>NC_140235.1:20538319-20540819 GCF_949987555.1 Borostomias antarcticus
ACACACACACACACACACACACACACACACACACACACATACACACATACACACACACACACACACACACACAAACACGTGCACTTACGTTGTAGAGGTCAGCAGCCAGCTTCTCTATGTACTGCTTCAGCTTATCCGCTGTTTTCAAGCCATCTTGGAAGAAGCTGGAGGAGATCGGGAGGCCATTAATATTTCGTTGACATTAAACTTTCCTCCAAATGAAAGGGAGATAAAAGACAAGTCCTTAGATACCAGTTATCCGTTTGCAAATGTCAGGTGTCATATAGAGGGCTCCTATGGGCATTAGGAAGGTCACACGGAAGAAGGGGGAGAATGAGAATTAGACTGGTGCAATTTATGTTTAATGTATACCGCTGCTGCCTGCCCTCTTTGGCTCTTGGCATGGATGCCTCTCTCTCCTCTCCTCCGTCCTCCATCCCTCCTTAATGTGTCCCGAGAGAGAAGAGTGCTTAGCACACCCTGTCACGTCATCCGTCATGGGTCTGCTGGTGGGACACCTGCATGCAGCCCTGCTTGTCATACCTAAACAGCCCCCCCCCTCCTCTCTCTCTCTCTTTCTACCCCCAGGTATACAGTCAATCCCTCCTTCCTATTCTCCCTCTTAAACCCCGCAAGAACTTCTCGGTCCTCCTAACTTTCCTCCGCCCCCGTCTCCCTTTAATTAGACAGCCAGTTGCAGACGGTCCCATTCTCATCCCACTCGCCTGTCAGCGACTGAGGCTGTCGGGCGGCCATTTTGGCTCAGGTTAAAGCTGATTATAATGGGGGAGCTGCATTGCCTTTTCCTCTGCCGATATTATGACAGGGCCCTAGCAACGGCCAGGCTGTGAGAGCCGGCGAGGAGCTCGTCATCCCGACGCAGCCCACGCGCCCCCTGACGATCTACCCCGAGAAACACACGGCTGTCGGAAGGGATCTCCGGCGACGTCCGTGAATATTTATGAGAGCTAAATATGACTCTGCTTCCCCGAGATCGGTGAGTCATGCATCACTTCATCCAAGAGAGGAGAGGGGGAGGAGGGGAAGAAGGAGAGAGAGAGAGAGAGAGAGAGAGAGAGAGAGAGAGAGAAGGGGAAATGGAGAGAGCGAGTCGTTCTGAGCCTGGTCCACAGAGTGACAACGAACACAGTGACAACGAAGTCCCCCAGAACAACCAGTTCTGGGAGAGCATGGTGAAACAGCCAGTAACACCAGAGCCACGTGTGCTGGGCAACTCTCACACCAGACTGGGAAACACCCAGAGCCAAACGTTATCTCAAATCCTTTGTAATACTTTGAGCGTTTGCTTGAGTCTGTCTGAAGTGTCAGGTGGGTGAGGTTTGAATTTAAGGAACCAGCAACATTGGAACCATTGTGCCAAGACAAGATCAATCAAGCACAGATATGAAAAAGATTTCACTCAGGTCTGCTGAGAAAAGGTTATGGTTCGGCTACTTACTTGCATTGTGCGTGGTAGTACTTGATAAGGTTCTGCAGGAGATCCACTCCTTTCTTTGTCTTGATCTCGTTGACTTTGATGAGGTACTGCGGGGGAACAGACACGAGCAGGGCGGGGTTAACAGTCACATTGGAACAGAGTGAGGACGCCCTCCATGGAATGAGGAATTCCCCAAATGTCCGCTTCCGATATTTGGGCTTTTCTGGTTGCAGGAAGGAACTATGTTGAACCCCGGTCTGTGAATGTGGATGTACTATGCCCAGTCAGAGAGACATATTTTAAGGCAGACACTTATGAAACCCTTTGCCTGATAATCGCATGAAAGAGCATACTGCACATGCTTCAAGATGAGGCTTTGACTGCCTGGATACAGTGGGAATGGAGACTGGTCAACATCTCGGACAGTTTATAATCTAATCTGGTCGAGGAAAACACAGACTAGAGCAAGATAGTCCTCTGCCCGCAAGCTCTAGAGCTGTCTTTCACAAAACAGCACAAGCGTAAAAAAAAAGAATCAATCTAAAGATACACAGCACATTAAAACTCTCCACAACATTCATGCAAACAAATGAATAAATCATAATCTTAATCCGAGTTCGCTCCGTGGCGTGCCGATCCTGAACAGCCTGCAGAGAGCCACAGCGGAAGACATTTTCCAGCCCCACAGAGGAATTTAATTTATGTCAGAACACCCCCCCCCCCCCCGTCTCCCCTAAAGCTTCCTTAGCGCAATTTGTTAAAGCGTTCGTGTGTGCATGTTTCCGACCGCGAGCGTTTGCGTGTCTCTGCCAGTGGCCGTGTGTCTGTGCGCGGCACGCAGATATGCTCCCCGCTGTCTGGTCTGAGAGCGTCGGGCCGGAGGAGAGAGTATCCCCGTTCATGTGTGCGCTGCGCTGAGAGGGAAGAGCGTGTTTGGGGGCGCTGCGGAGGCCTGGGGGGGGGGAGAGCATCTCTAATCTGGTGAGGGAGGGAGGGAGGAGGCTCGGAATGAGAGAGAGAGAGAGAGAGAGAGAGAGGGAGAAAGGGAGGGAGAGACTCAGA
>NC_140235.1:20548319-20603845 GCF_949987555.1 Borostomias antarcticus
TTTAGATTGTTAGCTATTACCATAAAACTACTTTATATTACTTATATCTACAAAAAACATTATTACTAGAACAGTATTGGCCATACTGTACAGTAGGTCTACATTGGCAAGTAATGATAATATTAATCAATGCTTATTCTTTTCAAAGTAATCCATTTATGTAATAATTACAGTATGTCCTTTGCTCAATCAAGCACCCACAGCCATTATGAGGAGAAATAAAAGATGTGAAAGAGACCGATTTGGCTCTAAGCGTTCAGCTCTTTGATGCCAAAGAAATCGATGTAACACAGTGAGCTTGGCACAGTCCTCCACACTCCCCTGGCAACCGGCAAGAATGCATCGAAACTCTGCCCTCTCAAAGCCTGCAAACTAGTCAATATAGTCGATGCTTTGTTCTAATCTAGCAGCAGCCAATCAGAAGGTCCCGAAGCAACCCCGTGGGATCGGTGAGTGGGCCAGCGGCTCCACATCCCTGCGCTGCCTCACCAGAAACAGCAGCGGAGGGAGTGAAGTGGCATAATTCCCCATTCCTGTAAAAAGAATCCAGTTTATATGGCGTTTCATAGCCCTGCCTGCGTCGATTCCCCTGAGTGACATCTACAGTACCTCGAAAGCCCATTCTGTGCTGTGAAAAAAAAAAAAACAACGTGTGAGTGTCAGAATGCTTTCAAGCGGTCGGGAATCGGGGGGACCTCGCCGGGGGCGGGGCCGCGGGAGGTCAAGCATGAGGTGGGGGTGGGGTTGAAGGACACGAGAGCGCGACCGGGAGGAAGAGGGGGCGGAGAGCAGCCGGCGTCGCACCGCACGTCCTTCCTCCAGAGGCCTTATCCCGCCGCGGCAGACCGGACACTTCCTCCCGCAGCTGTCTGTCCACAGGAAACAGGAAGCGGGGCGAGCGAGGCCTGTCACCCCAGCGGCTTCCTGGTTTGTGTCCAATGGGATGACAGACAAGGGCGCATTCAACTGACGAATGATAAACGGCACATCAGCTGGGAAGTTAGTGGACAGGTCTTCTCCTCTGTGATTCATGGCTCTACTGTGAGTATATGTTTACTCTTCGCTCCCTGTCAAGTTCTTGACCTCATCCAACCCATGTCTCTCTTCTCTGTTTTCTCTCTCTCTCTCTCTGCCTTCTAACCCAAGCGTCCAAGATCACCGGGTCAGACAGCAGTGTGGGTACCATGGAGATGTTATCTAGCTAGCTGTCTCACGCGTCAGCTAAACATTCTTCATTTCGTGGTTTTGAGAGTTACCCTGGCCAACCGGTTTCCTGTCTGTTAGTGTATGTCCATCTGTCTGTTCCCCCTAAAGAACACGCACGCACGCACGCACACATGCACACACGCACACACACACAGCTTCAGTCACAACACCTCGGACAACAGAAGCCTGTCAGACTTTTAGATCTCTGTCTATACTGTAGGTGTTAATGAAATAAATACAATTATCTCCCTGTGTTGTGACAGAAGATTCTAGAGGCTCTAGCAGGAAGGGTGGGGAGCAGGAAACCAGAGAACATCCCTTTCTCTGGCCAGAGAGCCCTGAACTTTCCAAGTGGAACGGAAAAAAAAGGAGGATGTAACATTTCCAAAAGTAGCTGAGGTCAGACTTCTCTGTCTCTCAACACACACACACACACACACATGCAGCAAACACACAATTGATTTAATGCTGCATTACTGACCAGCACCAAATGGCTTGGATAAGGCATTACAGACTGTGACAAAGACAGATTCTTACATGCCGGTCAAGAACAAGGCTCTGACTGAGCAAGGTTATTATACTTGGCGGGTACTGGTGTTGCTGGCCTTCTCTAAGACCACACCGTCAACGGGTAACAGCGCGTCCAATCCATTCAGGGATTAGGCAGCGGTTGGCAGAGCCAGCAAGAGTTAGAGGGTGTGAGAGTCCCAGTCTGTCAAGGCTGTCAGCACGGGGAGGAAGCGGAAGGCAGGATGAGGAGGCGAGATGGTGGAGAGATCGGGTAAGAGCCGAGGAGAGGAGGAGGAGGAGGAGGAGGAGGAGGAGGAGGGGGCAGAGACTTCCGAAGACAGCAGGGCAGGCCTATCTCTCCAGAGGCAGTTCGTTCCATTTAGATAAGGGGAACTAGCAACGCTGGGGGTAGAGAGGGAGCCTGTCTCAGGAGCCAAATATGGACCTCAGAGCCTCAGACAGACACCCTACTTCCATCTCCCGTCCCCGAGTATGGAGAGCCCCATCCCACATGAGGCTAATAACTCTCTCTCTCTCTCTCTCTCTCTCTTCATCCCTGAGGAGCACACAACTATTATGCTGGGTCAGGTGAACCAAAGGTTTACTCACAAACCCGACTGTTCACACGAAACCAAAGATCACATTAGTGAACCAATAGAAAGGATCCTGATATAAAACAACTCCTGTGAAGTGCATGGGCGTATAAAACAATGTGCTGCAGAACAACCCTGGGGCAAGACAATGCTTGTTTGACTTTCCTTAAAACAAATGTTATCCTGAATGTCAATCAATAGCTGAGATGGCAAATAGCGTACGTGTGTTAGCCTACTTTAAACAGCAAGGTCGCCTGGATCAAAACCTACCTTATGTTTATTCAGCTCAAACAACTTCAACAATGTCCTGGATAAACACAAAGTAACCATAGCCACCTCCACTGGAACCCACAACTGTAGGCCCCACTGATCTCTATCAACAGGAAGTTAATCAGGTATAAATGCTTAAAAAAACGCTACAACTATGCTCTAATTTACACGGTACGGGTCAATTGAACACTAGCGCGCCTCATACAACCTCCACCAGCAACAATAACAAACGCACGCTGCGCTTATCAGCCATCTCTCCCTTTATCAGTGAGCAGCTGATAGGTCTCACACCTCAGCTTCCTGGCCTCTCGAAAACCACAGAGCGGCGCATTCAACAGGATCCGGCTGCAACGGCCCCAAAAAAAAGGAACGAGCCGTTATGCGCGATAAAACGGCCCTGATCAGAAGTGGCGCGTTTTTCTCCGGGTCCATGCCGCACGGCCACGGTCAGGCCTTCGTCCTGAGTCATGGCCCTCAGGGTCCCGGTGCTTTACAGCATTCCTCCAGCTTCTTCCTCCAGACCAGGTCTCCAATTTCAACCCCCCCCCCCACCCCTCCTTGGGGCGGAGTGCAGCTATTCCACAAAAACCACAGGTGGATGTATGACATCCACTCCCACTGGCTATTGTGTTATCAGCGCACACTTGAGCAACACGGCGGGAAAAATAGCTGAGCTGTGGTTTGTCCTTGACGGTGACTGAAGACCCCCAGAGGCTGCTTTACCCGTCTGTTGTGGTTACAGACCTGTCTATGCTCCTTTTAGCCTCAAGATACTGTCACTCAATATTTGCTCCTGCCATGCCGTTTAAATGACGGTTACAGTTTACATGTTTTTAATCTGTCCAACCCAAGAACACACACGATCACGCGCCAAAACTAGTGAGACTCCCCTCGCTGGTTGTGAGATCAGTTCCTGCTGCGGATCCAGGGGGGGGGGGGGGTCTACAGTACGTGACCTCTGTAAGCGCTGTGGGGACACAGAGCCAGCTTGTGTAATGTTACTTAGGAGCCAACTAGCCGTCGGCTGCCAGGCATGTTCAGCACTTCAAATGAAAAGCTGTATCAAGTGCCCAGCTGACACACACACGCACACACACACACATAACACTAACACATACACAGCGAAAACACACACAGATAGCCATTGTTAGCCTATACACATGCGCACTCACACACACACACACACACACACACACACACACACACACAAACAGAAGCTACACAGACATGCACAAATAGAGCAGGGCATAGCACCATCCTGCCCACTCAGCGATCATAGAGTCAACGATGGAGTGTTTATCCCTCAGGCCACAGGAGTGTATGCCTCAGCCAGCAGCCCTGTCTCTGGGCCTGGGGTCGTCATAGAGGAAGAGCAGCAGCCTCAGTAGCACGCACACATACAGGAATAGACCAAGGGCTTATTCAATGGAACATAAAAGCCTGGGAGGAAAAAACGAATTTGGGGTTCATTTGCTGTCAGTGTGGGTGCAGACAGAGACAGGCCAAAACCCCGACCCCCCCCCCCCTCCCGCCACACACACACACACACACACACACACACACACACACACACACACACACACACACACACACACATTGCCCAGCCACAAGAGAAAACCAAAAGTCTGACCCCCCCCCCCCACCCCTTCAAAAAAGATCCTTAAGAAATCTCCAGGCCATAGTTCCAGTTCCAGCCTGTGGATTATCTTTGTGTTTTGGGTTTGCTTGTTGTTTGTGGGGTTTGTTTGCCATCTGACGGTGGGAGGGGGGGTCAGATAATCAGACTGCTGGCCACAGCTGCCGGCCTACCTTCCTGTCCCACAGCTGCACCACATATATCATCAAGGGCTATTAGCGGACAGCGGATTAGCTCCTGATCAGGTTTAGCTCCGGCAGTGGGGCTTTCAGCCCCTGATCCCTACGCTCTCTCTCCCCAGGTTAGGCCAGGGAGAGTCGGGGGGGGGGGGGGCGGTTCCACATCTGTCTGGGCTGGGCAGCGCCCTTCGGCCGAGCAGGGACGGCGGTGAAATGGACGCTCTCCTTCCCCTAATGGATCTGGGCTGGCAGCAGGAGGCCAGAGGGGCCAGCGTGGTGGAGCCGCCCCGCACTGATGCGCTTACACAGCACTTTAAAAAAAAAAATAATAAAAGAAAAGAAAACGCAACCTCAGATCTGACCCTGTGAGAGATGGAGCCTGCGGGGATTATGCTCCCACACACTCTCCGTTTACCTCGCAAGCTCTTCTAAACGATGGGCCTCTTTGCGCTTTTTCAATGACAACCTTTTTGTTGTCGCATTTTCAGTGGCACGGAAAATGTGATGGGGGTATTAGGCTAGATAAAGAGCCAAGCCAAGCTGTAAGCAGCCATTCACTGTTCTCTGGCACAAGGGACTGAAATGAAAAAAAAGAAGCCCTAGCTTCATCAATAATGAAGCCGGACACATCTGTCCTGAGGTGAGAATGTTTTTTTAGCTAAGAAGCCTTGAATAGCGTGCACTCACACAAAATCTGAGTAATGAAATCTGCCTCACTTGAATAATTCAGTCTTTTTTGTATGACTTGTTCTAATTGCAAAAATCGCACCTGGATCAACTAAATCAAGAGAAGACATCAGCAAGATTATTTGATCAACTGTGGTGTAAAGAGGAGCCATATACTGTACCACTGAACTTCATTATGTTCTCGTCCCCCTCAGTGAATTAAAATGTACATCAAAAATCAGCATTCAGTTTCATAGTTCATGTGAACCTTGGGATTTTTTTAAATAATTTTTAATCTCTGAGTCTGAGAGAAGCTGGCAGATGGATTTTGTTTGAAGATGTTTATTTTTAAGGCTCTACATGGTTTGGCCCCCCACTATCTGGCTGAACTGATTCAAGTTCGGGCGACATCTAGAACCCTGAGGTCCTCCTCCGAGACTCTTTTAACAGTCCCTAGATCAAGACTTAAGACCAAGGGTGACTGAGCTTTTGCGGTGGCTGGCCCAAAGCTCTGGAACAGCCTCCCTCCACACATTAGACACGCACAGAACCTAGGGCTCTTTAAGTCTCAGCTTAAAACGCACTTGTTTTCACTGGCTTTTGAGGCCTGATAGCCTACATCCCTTGTCCTGTTTTGTGTCCTTTCCTTTTATTGTTCTGTGATTATGTGCACTTTATTCTGTTTTTTTGTTTTATTTTATTTTATATATTGTACAGCACTTTGGTGCAACTTCGGTTGATTTTAAACGTGCTTTATAAATAAAGTTGACCTTGACCTTGATGGATTTGCTGATTAATTGCAGAGCACTTCACTAATTGAATGTGTAAAACTGGACAGAGGACAAACATATGTCGTATGTCTCACTCACACAAATGTAATCTGCCTGTGAAACAAATGTGTCTCTCGCCAGTAGCATGAAGTCAGCATGTGACAGGGATGAAGGCTCACATGACGATGTGTCATCTCATCTGTATCATTCCTGACTCAAGTTTTCTATTTTCCAGGAAAAAAACAGAAGTCATTATTAATCATAACTTCTATAACCGTCTAGTCTCTTCAAGGACGATACCACAGCTGAAATAGCTCGGATGTTTTTGTGTCTCCATCATATCAAAAAGCAATTATTTTCCAATTCCATTCATGCATAAACAATCTGTCAACTGAAATTCAATCCCACTTCCATCCCTGGAAGACACAAATAAGACAATTGAAAACCAAAGAGTAAAAAACAATGGAATACTTCACTTAGCCTACTGTACAATTATTGCAAAAGAAATTCGGTGAAAACATTGTCCCTGAGCCCTCCTGTTGCTAAGAGAGGCCTGCTCAGAGGAATGCCAGGCCAGGGAGGGTTTCCCTGGTGCTCCTGGCAATTGTTCTTTCTGGTTTGAGAAGAAAAAACAGTGACGCAAACCAGCTGTAGTCCAGAGACCAAGGAGGGGGCCTCAGCAGCAAGGGACTGACTTGGTCTCTTGTTGCTATGTTTTAGCCATGTTATGTCAGAACTGAGGGCATGACAGACGCGAAGATGAGCGCATGTTTAAAGAAACTGCACATCCCAGTCTCATCTGAACAAGCATGGTTCTCCATAATGACCTGATATAATGCTGTTACAGTTATTCCATGGGATACCATGCCATTACATAGTATGCTTCAATATGACTCAGGGTATTATGGGTTGAGCCCACAGCCCCAAATTGACGTCTCTTCCTGTTATGCATAAGGGCACGTTAGCAAGCTGAGGCTTTTATTTTTAGCCGCCTGTATCTTGCTGGCCATCTCGCCACTCATTGTTTTCTGAATTCCTTTTTTTCTCCACACTGATCCAAATATAGCCAGTAAACATGTTGGGGATGTTTGTATTGTTTTGACTGTGGGGCAAACTATGTGGCCCGGGCCATAAGGAAAGAGCATACTCACTCTGTGTGACGGTTTGGAGGTTCATGAAGATTGCTGTCATTGTCTCTAAGCGCAGTAATCAATAATGGATGTGTGGGGCTGAAACTGGAGGTTCTGGTGTCGCTGATGCGTCTCCTGTTCTCAGCACCTTTCAGGCGACTCCGTCTGAACAGTGGCAGCATTCAGGAGATGACGACAGACTCTGCAGCAGGCCAGCTCTCCCCCTCAGGTTACCCCATTAAATATTCACCCCTGTACCTTTGCATAATTTACCTTGTCAACACACTGAGGGAAGTACTTGGGACATACGGAGAGACCTCTATGATGATGAGACAGTGTTTTGAGATTTACAGGGTTTTAGGAAGATTGTGCTTAGTGAAAGAAGACATGTTATAGGTCATAGAGTGCACTTCAGTTGGCTCTTGAAGATTCATTCAACAAAGATAGACTAAGCCTTAAGCCTGCGTATAAGTAGTTAACATTCCTCACACTTATGATTCTCCTAGGAAACCATGACAACACTGAACAAGTCCCGGAATACTGTTGGCTGATGCTGATGCACTGAACCAAGTTGAAAGTCGATCAGCTTTCCGACATATTCCTACATCTGGAGGGTGTGTATATAGTTTCCCATTGCTGGAACCTGGAGAGGCAAACTGCTGATTTGGATAAATGTTCCAGAATGCTCGCTTCAATGGCATCTCATCTTTGTTTAAAGAGGAAAGATTATACGTTGCTAGTCTTTGTTGCCAGTAAAATGGGTCGTGCTGGTCATGTGATCCCTGCCAGAATTCCAGAGTGGCTACCGAAGCCCGGCACACATGGCGGCTCTTCCAACAGATGTTTTTCGTTTGTACTGCAGTCTCCGAGAGCGGAGGCACGGAGCCAGCGAGGTGATTCATGACGCGAGCCTTTCCTTGTTACACTAAACGAACAAAAATTTGCTCTGTGTGGAGAATAAACATGGCTCCAGGCCTGTTTTACTGATTTTGCTATTATTGTACTATAAACTTTAGGGAGAGTGAGGGGACGCTGAGATGAAGAAACGCATGGTCGATGAATAGACCAATGAAGATCACAACATGCAGATTTGTCAAATGTAGGCAGGCCTATATGTGGTACTGTATATTTAGGCCTCCATCATAATTATTAGCATGGATCATATGCATACTGTTTGGTTAATTCAGGGCTTTTGACCTGTGGAGTGTGTGGTTAGGCTAGTATGCCTTATGTTGTGATTATAACGTTCATTACTAAAGGGAGCTGCTTCGGCTAATAATTGTTGTTTCTGTTCCAAACTGCTCTATATAGCCTTGAGTTCTGTCAGCTGGGCCAATCGATTGATCCACCTAAGATCGAAGCCGGTTGATTTTCATTCTAAAAATGAGATCGTGATCGTGGATACTCCGTCAAGAATGTTTAATACAAAGAAAACTGATCTATGACACCAAAAACGCTAACCACAAATTATATTGTAGTGCTTGTTTGTTGTGCAACATATCAACTGACTAGTTGTCAAAATAAATTGCACCCAAACTGGTTAGCCAGCTATCCCAAGTTGATAGTTATTTGGCTGGTTAGCCACCTAATCAGGACTGACAGTCCCAGTTAGCTAGCTAGCTAATGTTAGCATAGCTCTCGATGAACAAGCAAGTTTGCCTGCAGTGTGAACATGGTGGTTCACTGACAGCTGTTCACATGAGAGAAAAGTAGAGTCCAACAAATGTTTACAGTTTGTTTCGTTTATGATGGGAACAGCAAGCAGAGCAACGAGCGAGAGAAAGAATGCAGCATCACAGAGTGCGTTCACGCAGTCACACAGGTGCAACGTGCAGAATTGATTGGAGTACGCATCAATGTGTTTACAATATGTGTTTGTGTGTGTGTGTGTGTGTGTGTGTCTACGCAAGCTCTTTCAGCGCATACAATATGTTGTGAGAAGACTAGACCACGTTGCAGCTCCATATGATCGGAACAAAGGAGGTGGTCTGGCTGATGTTCAGGCCGATGTTAAACGCCATATGCGTGGAAAAGCTTTCTAATCCTGAATCAGTCTCTATCCCAGGATATCTGTGACAGCAGCTGAAGGGTTCTCTCTCTCTCTCTCTCTCTCTCACTCCCTACCCCCACTCTGCTCTAGACAGCCAGCGTTCTGCTCTGCTCTGGCCTGGAAGCTCTGCTCTGGATTTGTGCGGGTTATGTAACATGGACCAGTGAGGAGTGGGCCAGCACACACACACGCACACACACATACACACACACACACACACACACACACACATCCTCCTACTCTATACTATTCCAATGCTATCCGCCCCCTCTGCCTAGCAACACAGGCAGTTTCAGAAGAATTCAATTCACTAAAATCCCAACATATTGGACCGTGATGTACCCTGTCCCTGTCTTGCACTGTTGTCATGATGCAGCGCCACAAACAAGGTCTGCATGTTTCACTGGGACTTTGAGGCCTTTGAATACGTTAATAAAAGCAGTTAACAAAAGCAACGAGGTAGGCTATGTGATCTGCGTAGTACACTTTTAGTAAACAATTAATAACATGGGTCGTTTAGATTAGGACAGATTAATATGAGGAAACATGCATGGTTGGCTACGAAACTAATATCCATGTCTGTCTGATACATCAATCCGATGCAATTCATCATATCAACAGGTGCAGCCTCTGATGTCAAGCTTTCTTGAAGTAGCAGGCTACTGCTAAATTAGTAATGCAGTGTTCTCACCCTTTTATCTTTGTGAGGGAGCGTTTAGGGCTGAGAGAGTGGATCATATTGGTAAAACAGTAAGCAGGTGTGTATGGATCATTCACCAAGCCATACAGTAAGCCTCTATGTCATGCAAGAGTAACAACATTTGGCGTCAGGTGGGAAAGCATGAGCATATTCATGGTGACCCTCTAAATGTAACCTTGACACGGTACAATGCTTATCACATTCATTCAGTTTCCTTTATTTGCAGATCAGATGTCCTAAGGGACTTTCATTCCAGGGTAGGCTATCCAGTGGACTGTGGCAGTCGTCAAAGGCCATAAGAAGTCTACCATCAAATGTCTAAAGCAGGATACTTTGTGTGTGTGTGTGTGTGTGTGTGTGTGTGTGTGTGTGTGTGTGTGTGTGTGTGTGTGTGTTGGTGATGATAATACAATGAATTGGGCAAGACTATTAAGAACACACGACGGCCATCTCTTTCCAGTAGGCCTAAGCTTAAGCTATTATTTTCATCAGTGCGCAATGGTCCCTCTAGTCCCCTGCTCCATTGCATGCAGCACGTCCATCCATCTGCAAACGATGTTACCGTGATGTGGCCTTGCTTACCTCTTCCAGAACGTTGACCGTGTTCCGACAGCTCTGCAAGCGGGTGGTGAAGCTGGACGTTGTGGGGGAATTATAATCCTCTGTTGTTTCCGAGAGAAACTCGGACACCGATATTTGATCCGGCATCCTTCAGCAGGGAAGCGCCCAGAGGAGGATGGAAATAATCGCTCAGAAAGTCTAAATCATGAAAAAAAAAAACTGGCAAAGAATACGTGATGTGACGGCGAGTCTGGATGGGGGGGAAAGATAGTTTACTAACTAGATATCGTTGTGACAAAGACCTGTCCCTTCTCCAATTACTTGGGGTTGGTTCTCTTATGACTTCACTGTCCCCAAGGGAAAATGGGGAAAGGGAATGCACAAAATTTCGGCCCCCTCCCTCTGTGCGTACGTTAGCCTATCCCTTGCTAAAATTACCACAAAAAAACAATTCCTTTAAGTAAATGCCCCTTTGCCTTTAACAAAACCCGAGAAGAAGAAAGCTGAATAGAATAGCGGATGGCCTCATTAGCTATTTCTGAGGATGTTCAACAAGCCCCCTTCTTTGCCGTCAAACTGTACTATGATGTCCCGATATTTTGACTGTAAATTATCATAGTCCGTATCAGCATAAGGTCTATTTGCAGCAGGGTTTGGTCTCCTCTCGCCTTCCCTTCTCTCGGTTTCTCCGGTTTTAACGGACAACGCTGCCTGTCCTGAAATTCACAACCTCTCTCCCTCCCGCTCGCTCGCGCTCGACAACTCTCTCACCCACCCACCTCGCGTGACGGGGCGAACAAGGAAGAGCTCTGCGCATGCTCAGACGGCGTAATACTCAGAGTATATCCGCAGACGAAAACAATGTTGTGATGCGTATATTTAACGTAAACTTTATTAAAATGTCTAATCTACGTCTTAAACTGGCAGTAACTTTGCCTCCTAAAGCTCTTCACATACCATTTTTAAACAGATAAAAGCACGTGTATGCAGTGAGAAAATTCATTCTTCAAGTTTATTTCTTTTCTTTTTTTCTTTCTTCAAGTTAATTTCTTTAAGCACCTTTACTGGGACTGGCTGTTAGCAATAGCCTATAACTACATACCTTTGATCGATGCTCAGCGTAGGAGACGGCCTTAAGGGACAATAAATCAATTAGATATTGGCTTACAGCACTAAATCTAACATGTCTAAGGCCCCCTACCATTTACGTGGGCAATTGTCTCACTGCGTGAGATTTCACCGAATCCAAGGCTTTTGAAGAGAAGCTTGACCTTATGACAGCTGCAGGCTAAATCATGTGAATGAATCTTATTTATACAAATAAGAATCACATGCAACTCGTGTTGCAACGGTAATAGGCATTTGATAGCTTACATAAATCATATGCTACACTGGTAATAGCATTTTTGAGAATAGATGCAACCTTCACGAATGGGTGTCCCCTGGGAGAGAAGAGATTTTGTATATATATTTGTAATTATATTTATTTTTCATTCTTAAGCGTGCCCACACAGCTTGTTCATTGTCACATCTGGCCTGTGGTGTAGGCCTTAACACGTTTTCCCTGGTCACTTCAGAGTGTTGAACACAGAGCAAAGAGGATACATTATTTATTAATTATTATTGGATAAAGACGGTGCACCTGGCTAGCGCACATGACAATAGACCTGGCCAACTCATAGAGCAGTAATCTGCCCTCTTGCATTTAGGGAAAAGCGGGACGCTCGGATACTGAGCAAATTTAACAAAGGCATAGGAGCCCCCTTGTGGTTAATCGTTGACCAGCGTGTATCACCGTAGACGATTCGGTCTGTTGCTATTCTATACACCAATTTGCTCATAACTATATATCAAATAGGTATTAATTTATCCACGAGTCTGTTGCGTTCAAACCTCACTATCACATTTCTTCACTATCAAAGTTAGAATCTGGTTACAATCTGTTTTGTCAAGTGTCAGCTGAATCATTTTCAATAAAGTTGGTTTGACAGTTTCAACAGGAAGCGGCGTCACAGGGTTCATGCGTCCCTCAGACCACAACAAGAGAGAAGGAAAGACTTGTGTAAGAAGATAGCTGAGTGCTTACAGTGATATATTTGTTTAATTGTACTGTTCTTTTATCAACCATACGTTAAAGCTTCATCTACGCTCTTCATTTCAGCGGTTGTTCAAAGCGAATCGCCTTATACAAACTTGGCGTGGAAGAGGAGCCGGACTTGTGAGCCGAGCGACGCTCAGCCACTCAGCTGTGATTGAATGGCTGAGGGAACGTCAGTCACAGGTAGCTAGACTAGCTAGGCGGACGCTGGTTAGCTAGCTAGCTACACTAACTTTAGCTAGCGTCAGCCACCATAAGTAACAAGAAAGTGACTAACGATAGATTGCCTGCCCAAGTACCCGCCGAACTAACGTTAGCTAGCTTCGATAACATTTAACCATGTTAATGCACATAACTAAAGATTATAAAGTCAAAACACAGGTTAAGGCTATGTCTGTGTTGAATTTGCTCTTGTCCGTGTGCGGCACACACGCCAACGTTTGCTTCTGCTAGCAACTGGAATGGCGTATGTGTGAACCCTGATCCCCTTGGTGTGAACAGTGTATTCAGTCAGTGTCCGCACGTCTGTGTTACCTAATGTCGACGAGAGGCCAATTGAACTTTGCAGCCAGCTCCTAACGTGTTCAGCTTTATGTCTGCTTCCGCATATACACGTTCTACTGCTTCACTTAATGTATATGTCCCTTCTGTCCATGTTTAGAATCCCTGGACCTCAATCCAGATGGGACAACGCGTCAGAAGCAGAACCAACACCGGTCCAGGAGGGGTCGGATCAAACCAGACCACAACCGCAACCTGAGCGGTCACAATAACTACGGTCCGCCACAGCAGTCTGGCCAGTTTCATCAAGGTTCTCCCAACTCATCTTATATCCATGACAGTTCAGCTTTTCTGGAGAATGTCTATACTCCCTTCCAGCGAGAGGATGCTCCAAGGGGGCGAGGAAGAGGGGGAGGGAGAGGGAGAGGGGGAAACGGAAGTGGTGGTGTTGGGGGACGCGGCTCAGGCCGGCAACTTCCAAGGTGGCAGAGGCCTGGGGTTGACATGGGCCTACCTGGGGGGGGGCATCATGGAGGGGGGCCCAGGTCAGCTACTCCTCCCATGGAGAGGCCTGACATAGATGGGCCTAGCTGGCGCAGAGACCCTGGGAGGGGTGACATGTGGCCTGCTTACGAGGACCACCAGGACACCCATCCGAAGAAACCACGGAGGTTCAGCCAGGAGCCCCGGAGAGGAGAGCGCAGTGAGAGGGACCTGACAGCAGCTCACCCTCACTATAAACGGGAGAACCAGGAGAACCACAGTGCAGGAGGAGGAGGCTGGGACACGGAGCCGCCCAGGGAGGAGAGCTGTCCGCCACAGACGGGGAACCGACACCAGAAAGGCAGGAGGGCCGAGGACGGGAATGCCCACGCCAACTCGCCGAAGAAATTCCTGGAACCGAAGCGACGGCAGGGGCCCATCAAGGAGCAACCCCGAGCAGAGAGGGAGTCAGAGAGGGGGGCCAGCGCCGGAGAGTGCCCGGCCCCTGACAGAGGGCGCCGGGGGGCGGACGAGGAGCCCGGCTGGAGGGGGGGCAGAAGCCAGGGGAGAAGGACCCCACTGCAGGATAGAGGGCAGAGGAGAACTCACCACCCAGACCACAGGTCCAGCCCTGGACCCAGGATGAGGGATGAAGTGCCCAAAAGCAAAGAGACACAGACAGGTGATAACAAGGAACTTCTCCAGATAGATATCCACGATGGACGTACAGTACTACTTAAACATGATTATATACATTATATTCAGCGTTGTAGGTTCCATTTATATACTAATTATTCTCTACAGTGCACTGGCTCATGGACATTGAATGTTCTTTTATGTTGGTCTGTCTTCAACAAGCTTCTCTTCTTTCCAGGGTGCCTGATCGAGCAGCTGTCTGAGGAGAAGTACGAGTGCATGGTGTGCTGCGACGTCATCAGGGTCATGGCTCCGGTGTGGAGCTGCCAGAGCTGCTACCACGTCTTCCATCTCAACTGCATCAAGAAGTGGGCCAGGTCCCCAGCCTCCCAGGCCGATGGTACGGTAGGCACGCACCACACACCGGACCTGGGTCCAAATACTTCCTGAGGGCTTTAAAAGTTTAGTTTTTGTGTTGTTTTTGTGTAATTCTGATTTACACTCAAAACAACACAAAAAAGGAACCCCCTAAAATATATTTGACCATGAACGGTTGGAGGTTGCACATCTCCTCAAGAGGGATGACCTCAGCACACACTGCGACAAAATCCTCCACAAATTTTCCACAATGCAGATTTTATTGGGCCCTTTGGTCCCAACAAATTCACACGCCTCACATATGAGCAAACATCACCCAGCCATCTCACTGGCAGCTCGGTGTAACGTAGCCCCATAAGCCTTATTTCCACTGTTGTGCCGAACCGTTCTGAGCATGCAGGGTAACTGTTCCGACGGTGTTTCCACATGGGACTGGTTGGCCCCAAAACCGTTCACAGAACCGTTCCCATGGCACAGTTGTCTAACCGTACTGAGTGAAGCAGAACCGTTCTTTAGTAGAAATGTGAAAGTTAGTTCCGCAAACAACATTCTGTGGAACGCAACAATCCGAAAGGTGGAAACAGACATTGTAACCGTTCCAACGGGTCCGGAGCGGCGCGGTATCGGTTCCGCACGACAGTGGAAATAAGGCTATAGATGGCCTACTCTCAGGTTTTGAAACGAACACCCGCCAAGTGACAAATGCGGGTAGATTTTCCATTTGGTGGGTAAATCTCAGAAGGCTACCTGTAAAAAATGTTTGGCGGGTATTAGGGCTGCTCGATTAATCAGATTTTTATCTAGATTAAGATCTGGGCTTTCAACGATCATTAAAACAAAATAATCGCCATAAAACGATTTTGCACAAATCAATTGCACCCTACACTGCAGAGCTATACTGTGCTTGACCCCTCCCCCACCCCCCAAAGCCCCAAAACAAACACTTTAGTTCAGAGCGAGATGAGTTGTCAAGCGAGGCGCACGCATGCTCCTCTCGAACAAAACACGACAAGAAGATTATGGCAGCAGAAAGAGAGCCGCTGGTGGACGAGAGCCAAAACCACATCAGTGGTGTGGAAACACTATGGGTTCGCGGAGACAGATTTGGACCAAGTTGACACGGTGTGTAAAATTTGCTACGCAGTCGTAGCTGCCCCTCAAAGTAGCCCTTCTCAGTCCCATTGTCGCATTCCGCTCGCTCATGCCAGACAGCAGTCCTTTGCCGGTCCATTCACTTTGCCGTCAAAATAAATAGGTGTCGGCCTATTTAGGAGAGGTCAGATAAACATGAAACTTCACTTACCTAAGCAAAAGGGTCTATTTTAACAAATGCTGGGTTTTGAAGCCTCGACGCGTTCTGTCATAGTGAAATTATTTTTCCGAGGTAGTCTTCTTCTGTGGTGGTGGCGGGGCTTTGAAGCTTCTTTATTTATCAGTTTTGGCACTTTTATTTATTTATCAAGGTCAAGGTTCACAATTTGTCTCCCATGGGAGAAATGTATCTAAATCAAAGAACATTGTTAAAAAGAAAAGCCAGTCAACATTTAATAAATTAATTGTTATCAAAGTCAATGTATAATTTGATATGTTAAGAAAATGTTAACTTTTGATTAGAAAAAAAAAAAATCAATGAATAATAGTGTTAAATAATCGTGATCTCAATATCAATCAAAATAATCGTGATTATGATTTTTGCCATAATCGAGCAGCCCTAGCGGGTATATATTTTTTCATCTGCCAGTCCCCTTAGCAGGTGAGCCAAGAAGTTAATAATTTTGGACACCTATGTTGTTGCCAGTCTATAAGGTTACAACAGTAGCCCTGTTCAATGCTGGCCCAAACAGACAATGCAGAACACAAAAGCTGTGTCCACTGAATGGAGGCCCCAAGCACACGTGCGCTATCGCAGCTGATTAACATGGACGCCTCTGCTGCCCCAACATATTCACGGTTAACGTCTGATTGTGAATAAGCCTGACAGTTTGGTAGGGGGCAGTTTTTGTTTGTATTGGAAGGTAAAGTTTACTCTTGTTTGCAGATTCGACGGAAGGCTGGCGCTGTCCTGCCTGTCAG
Source organism: Borostomias antarcticus (assembly GCF_949987555.1). NCBI lineage: Eukaryota > Metazoa > Chordata > Actinopteri > Stomiiformes > Stomiidae > Borostomias > Borostomias antarcticus. The sequence goes on from NC_140235.1 coordinate 20,564,760, forward strand.
AATGTGGTATTCAAACCTCCCAACTCCTACACATGCTTCTGTGGTGAGTGACTAGCCTTTCTAAGACTGAATCTCTAATGTCATTCCTCCACGCTCTTTGCTGCTCTGTCTTGAGTTAGTCTTTTCATCCAGTCCCCTTTCAAGTTGCAAATCTGTCCCCTCCAGCAAATCAGAAGGGAACCTTGATTTCTCGTTCCTAACGGCCCTTCTGTCATACCCGCCGTGTGATTGACAGGGAAGGTGACCAATCCAGAGTGGCAGCGCAGTGAGATCCCTCACAGCTGTGGGGACATGTGTGGGAAGAAGAGGAGTGGGCTGGACTGCAACCACCCCTGCAACATGTGAGCCTCAGCCCCGCCCACCTGCTCTGCTCTGTCTTAACACCCACAGCTCCCATTCAAAGTCATCATGTTATCCCCATAGAATTAGAACAACAAGGGGTTAACGTCTACATTCCCTCTGCGTTGTCTGCCTGCAGCTTGTGTCACCCTGGGCCTTGTCCACAGTGTCCTGCCTTCATACAGAAGTCCTGTGTCTGTGGGAGAACCAGGTAGCGTACAGTATATCCTCTCTCTTGTCGCCCTCTCGCCATCAGTAGACGCACGGAAACTCCACCACTCACTATTCCATTCATTGATTCATTCATTCGTTCATTCATTCATTCATTCATTCATTCATTCATTCATTCATTCATTCATTCATTCATTCATTCATTCATTCATTCATTCATTCATTCATTCATTCATTCATTCATTCATTCATTCATTCATTCCCCCCAACACAGCCAGCCAATGCGCTGCGGCCAGGCCACCGCCCTCCACTGTGACCAGGCGTGTGGCGCCGTGCTCAACTGTTCAGAACACACCTGTGTCGAGGTGTGTCACAGCGGGCAGTGTCCGCCCTGCCAGCTCCAAGTTCAGCAGGGTGAGTGTGACGTCACAGCGTTCATTCGCAGGCCTCCAGTACCTGATAGGATTTAGTATGTAGTCCAACGTGTTAGATATAGGTAGATAAGTAGATTTTAAGCATTGGAATATCACTATATTGTTGTGATAAATCAAGACCAGTGATTGAGATCCTCTTTGAACACCACGTCTTATAGACCGCTGCTTGGCTCTGCTCTATACAGACCTTGAGCAGCTTGGAGCTGAGGGTGCCTCCTCGCATAGTCTCACGATGTCAGACTTTCAAGATCTCTGCCTCCAAGAGTCTGGAGACATCGCCGTTGAAAATTGTCACTAGAACAGCGCCGAAAACCAACACGACCAATCAGAACCACTGCCTACATCTCTAATAGGGTGAAGGATCCACCTTCCGGAAATTATGTCCTCCAAACAAACTGGAGTGGAGAATCAAAACAAAACATTAGGGATGCACCGATCGCAAAATTCTGGGCCGATGCCGATGTTTAAAATAACAATCCGGCTGATGTTTATTTTATTTTATTTTTATTCCCCCTTTTGTGCCAGGGAAACAAAGAAATGAAGTGTTTGGTTCCAAAGCGGCAATTTTTATTCCACTTTAATTTGAAAGCAAACTACACGTGCATTTGCGGCGTTACGTCACGGATCTTCTCCGAATCTGCAGCTGGGTAGGCTACGTTTTGCAACAAAAAAAGCCATGTCATTTTATTTGCCGATGGCAGTCAACAAGGCCAACATCGGCCGATGCATCGGTGCATCCCTACAAAACATTCACCGCCCCATTAGGAAGGACCGCCTTAAAGATGTTGGATTGGTTCTGCAGTGCAGTTTATTTTCAATCTCTTATTGTTTCGACACCACCCACTTTGAGCGACGAAACCTGGAGGAAGTTCTTCAGACTCTAGCCAGGCGCAGCGTTTAGAGACTGACTCGTGAGTCTAGTCCTCCTATAGAGGCGCGGCCACGTCTAGTTCAAACCATGATCATAAGTTACATGTTGTGTCTTTAATTCTAGATTGTCTATTTTATTGATCAAATTAGGATTTGTCATGTGTTTTTAACAACTGTAAAGCAATATTATAGTTTCTCAACAGCAGTTTTCGTTTTTTGAAGTGTGCTACTGTGGAGTTGTCACTCGTGAGGTTCTCTGTGGGACTGATAAAGACGACTTCGATGGCTCTGGACACTTCTCCTGTCAGAAGCCGTGTGGGAAGTAAGTTTCTGCCAGCAGGGTTAAACACAGTAGTAGCTTCTGAAGGATACAGGTATCTCCATCAGACCAACTTTATTATCCCTGTGAGGAAATTTGTCTTGGGGAAAACCAGCTTCATCTCCAGGGCTTCCTCTGGAGAGGGGGGGACAGAGTTGCCCACGCAGTTGATGTAATGTACATTTCTATTAGCAGTAGAAGAACGGCTTCGGAAATTTCTGCCCAAACTTGTCATCCTAAAATTGGCCTTTATTCTCCCTTTAAAACACAGTTTAACCCATTGTTCTTGCACCTTGCCAGGATGTTGGAGTGCGAGTCCCACCGGTGCCAGCAGGTGTGCCACCCTGGGCCGTGCCAGCCTTGCCCCCTGTCCCCCAGGCTGGTGAAGAGCTGCCCCTGCGGGCAGACCACCCTGGCCAAGCTCCTGGAGCTGGGCTACTCCGAACGTCGCACCTGTTCCGACCCCATCCCCTCCTGTGGCAAGACCTGCAACAAACCCCTGCCCTGCGGGTCCAACGGTGAGCGGGAGAGACCGCGATCAGTGTTTCCCCTGACGTTAGGAAGCTCGGCCGCTTCGAGGCGTCCGCCTTGCCTTTTGGCCCCTCCTCCCACTGCTCCGCTGACACACAGGGGCGACGGCGTGGTGTTTACTGGGCACTTGATTGCAGGTTACCTGTGTGTTTGACTGTCTAGACTGTAGGCCCCGTCTCTGTGCGTCTCTTTACTGGAGAGTGTTGACTGTCGACTTGTCCCCGTGGTTCCAGACACCATCCACCTGTGTGAGAAGCTGTGCCACGAGGGCAGCTGTGGGCCCTGCTCCCTCACCTCCACCGTCAGGTGCAGGTGTGGCTCCAAGAGAAAGGTGAGCCCAGAGAGCTGGACAGTGTCTAGTCTTGTACTGAAAAATAATGCTCATGGAGATGGCGATGGAGTCCATTGAAAGGGTTAATTAATTTCATACTTGATTTATATAATCTGTGTCCAGGGACCTGAGCATGTAATTGTGACCCAAAGCAACATTGAGAAGTAGGAAAGATATGCACATCACTTCTTGGGGTGCCGGGTTAGGAATTAGTCACATTGAAAAGAATAGAACTTGCACGCTCGTATGCTCCAGAATAAACGTATAATAAAAATTTAAAAAATAATAAACTACTCTGACAGCGTTTCGAACGTGTGCTCTTCGTCAGGTCAAAATGTTTTTTTTAAATGTTATTTCTTTTCAGGACGTCCCCTGTGCAAGCATCCATAATGAAGGTGAGATGAAAGCGTCAGTAATAGGAGGCGGTGCTCAATCAGGGTATAGTTGAGATGTCCTCCCAGCAGACCGTCCTCGGTTATCAGCGTCAGTTATTTGGTTATTTCTCTCAACCGCAGGCGAGCTGGTGTTCACCTGTGAGAAGCGCTGCAGCAAGAAGCGCACCTGCGGCCGGCATAAGTGTGGCGAGCAGTGCTGCGTGGTGAGTGGCCCGTCGGTCCTGGAGGTGACGGGACACGCCTGTGTTTCACACTACCGTGTCATTTCACTGTCACCATGTTGGTGACTGACATTTAACCTGCTATTTCATCTGTCTGACTGATGATGAGTGTCTGTTACTCAGTGTATTGTGTCCATGTTAAGTATGTGTGTGTGTGTGTGTGTGTGTGTGTGTGGGGGGGGTCAATAAAGCTTTTTTGAATCTTGAATGAATGTTACTGCTGAGTTGTTCCTGCTGTTAAATTGGTGTCACCCTTGCATATGTCTTCCCCCACTCCCTGCCTCCCTCCCCCTCTCCCTCCCCCAGAGTTCGGAGCACAAGTGCTCTATGATCTGTGGCTACAAGCTCAACTGTGGCCTCCACCGCTGCCAAGAACTCTGTCACCGTGGGAAGTGCCAACCCTGCTGGCAAACCAGTGAGTCCCAGGGTCTCCTGTGCCAGCACACACACATGATCCTTATGCCATTAGGATCTGTTCAGACGCTGCCAAAACCTTGAAAGGGGCTAAACATTTTTTTGTCTCTCTTGTTAGGGCTTTGAAATCATCATTTTTTGTTATCCTACTTCAGTACATCCTCTCGTCCAATATCCAGTTGACTGAGTTGATACAACATTACTCTGATACAGTTTTGTTCCTCACCAGATAAGACGCATATAATATCATGCGTGGCCCAACCAGCAAACTAAACTCTCAGTTATCAGTAATAGTCACTGTCATTTGATCACCAGTTGATGAGTTACTGGTGGATCAGGTGTGTATACTACTGTATACTGTCATGGGTCAGTTCTTCTCCAGCATCTCCGCTTGTGTCAGACTCCCAACTTTGTCTAAATACTTTTAAAAGAACGCTAAAGATGTATCTCTTCACTTGAGCTTTAACTAGCTCCTTTTGCGCTTGCTACAGCACATCTTTTAAAATGTTCCATCCTATGATTTGAGCTTTTTTTTTTTTAATCTTGTGTTTTGAGAGATTTCTCATCTTTTATCTGCTTTTTATTGTTTTATCTTCCATCTTATTTTCTCTGATTGTATCTCTATTTTATGTGAATCACTCTGCATGTAATTTCCTTGTTGTAAAGCACTTTGAGCAGCATTTCTTATATGAAAGGTGCTAGACAAATCAAGTGTTACTTCTGTCCTCCAGGTTTCGATGAGCTGACGTGCCACTGTGGGCAGAGCGTCCAGTTCCCACCCATAGCCTGCGGTACCAAGCCCCCAGAGTGTAAGAGCCTGTGTACCAGGAGGCACGACTGTGACCACCCAGGTAAACCCTCTCCCTCCCTGGCATGGAGTCAGACAGTACAGGGGCACAGGCCACTCCCTCCAGATGAAAGGACAGGGTCGTTCTCCGTGGGCCGGCTGTGGCTCAGGAGGCAGAGCGGGTCGTCTAATGATCACAGGGTCGGCGGTTCGAATCCCGGCTCCTCCTGTCCACTCCATGTCGAAGTGTCCTTGGGCAAGATGCTGAACTCCAAATTGCGCCCAATAAGCAGGCCAGCACGGCCTGCTTTGCCTTGCATGGCAGCTGCCGCCATTGGTGTGTGAATGGGTGAATGAGAGGCCATTGTAAAGCGCTTTGGATAAAAGATATGTATAAGTGCAGTTTATTTACCATTCTCCAGGAAATCACGTAAATATCCTCCTCAGGGTGTCTGGCTATGTCCTCAAGTTGCAGGTGCATCCCCAACAAATTGAATGTTGTGAAAAAGTTCATTGTTTTCCATAATTTAACTTTCATGTATTCTAGATCCATTACACAGAGTGAAATGAAAGAAAGAACCTTCATCAAGACAGGCATTTGTGCTGTATCTATTTGGTGTTGTATCTTGCTTAATCTCACCACGCTGGTGGTCTTTCTGTCTTTCTTTCTGTCTGTCTGTTTCTGTCTGTCTTTCTTTCTCCTTTCTTTCTTTTCTTTCTTTCTCTTTCTTTCTTTTTCTTTCTTTCTTTCTTTTTCTTTTTCTTTTTCTTTTTCTTTTTCTTTTTCTTTTTCTTTTTCTTTTTCTTTTTCTTTCTTTTTCTCTCTCTTTCTTTTTCTCTTTCTTTCTTTCTTTCTTTCTTTCTTTCTTTCTTTCTTTCTTTCTTTCTTTCTTTCTTTCTTTCTTTCTTTCTTTCTTTCTTTCTTTCTTTCTTTCTTTCTTTCTTTCTTTCTTTCTTTCTTTCTTTCTTTCTTTCTTTCTTTCTTTCTTTCTCTCTTTCTTTCTCAGTGTTCCACAACTGCCACAGCGAGGAGAAGTGTCCACCTTGTACCTACCTCACTCAGAAGTGGTGCATGGGCAAGCATGAGGTAACTACTGATCTCTTAAGCTCCTCTTTGGAATGTGCACACACTCGCAAAAACACATTCACAAACACACGTTTTTTAAGCTACACATCTTGCGCAACACCCTCTGCATCATAATCTCCCAGTGGCCCTGTTTGGGATCCGACGTGTCTAGATGGGTTTAGGGTGAAAACCGCGACCCGGTTATTCCCACAACTGTCAGGTGATTTTACAGAAAACTGAAATGAGACTTGTTTGTTATTTGATGACGACAACAGGTACCTTAGATTTTAGGCCAATAATTTCACGACATCCACCCGTCAATCAACGCTATCCTTCTATCGAATCTGTCTAAAGTTCTTAAAACCCGTCCACTTGTCAATGTTCCAATCAAATTCCTCTTAACATATGTCCCACCCTCATAGCTTTTTTGCGTCGGAAATACGTCAAACTACGGAAGTTAGATGATCTCAAATGTCCGTTTCAGTGCGACTTTAAAGGATTTAAACTTCATTAGAACAAAATAGCCAATGTGTGTTGTGGTGGCCGCATTTTGTAATTCCAATTTTCCCTGTAAATGCATAATGTGAAAACAACAGATGTCTGCACGCATTAGATGGGCCATTTCCAGTGTCTGTTGTGTCGTCAAATATCAGCATATAGCCTATTCTGAACGACTTACAGCAATAGCCTACCATAAAATGCAAAAAATCTGGGGCTTTCACAGATATCAAATATCTAATGTCTAATAATAGGCTATTTAAACAAATTGACAAGCACAAACATTTGCATCACACTATAAACACTTAATAGTACTTAAAGGACAGGATCGGAATTGAGCATTATAAGCCATGTTATAAGGTTATTTACGATCATATACAACGGCCGATATCAAAGTTTTGCGTATTTTAGAGTAGGAGAATTTAACTTTTAAAGATGGGACAGAGAAATAGACCTAATGGAAATAATTGTGATTATAATTTCGTGAGTGCAAACCTTTGTGACTTGGCAGCAAACCGTCAAACTGTTGGACAGACAGAAATAGTGGAATAGTTGTGGGTGTGAATTGTATTGCAGAAATAACCACCAAGGGAAACTGCTGGGTTCATTCTCACACTTTTTTTTTTTTTAGACGTGTCTAAAAGTGCACAGATCACCAAAATTAGCCTACATGATGCAGAAAATAGGCACTCTCTCTATTCCTTCAAATATTCTCGACTCTTACAACAGGAAACAAAGTGGCACATTGCATTATACGAAGGCACATTGTGTTATAACAGTCAATGTGTTATTACAGTCAATGTGTTATTACAGTCAATGCAGTTTTTCAGCATTAGGTAGGCTACTCAATGCTGCAGCTTAAGGGAATAAGCAATTTACAAGCCTATCCAACGTTCATTTGATATGAACTCAATGTTTGAATGGCTGGATTAATGCATCCCTATAAAAGATTAAAGGTATTAACACTCCCTACAGATTATTACAGGCATTCGGCTATTTCAATGGCATTAACACATATGTAAAGTAGTATTTACCGGATAATGTGACCGATTATAAGCTATCCAATGTATCCAACGTGACCGTTTTTCTGGACTTTTTTAAGCGAGCCAGTGACCATGACCAGTCGGTCTGCCGTCCCCGTCCTGTCCTCTGGCCGTGCTGACCCCACCCTCCTGTCTCCCCAGCAACGCAGCAACATCCCCTGCCACCTGCAGGACATCTCCTGCGGCCTCGTCTGCAACAAGAAGCTGCCATGTGACGTCCACCGCTGCCGTCGCATCTGCCACCGCGCCGAGTGTCTGGCCGAGGGCGCCTGTCGCCAGCCCTGCCCGCTGCCCCGGCCGGACTGCGGACACCCCTGCTCCGCGCCCTGCCACAAGGGCAGCGGCTGCCCACGCAACACCTGCACGGCCAAGGTAAAGCTGCGCCATAACCTCTCTCTCTCTCCCTTTCTCTCTCTCTCTCTCTCTCACCGTGCGTCTCTCTTTCTCTCTCTCTCTCCCCCCCCTCCCCCTCTCTCTCTATCTCTCTCCCTCTCTCTCTATCTCTCTCTCTCTCTCTCTCTCTCTCTCTCTCTCTCAGTATGGAGCACACAGATTGATTGTGCTCAGTTACTTTCCATTAAAATGTATGCAAAAGTACAGTTAATATGTTTATGCTGTATATATAAGTTAGGATTCTCAGGTCCTTGGATGCTACATCAGATCAACTTTCATGAAATGTTAGCAGACATTATTGGTCAGGTCGGGGCTTATTCCACATCTGCCCAACAGATGGCGCTGCAGTGTGACTGCGGCAGGAGGAAAGAAACTGTGGCATGCACCGATGCCGCCAGCTCATACCAGAGGTCAGTTTAGCGCTCCGTTTCAAACCAGTATCGTGTGTGTGTGTGCATGCGCGTGGATTGTGTATGTAGGCCTACCTGCGTTTATGGATTGTGTTGTGCCAAACCTGTACTGTGTGTGTATTGAATTGATTGTGTGCCAATAGTTCCGTCCGATCATCACCCATGTGTGTCCACCTCTTAAACACCTACAGTATTGTATTTTTAGTTTGCTACTCTTGCACTTTGCCTTTAGCACTAGATGTCACTTAGTCACTTGTTTAGAAAGGAGATACACTTGTGAGTTCTGAGGAGTAATAGCACACTGATTTCCTACGTTAAATGCAGTTATTATAAGTCGCTTTAGATAAAAGCATCTGTTAAATGACTGTAATGTCTATGTACTGTAGGTATGCAGCCATCGCCATGGCCAGCAAGCTGTCAGACATGCAGCTGGGAGACTCGGTAGACATCGGTCAATTCATCACCAAGAAGGAGCTGAAACAGACTAGGTAATGCGCAGTGAAGCAGGACTAAAATGCTTATTTAAACAATGGCTACTAACTGCAGTAGGCTGTGTTCCCTCCACATATTTTGCTTTGGCCAATTCCAGTCAGTAATGGTGTCCTGTCCACGACCCTGTCTGACCCCTCCAGAATGCAGGTCTCCTTTCTCCCTTGAGTTTATCTCTGATCTAACATGATTGGATAGGTGTAAGCGTGTTGATCTACACAGCGGATAGCCCATCATTATCATGTCAGATTAGCGTTTGTCCAAGGACGCAGATGAAATGTTGAGATTTAAAACAGCGTTCCAGGTCTCAAGGTGTGTGTGTTTTGCGCGTCGGGTGTCAGGTTGGAGTGTGACCAGGAGTGTGCCACGCTGGAGAGGAACAGGCGACTGGCGGAGGCCCTGCAGATCGACTCGTCTGTAGATCCCTTTAACGTCCGCTCTACCTCCAAATACAGCGACAGCCTCAAAGATGACGCCAGGTAACCTTGTGTTCAACGATGGAACTCCTCACCACCTGTAGGCTAGGCTCACGCACCGATTATCAATCAATCAATCAAAGCTTTATTTGTATAGCGCATTTCGTCCCCAGAGGCAACACAATGCGCTTTACAGAGAACAAGGGAGGTGGGCATACGACCCACTCTCTACATATTCCAGAGGGAAGAAAAAAAACAGTAATCACCCGGGGGCCAGATAAGTGAGCTGTAAAAATTCTTCCCTGACCCCTCTCAACAAGGCGATCGAGCAAGCTCCAGGAGTATGTTTGTCTACCGGCTAAGAACATTTATAAAGCAATACATTACATTAAATTACATTTCAGAGAAAGAGAGGCTAAAAAAGCATCATAGGAGAGAGGACATCCTACGGACATGCTACGACATCCACAGCAGACACAGGGGTATCTATCGGACTCCGGGAGGTCTGCTGGTGACAGTGGAGCATCCACTGGACCTGGTTAGAAGATAGGAGGGAGAGAGAGAGGCACTAGGGAGAGGTGGAGAGATTAGGCTCCTTTAACAAAGATGAACCTTCATTTGTACTGATTTATTATGAATCGTTGTGATCATTCACCTTCACTTGTCTTTTCCTTTCTTATTTCAGAAAAGATTTGAAGTTCGTCAGTGAGGTAGAGGAGGAGGTTAAGAATCTGGTGGAGCTCGCCAACAAGGTAAGACAGCTGGAGAGATCCAGAAACTACACACACACCTCAGGCCAGGCTACATTAATTATGTCAGTTACAGTTTAATCATTTAGCAGACACTTATATCAAGTGACTTACTCTAGACAAGTGTACTGTACTTATTGTAAGCAGTCACAGTGCTGGATAAAGGAAGTCTTTTTTCCCCCTTTTTTTTTTTTTTTTTTTTTTTTTACATAAACAAAAGCTGAGGTTCAGTATCAGTGAGAAAGCGTTGGTAGAGTTACGAGGTGGAGAGGTCAGTGGCGAAGGCCCAGGTGTTCTCTAAAGAGATGGGGTCTTGAGTCTCCTGCGAAAGATGGGTAGTGACATAGCAGTCCGCTGGACACTGATGCAGATTCAGTATTCTGGGTCAATTAACATGGCTGCTGCCCCCCCCCCCTCCTCATAAAATAAATGTCATGTGAATTGCCTGTTTGTGTAGTTTTGCATACTGGAGGCGATAGTCATTTTGGATTCCTTCAATGCAAACAAAGTGTACTGTAACAAAACATGTTTGAAAGTTTTGTTGAAAATGGTCAAATGAGCTATTGTTAGGGTCAATGTAAAAGGTAAATGCTAGTTTGTTTGGTTTGTTTCCTGTTTACCTGACTGTGACCACTTTGCCAGAAGGTATTTGTGTAGCTTATGTTGTTTGGAACAATGCTCATGTGATGAGTAGCCCTGCCTGTGGCTGGACCTTCTACTGAGGTGTCCAGCCTGAATCAGCATTCCACTCTGCTTGGCCGTGTGTTGTGGTCATCATCATATAGGGCTGCTCGATTAATCAGATTTTAATCTAGATTAAGATTTGGGCTGTCAACGATCATTAAAACAAAATAATCGCCATAAAACGATTTGGCACAAATCAAGTGCACCCTACACTGCAGAGCTATACTGTGCTTGACCCCACCCCCATCCCCCAAAGCCCCAAAACAAACACTTTAGTTCAAAGCGAGACGAGTTGTCAAGTGAGGCGCACGCATGCTTCTCTCGAACAAAACACGACAAGAAGAAGATTATGGCAGCAAAAAGAGAGGTGGACAAGAGAGCTAAAACAACGTCAGTGGTGTGGAAACACTATGGGTTCGCGGAGACAGATTTGGACCAAGTTGACACGGTGTGTAAAATTTGCTACGCAGTCGTAGCTGCCCCTCAAAGTAGCCCTTCTCAGTCCCGTTGTCGCATTCCGCTCGCTCATGCCAGACAACAGTCCTTTGCCGGTCCATTCACTTTGCCGTCAAAATAAATTGGTGTCGCCCTATTTAGGAGAGGCGCTCATATTTACAAGTGTCAGATAAACATGAAACTTCACTTACCTAAGCAAAACGGTCTATTTTAACAAATGCTGGGTTTTGAAGCCTCCGCTACCATTAAATAACTTATTTAGACGCGTTCTGTCCTAGTGAAATTATTTTTCCGAGGTAGTCTTCTTCTGTGATGGTGGCGGTGCTTTGAAGCTTCTTTATTTATCAGTTTTGGCACTTTTATTAATTTATTTATCATGGTCAAGGTTCACTATTTGTCTCCTATGGGAGCCATGTATCTAATCCAAAGAACATTGTTAAAAAGAAAAGCCACTGTCAACATTTAATAAATTAATTATCAAAGTCAATGTATAATTTGAAATTCAAAGAAAATGTTAAAACTTTTGATTAAAAAAAAAAAATTATATGAATAATCGTGTTAAATAATCGTGATCTCAATATCAATCAAAATAATCGTGATTATGATTTTTGCCATAATCGAGCAGCCCTATCATCATATAGTAATCATTGTCTTTGTGTGTGTCTGTATGCGTGTGTGTGTGTGTCTCACCCATGGCTGTAGGGCAAACAGCCAAAGAGGAGCCACTGCTTCCCACCTATGAACCGAGAGCACAGAAAGATCGTCCACGAGCTGGCCGAGGCGTACGGCGCAGAGAGCGTGAGCTATGACAGCGAGCCTAAACGCAACGTGGTCATCACTGCCACCAGGTAACACCAATCAGGAAGCACCGGTCTTATCCTCGCGTGCTCCCCAGAGTCACACTCTTGAGTAAACACCCCCCGTTTGCGACTTCAAAAGACAAAGCCATTAAAGGACGCAGGGTTTGGTTGGAAATTCCATGAAAAATCTAGAAATCCTGCCGCCTGTATTTCAACTGTTTCAACTCCGATCTCAAAACACCCTTCGGCACGTCAACTCACAGCATCAAGACCTCGCCTCATACAAGACAAGTTTTATACAAATCTGTTGGGCATTGATCACACTGCATCACAAGCAAAACGAAGTACACCGGAAGTCTAGTACTGCATTCAGCAAGCAACGTGCAAAGAAAAACGGAGCAGGATTGGGTGGGAGTAAAAAGGGATGGGAGTGGGATTCTGTAAAGGTTTGGCTCAGGATTGGGACAGGATGGGATCAGTCTTCTGTGGGAGTGGGAGGGAGTGGGATTTTTTTTTGAAACTCTCACTCGGGATTGGGAAGGAATGGGATTATTTATGTGGGAGTGGGAGGGAGCAGGAGTCAAAATCCATTCCTGTGTCTGCAGAGCTGAAAATTAACACCTGCCACCGGCCAAATGCAGGTAATATTTCCAATTGGCGACTAGATTTCGGAAGTCTATCTGAAAAAAAGGCAGTGGGCAGTGGCTAGTTTTTTGTGCAAAACTAGAATGGAGAAGTAAGATGCCTCCTTCCCTCCACTAGTCTGGGGGTCCACCTTGGGCAAGTGGTAGTACCCCCTAGCCCCCCTACCTGGGGTTACAGGTAAAATCCCCTGATGACAGAACAACCAAAAGGAAGAGAGACCCGGCCCGGAGGAAGCCCGGGGCCCTCGTCTGGAGCCAGGCCCAGCCCGAACAAGCAACATGGAAGAACCATCTCCTCCTCCATCGTCCCGTGGACCCACCACCCGCGGGAGAAATTGTCGGGGTCGGGTGCGCTGCCAACTAGGTGGAGTTCACCCCAGTGGACGAGAGGGTCGCCTCCCTGCGCCTTAGGACTGTGGGGGGGGGACTCTGACTGTGGTTTGTGCTTATGCACCGAACAGCAGTTCAGAGTACTCGGCCTTCCTGCAGACCCTGAGTGGAGTCCTATTGGGGGCTACTGCAGGGGACTCCACTGTCCTACTGGGGGACTTCAATGCACACGTAGGCAATGATGGAGAAACTTGGAGGGGTGTGATTGGGAGGCATGGCCACCACGATCTGAACCCGAGTGGTGTTTTGTTGTTGGACTTCTGTGCTAGTCAGTGTTTGTCCATAACAAACACCATGTTCGAACACAAGGATGCCCACAAGTACACCTGGCATCAGAACACCTTAGGCCGAAGGTCGATGATCGATTTCGTTATCGTATCATCTGATCTGAGGCCATGTGTTTTGGACACTCGGGTAAAGAGAGGGGCAGAGCTGTCCACTGATCACCATCTGGTGGTGAGCTGGTTTCGATGGCGGGGGAAGCTTCTGGACAGACCTGGAAAACCCAAGCGTGTAGTGAGGGTGAACTGGGAACGTCTGGAGGAAGAGCCTGTCCGGAGAGATTTCAATTGCCACCTCCGGCGGAGCTTCTCAGGCATCCCTGTGGAGGTTGGGGACATCGAGCATGAGTGGTCGGTGTTCAAAGCCTCCATTGCTGAAGCTGCGGCTGGGAGCTGTGGCCTGAGGGCCATAGGTACCTCAAGGGGCGGTAACCCTCGGACACCGTGGTGGACAGCGGTGGTCAGGGAAGCCATCCGACTGAAGAAGGAGGCCTTCCGGGATATGTTAGCCCGGGAGACCCCAGAAGCAGTTGCAGGGTATCAACTGGCCCGGAGGGCTGCGGCTTCGGCCGTGACCAAGGCAAAGCAGCGGGTGTGGGAGGAGTTCGGAGAAACCATGGAGAAGGACTTTCGGTCGTGTTTCTGGAAGACCATCAGACACCTCAGGAAGGGAAAGCGGGGAACCATCCAAGCTGTATACAGCAAGGATGGGACACTGCTGACCTCAACTGAGGAGGTTGTTGAGCGTTGGAAGGAGCATTTTGAGGAACTCCTGAACCCGACTAATCCACCCTCTACGATCGAGGCAGAGCCGGAAGATGATGGGGGGTCGTCAATTTCATTGGAGGAGGTCACTGAGTTAGTCAAACAACTCCACAGTGGCAGAGCCCCAGGGACCGATGAGATCCGTCCAGAAATGCTTAAGGCGCTGGGTGTAGAGGGGCTGTCTTGGTTGACACGCCTCTTTAACATTGCGTGGAAGTCTGGGTCAGTGCCAAAGGAGTGGCAGACTGGGGTGGTGGTCCCAATATTCAAAAAAGGGGACCAGAGGGTGTGTGCGAATTATAGAGGCATCACATTACTCCGCCTCCCAGGGAAAGTTTACTCCAAGGTGCTGGAAAGGAGGGTCCGGCCAATAGTCGAACCTCAGATCGAAGAGGAAAAATGCGGATTTCGTCCTGGTCGTGGAACCACCGACCAGCTCTTCACTCTCGCAAGGATCTTGGAGGGGGCTTGGGAGTTTGCCCAACCTGTCTACATGTGTTTTGTGGACTTGGAGAAGGCTTACGACCGGGTCCCTCGAGAGGTCTTGTGGAGGGTTATGCGGGAGTATGGGGTGAGGGGGTCCCTACTTAGGGCCATCCAATCCCTGTACACCCAGAGCGAGAGCTGTGTCCGGGTCCTCGGCAGTAAGTCGTCTTCCTTTCCGGTGGGGGTTGGCCTCCGCCAAGGCTGCGCTTTGTCACCAATCCTGTTTGTGATTTTCATGGACAGGATATCGAGGCGTAGCCGTGGGGAGGTGGGTTTGCAGTTCGGTGAGCTGGGGATCACGTCGCTGCTTTTTGCAGATGATGTGGTCCTGATGGCATCATCTGCCTGCGACCTCCAGCACTCTCTGGATAGGTTTGCAACTGAGTGTGAAGCGGCTGGGATGAGAATCAGCACTTCTAAATCTGAGGCCATGGTTCTCAGCAGGAAACCGGTGGCCTGTCCGCTCCGAGTAGGAAATGAGTCCTTACCCCAAGTGAAGGAGTTCAAGTATCTGGGGGTCTTGTTCTCGAGTGAGGGAACCATGGAGAGGGAGTTTGGCCGGAGAATCAGAGCAGCTGGTGCGGTTCTGCAGTCCGTTTACCGCACTGTTGTGACGAGCTGAGCCAAAAGGCAAAGCTCTCGATCTACCGGTCTATCTTCGTCCCCACCCTCACCTATGGTCATGAAGGATGGGTCATGACCGAAAGAACGAGATCACGGATACAAGCGGCCGAAAGGAGTTTTCTCCGGAGGGTGGCTGGGGTCTCCCTGAGAGATCGGGTGAGAAGTTCAGTCATCCGGGAGAGACTCGGAGTAGAGCCGCTGCTCCTTTGCGTCGACAGGAGCCAGTTGAGGTGGTTCGGGCATCTAGTGAGGATGCCTCCTGGGCGCCTCCCTAGGGAGGTGTTCCAGGCGTGTCCGGCTGGGAGGAGGCCGCGGGGTAGACCCAGGACTAGGTGGCGGGACTACATCTCCGCACTGGCCTGTGAGCGGCTAAAGATTCCCCAGGCAGAGCTGGTTGATGCTGCTAGGGAAAGGGATGTCTGGGGCCCCCTGCTGCTGGAGCTGCTGCCTCCGCGACCCGATCCCGGATAAGCGGATGAAGATGGATGGATGGATGGATATCTGAAAAAAAAGATTTTTTTCATCTACAGTCCCCTTGGCAGGTTACTCACCGTGAGCCAAAAAGTTAATTTTCACCCCTGCATGTCAGCCTCTAATGCATACCTGGGGTGGTAGAAGAGGACGAGGGAACTGGTCTGTCTCGCACTTTGAGACCATCAAATGTAGTGCAAGTCCCAATTCTAATCTGATGGGCACCATTCAAGTTCTTTAGCATAGATGTTGTATTTCCCCCCTTGCAGAAAAATATCTTGGAGCACAGGTTGCATTTCGCCTCCAACCTTTCCTTTCACTTTTGTGAAATGTAACCATGCCTTAGATCGCTTTGTGCGCTCAGCCATTCTCTCCGCCAAAATGAGAAATAAAGTGGTGTAGGAGGCCATTATCTTTTTTAATGTAAAACCGCGGATGGATTGAAATGATGTGACTCGTCTCACAAGATTTAAAATTGACATTACATTATCATAGGACATGCTAGTCTCGATAGCAGAATCGATAAGCTCGGGTCTGCCTTTTTATCGAGTTTCTCGAAATCCTCGAACCGGTTTTCGAGACCCATCTCTAGTGTTCACTCAACTGCACTAATTACATGTTTAGAGAACAGCCTCAGGAAGGTCACATCAAGTAGCCCTTGGTCACATATGTCAAATATTTAACCTTTTCATTATTGTTTGTATTGGCCTAGAGTAAGTGCACTCACACCCCGTGTTTCGCCCCAGGAAGGCCACATCATGTTGAGGCCCATCACAGAAAGAGCTGCACCTTCCTTGACACAACTCTTCTACTTTTTCAGTGGAAAAATGCATGCAGGCACTATAGAGTCTTTGAAAATCACTTTAATATAGTGGGATGGAAGTTTATTATTTATTGTTTATATATCAGATCAGTGTGGCATTAAAGTGCATCTGGCATTAAAAAGTGAATAAAATAATATTAAGGGCTATTGTGTTAGTGTAGTCAGGACATTTTGAACTGCAGGAACATACAATGGGTTGTTTTGAGAGGTTTGAATCCTAAGCATCCTGCCCAGTGGTGAGTGCATGTACAGTAGACCAACAGAGATCCAGTACTATCTCTCCCCTACTTGTTTCGCCCCAGGAAGGACACATCATGTTACAGTGTAGCCCTTAATCATTAATCATATTTGTATGGCAGTCAGCCCCCCCCCAAAAAAAATTTGTGTGTATAATAGAATAATCTGCAGGAACATACAATAGGTTGTTTTGAGAGGTTTGAATCCTAAGCATCCTGCCCAGTGGTGAGTGCATGTACAGTAGACCAACAGAGATCCAGTACTATAACAGGTGTCATCAAGATGAGTAGTAGGAAACGTCATTGGCCGGGTTTCCTGAACGAGTTAAGAAGCACTTAACTCCAAAGTACTTCTTAACTCCCATACAAAGAGTTGCTTAAGAAGGGTTCCTTAAGAAGGTTCTTTATCGGGAAACCCGGCCATTATCTTGCGTGGGGAAACTGGTTAAAAGGAATGGAAATTGGTTGGGAAAATAGTTCTCTACCACTACAACACATGGACATGGGCTGTGGTACTGTACCTGTTTTGGGGACAACTAGGACAGAAACAAGCTGAAAATGTGTTTGTGTCATGTGTAGGGGGAAGTCTGCCTGTCCAAACTCAATGCTCACATCCCTGATCGAGAGAGAGACGGCCACCAGGGCTCCTCCCCCCATCGCCCACATTAAGCAGCACAGCAGCAAGTAAGTCTGTCAGTGTCTTACAACAGGTGATGGAATCCCAACTAACGCATGTTTAAGAATGCGAACGGAAGTCATACTGTTGACTCAGTCTGCAGGAGACCGTGATGTGTACGATGGGTCAATTACTATTTGTAAATACGGTCAAATACCTGGGGGGTATTTGATTTAACTCACCCAGGGCAATGGAACCAATGGATCAGGCCCATTAAGTGTCAACTGTGAACATAATCGCATGCAACCCCATTACTTTAAAATACTTTAAAATAACCTGCCGGTGTGTGGACCTACAGTGGGTCTGGTATGATGGCACACACACTCATCTACTCGAGTCGACACAGAGTACTGCACAGCAGTACAGGGTCTAAGACACTGCCCTTGGGGACCATTAAGTTGATATTCTCTTACACCAGTGGAAAAAAGTAATGTGTAACCTTGCTTTCAAGACCTGAATGTGAAGACTCTGTGTTTATCTTTTCTTGGTTGTTCTGGGAGCTACAGTATTATCTTGCCTCTTTGCCTTTTGTCCACGTCGTATAGATGAATTATCTGTTTAAAATGGAGGTTACATTAAATATAAATTTAAATTACACTGAGTTGAAGAGAATCAGTCTTTACCCTTGACTACAGATATGTGCAGCAACTTTTTTCACTGACATGTAACGGTGGTTTTGTAACCAACTACACGACTAGTCTAACCCAACCACTCACCGGCAGGCAATTTGCACTGGTTGTGCAGGGTAGGCTACTCAAGGCACTCACTTTTGTCTTTTGTTTGCCAATTTAAGACGGGGGTACTTTGTGACAATTGTTCACTAATAGCACCTTTGTTGGACTGTTTAAACTACAGTATTTTGCTAATTTAATGCCCTGCCTCCAAACCAAATTGGCCAAAAGGGGCTGTGACCTATCACAAAAAGGTGCATTACCTCACAACTTTTACATAAGGCTTGTCATGGGGCCAAGAAACAGCAGACTCATTTTCCACCCTAATTAACCAAAATGAGGCATGTTGGTGGGCGTGGCCTATCTTAAAATGTTTGTCATGGGGCAAGGAAGAACGGATTTACTTTTCACGCAAAGTTAATTTCTGATGTGTAAGCATTTATCTGGTCCCTTCCCTCATAAGTCACGACGAGACAGGCTACATTAAGCCTCTTTCAAACACACACACACACACACACACATATAGCACATACACACTGATGCATTATACATTGGGCTTGCTTATTAGGAAGAGAAGAATTCTCTAATCTTAACAAATAATGCACTGAGCCAAGGTAAAAGGCTGACATAGGGCTATGGCTAACATAGGGCTGAGAAAACATTGGGCCGACTGTAATTTGGATGCAGAGAAAAAATGTATGAGAGAACATGGGGCTGAGGGAACATTGGCATGACCCTGGCACAGAGGTCGCAGGGACACAGGTAGCGATTTCCAAGCTGGTACAGTGACTTTAATTATTTTAATAGTTTTAAATAGTTTGTATATTCAAATATAAACGGCTGTCCACGCACATCCCTACTCTTGACTTTAGCATAATTATTTTAATAGTTTTAAATAGTTTGTATATTCAAATATACTGTAAACAGCTGTCTGCGCACATCCCTACTCTTGACTTTGGCATATGCTCAACACTGTCCATAGGCTGGTAGTGTTAAGTACTAGTGTGTTATTGGCTATCACTACAGTTAATAAACTGTGGTTCTTGTTTGCGTTGCCAGGAGCGACAGTGGAAGCAGCTGGTCGAAGATGGTCAAAGAAGAGCCGGTGATCGATTACTTTGACGTCCAGGATTGACAGAGGCCCCAGAATGAGGAAACCTCAAGATCTGATCAGATCCTATAAAATAAAGAATGCCCAGTATTTTTGAAAGATGGCCTGAAGTCAAGGATATCCAATTATTATTTTTTGTCCAACATTTAAAAGCAGACACAGACCACTACAATACTCTTTGGTTTGCAAACCAAGAAATAAAGTCTAATGTTTGAAAAATGTTCCAGGAGTGTCATTTTTCACTTGCCTTAAAGTGCTTCACACAAAAACATACTCTGACAACTGACTGCCAGGTACTTGTGGGTTTGCAGATGAAAAGTCTGTTATGTGTGGACCAAAAAATAAAAACCACAAGGTGTTGCGACTTCAGCGTTAGAATAACCTCAGGTCCTCCCTGCTCCCCAGAGCATGTTATTAGATAACTTGTAAGGACAACTTTCTCTGGGGGAGTGGGTGTGGTGTGGAAGAGAGGACAAACTCTAAATAAACTAAGTTTGTCACTCCCACTTCTGGTCCCTGGTTTGTATAGTCCTTATTTGCTTTGTAACCATCCCTTACAGAGGACTACAAAAGCAGGCTGGTTGGTTGGTTCTTAACGGCTACGTCCACGTAACTTCTACCTCCTCTCCTCAACCTTCTTCAGGTAAGACAAGAAATATGAATGGAGAGAAAGTTGTATCACAAGGGATGACGGCAAGTGAATTCTGCCTGAGTAAGACAATGCAACTGATGAATCCTCACGAAGCAGAGATTTGTGAAATGAGACACTGCTGATGAAGACCCTGTGTTTGTGTGTGTGTGAGAGAGAGAGTGTTTGAATTTAATTTCTCTGATTCATCTCATCTGTGTATTTTTCCCCTGCACAGTATTTGTTTGTCAGATAGATATGAACTTTAATGATCCCCGTAGGAGGAAATTTGACATAAGCATGCAGATGAAAGACGGGGTCGGACCAACAGACGAGCTCTCTGAGGAGTTCACCTCCCTGAAGCAGATCCTGCTGGAACTGGGGCTCCCCAAAACCAGGGACCGCACCCTCACCCCCAGAAAAGGTAAGACCCTGGGTCCTGGACGCCTCTGGGACGCCAGAACCTGTTTTGGGATTTTAATGTATTTGGAGTTTTCGGGAAATGTCCAACCCTGCACCTCAATCCATTAGGTGTCAACTTCCAATGGGGAGAGAGACTTTTGAAATCAGTCCGTGACTATCTATCCATTCTCTCCCCTACCCTCTGTCCTAGACTTGGACTCTTCCGATGTGGTCATCTGTGTCATGTCGTCAGCTGATAGATATCTACCTGTGCTGCTGGAAGGGGGGAGGAGATGTCCAGGTGAGTTGGAGTCTGATGCATGGGGTGTAATATTCCATATCTGACTGACTGGCATAGGCTAGAAGGGGCTCAGTCTCCTTCACGCATGATGATTTTCATTTTTTTGTTTTGTTTTTTTAAAGTACAGACCCAACTCTTTAAAATTATTATAACAATTAGAAAATGTTTAGCAGTCTAAGCATCGGTTCTGGCATTGGGCTACCAAATTGGGTGAAAAGGGGATAAAATCTGAAATAAAAAATTTAACGGTTTTTTTTTATTTTTTTTATGGAAGTCATGCATCTACAAATATTGCAGACCACATTTCTGAAATATTCACACATAACTATAAAACTTCCTTTGCAACTATAGATTGTCATTTCACATTATAATTATTCCCTGTTGAATTCCTAGTCTAAACTAATTCATTCGGAAAATGTATTTTGAAATGATGTTAAAGGACTAAATAAAGGACTAGGACAAACTGCTCCATTCCTGACATTTAGTTGTGAGATTGACATTTTGTTCTTCACTACACTATTCTCACCATTTCATTATTCTCACTGTTTCACTAAACTTAATTGATCACTTACTTATCCTACTTACTTGAACATGGCAACATGTATTTGATACACTGATTTACTGTTCATGACTTATATTTACTCGTGTTTGCACAATCTAGGTGTGTCTTTGTTTGTCGTTTGTATACTGCTGCTGTGACAATACAATTTCCCGTTGGAATTTCTATGTCTGTCTATCTAATCTGTATCTATTCTTCGTTTCCTATGTAAAACCATTTATAGTAATCACCCTCTAAATCATTATAGCGTATTTCAAGTAAG
Organism: Borostomias antarcticus; assembly: GCF_949987555.1. Lineage (NCBI taxonomy): Eukaryota > Metazoa > Chordata > Actinopteri > Stomiiformes > Stomiidae > Borostomias > Borostomias antarcticus. The sequence continues at coordinate 20,585,906 of NC_140235.1, forward strand.
GTCGTATTTTTACAACTTGTGAAAGGGGTTATTCCTTGTTACTCCTGGCTGTTATCATATTTAGATACTCCGACCTCCTTATGGCTGTGTTCTCGTCTGTCACAGGACACACGCTGCTCTGCCTGTCTCCCTCATGGGTGTCCAGGTCCCCGTCCCCAGCTGAGCCGGCCCTGTCCTCCCTGCATGTCCACAAGGCTGTGACCTTCGAGGCTGGCGGCCACACCTACCTGGACACCTTCGACCCTCCCTGTAGGGCCACCTACTTCCTGGAAGATTGCGCGGCCGGGCAGAGCCGGTCACGGCTGGGCGAAGGTCTGGACTGCCCGACCTCTGGGTCCCCTCACCTGAACATGCTGACCGAGGATGTGCTCCTCACCCGCCAGCTGTTGGGACAGAAGGGGATGGATGTCCCTCCGATGCTGGCCCTCTCCTACTGCCCTTGCCCCGGGCAGACTCCTCAGGCCCCCAGCCTCACCCTGGTCCAAGCCCAGGAGAAGAGCCATCTTCAGGCAAAGATGGTGGAGGCCATTGACACATTCCTTCAGCTCCCTGAGCTTAAGGACTGTGACCAGGTAGGTGTAGTCAACCGCCCTTAATACTACAGCGCAAACCTTATGTAACATACAGTAGTTAGGCTGAACAACCAACCAAGTGTCAAATTTGCTCACCGTTTCTCTCCTCTGCTCTGTCAGTGACAACAGAACTGCCTTGTCGATGGGTGTGTTTTGTTTAGGTGAGCGTGCAGCCCTCCAGTGCCGGCTGGGGCTCCCAGGAGAGTGTCTCAGTTCTGAGGAATGGAGATAGGGATGGGATACTCGGTGCCGCCCAGGCCCTGCTTCCTAACACCAAGGTGGGGGAGGCCATCCTGCTCACTGGCTGCGTCCCCTCCATCCAGCCCTTCACTATTCCCAAGGTGGTGGACAAGGCTGTCAGAGGTAAGGTTAACACAGTCAATGCTGTGATGGTTTATTTAATACCTAATATGCCAACATGATACAGCTAACACCCTATACAGTGAACGAAATGGTTGACTGGGAATACAAGCAATGGGAGGACAGTGTTATACAAATAAATAAATAAATATTTTTTTTTTTTTAAAGATAACCAGTCTGTGTTCTGTTTCCATTGTGTGACTAAAGAAAAAATATTACAGTGAAATTACCATGTGATTTCTGCTGAAATTACAACATTATTACAGAGGTAAAGAGCAGCGGCACACTGTAGAATGCATTTTTTGACTCAATTCACAAAGGTTATTATGGGATGCTGTCTGGGACGCGGCTCAGGGAGATGCTTGATGATGCATGTCGCTGTCTCTGTGTCACAGTTCCTGGAGTGGCGAGATCCAAGCTCTCCCTGCGCATCTCTGCCACTGTCTGCCGCACAACGGAGGACCAGCCCCAAGTGACACAGGTGCAATTTACAGCACTCGGATTTGTGTATGTTTTGTTTTGGAAGCACTGTATCTGTTTTGAGTTTGGTGTGTGGCGTTTTTACACTGAGTCAACTTGTCTTTTGGTTTCTGTTGGTTTCCAAAATGCAAATGACAGCCAAATTTCCTCCTACCAGGATTTTACAGTTCATATCTATGTACAGTATGTCTGTCTGTCTGTCGGTCGTCTACTGTATCATCTATCTAATCTATCCAGTATAGGAGGACTTCCGTCTGTTCGTTCTTCTCTAGCAGTTCAGAGATGTAGTTTACTCTGTATCTCTGTATTCCAGGTGCTGTGCTGGGTAGACAGGGCTGAGTCCCACCCCAGAGCGCCCCCTGCTGGGCTACAGAGCCTCCGGGAGACCCTTAAAGACTGGGGCTTCACCCTGTCCCACCACGCCGCCTCCCTGGAAGAGCTGATCAAACGGAGGGCCGTGACCGTGATGCAGGTCATCATGGACCACCAATCGGAGATCTCTGACACGCAGAGAGGCGGGGCTCACGTGCAGACTGACCTGATAGGTTAGTGTTGTCGTTTTAGGTTGTTTTTTTTTTACACTCGGTTGGTAACATGGCAGTGACTATTCTTACGGCGGACGGAAGTACAAATTTCAAGCATTTTGGCCATAAATAACTTATATTTGGGTTATGGTTATGGAGAGGGGTCATGTGCGTAGATGGGTATCTCAGCGTAAGAGTATTGGACCAGGAGCTTAAAGGTCACTGGTTCCAGACAAATATGGATGCAGATGGACTAATGAAATACTCTCCTCTCTGTTCTCGTCGTCCCTCGACTCCTACAGGAGTGGAGTTTTCATTGGCGGTGCTGGAAGGAACTTTGCAGCCCCTCTTCCAGGGTGTGAAGGCCCATACGAGGGGTGTGCAGGCCACCCCACTGACCCTCCTGGAGCCCTCAGAGCTGGACCAGGCCATGGGCCCTCTCCTGCAGACCATGTGCCACCGCTCACACTGCCTCCTGGTGGCGGGGAAGACCCTGTTAGTCGTGGGGGGTGGAGGACAGAAGAGGGAAGGAATATGGCTTACGGCCAGAAAACACAATATAAAGGTAAAACCCTGAACCCTACGAACCAGCTCCCCTCCTAGTCTGTTCTCTTCAGTTCATGGGAGTGCGAAGCATTCGTCACGTTGCAATACCGTTGACATTTCATTTCATTACATTAGCAATTTAGCAGATGGTTTTATCCAAAGAGACTGAGTGAATCTCCTTTCTAAACAAGTGACTTAAGACAAGTGACTCATCTAGTGCTAAAGCCAAAGTGCACGAGTAGCACAATATAAATACAGTAGGTGCATAAGAGGAATTATCCTGGTAGTACTTCTTGAAGAGGTGAGTTTTGAGCCTGTGGCGAAAGATGAGCAGCGACCTCCGCTGTCCTGATGTCAGAGGGCAGTTCATTCCACCACTGCGGGGCCAGGACAGAGAAGAGCCGTGACCGCGTTGATCGGCTGCAGGGGCGTCCGAGTGACAGGGTCACCGGACGCTCCACGGCAGCAAAGCGTAGCATTTTCCTTTCCTCCTCGGGGGCTGATGGCACTCGATAGGAATTTTCAATATACTGTAATCAAAATATTTCATGTTGTCACTCTCCGTAAGCGTTCGGTGATTTAATGTCACTGCTTTGCCTTTCAGATCGTGGCAGTCAGCTACAACCCCAATAACGCCGTCAGGCCATTTGTGCACGACTTCTTTTTGTACGACTATAAAGACCACCAGCATGACGAGGCGCATGCCGACGCCATCATCGGCCTGCTGCGGGAGCGCGGTGTCCGGGTGGACGGCTGCTTGACTTTCCTCTGCAGCAACACCATCCTGGCGGCCCTGATCAACGCCAAGCTCGGCCTGCACGGGGACACGGTGAAGGCAGTCACCATCGCCAAGATGAAGAGCCACACCCAGCGGCATCTCGGAGGCCTCCGCCATTCGTCGGGCCACCTACCGGCTCCCGCCCGCTACGCCGTCCGTTGTGAGCATGTGGTGGACCGGGACACCCTCCGGCGGAGCGTGGAGCAAATCGGCCTCCCCGCGGTCATGAAGATGGAGTACAGCGCGGGCGGCGTGTCGGTCAAACTGGTGGAGGACGCCGGGAGTTGCGAGGAGCACTTCGGCCACCTGCTGTCCGTGGCCCCCGGTGACGCCGAGAGCCTGAACCGAGGCTTCATCAGCGAGCCCCTCCTGATGGAGTACGTGGGTGGGGAGAAGCACGTTGTGGACCTGGTGGTGCACCGCGGGAAGCTGCTGGCGGCGTTCGTGTCCGATTGCGGCCCGTCCGCCCTCCCATACTTCCTCAACTCCTCCCATGTCATGCCCTCGAGCCTCAGCCCCGAGAGGAGCACCCAGGTGGCCATGGCAGCGTACCAGAGCTGCTTGCACTGCGGCCTGGAGAGCGGCAACTACAACGTGGACATCAAGCTCACGGAGCGCGGCCCCAAGCTCATCGAGATCAACCCCCGCACCGGAGGGAACTACCTGCCTGCGTGGATCAAGGCCGTGTACGGGTTCGACGTGTACATGTCGGCCTTCCTGATCGCCAGCGGCATCCGGCCTCTCCTGTGGACCCCGCCGCCCAGGGGGTTCTACCTGGGGATCTCCAGTCCCGTCACCCAGCACCTCCAGGCCATGGAGAGCACGCCGGCCTTCGACGACATGCTGCGCAGCCTGAAGGAGAAGGGGATAGTCCAGCCGTCCATGCTGTCCGACGTCCTAGATCCGAGCCTAGCCACGTCCACTCTCAACCTGGCGAGCTTCAGACCTGAGAGAGAGGAGGCCTTCCAAAGGGTGCTCATCTCCTCCAGGATGCTCGGGTTGGATACAGAGGAGTATCCTGTTGAACACTTCCTGACTCCTCTCATGAAGCACCCTGCTCACTCAAAGATTCGTTGATTGAGGAATTCACTGTAATTTTGTTGAAGGATGTCTCCATAGAGAGTTGTGAAGATCAGCCAAATAGATTTACAGAATGGCACCTGCTTATCCAATTTTATTCATTTTGCTCTTCGTCCGTATCTAATTTATTATACTTGAATGTTTGGTTTCAATGAATGAAACACTTATTATATCATTGTGTAAACCCCCTAATCGGTAAACATGGCAATAAAAGAATATATTTCAGCTTCTTTTGTTTTGATTGATTGATCGACCCCTTTATTTATTCAGGGAACACATTTGAGAGCAAGCTCTCTTTTTCAATGCCACTCTGATTACAATAAAAACGCACATGCAAAATAGGAACATGATACAAAACAGAAAATCAAGTGCGAAGTCATAAGATCACAGAATAAAAACAAGACTACAAGAAACATGTACAGTCCACATGGAGCACACCTTCTATCATAACATTGAACCTCTCCAGAGAGACAAGTTGCTCCAGCTTTAGGGAGTCCTGCAGTTTGTTCCATCTCTGGTGCATAAATACTAAAGGCAGACTTTCCTGCGTTGGTGTTTTGTGGCCAATTTTCGCCCATGCATTAAAGAGAGAACAGAGGGGTGCAGTCTCTGTCTCAGCTCTTTCAGACATGATAGGTATGTAGCAGGGGACATACTTCATGTAGCCAAGCTACGCTACCTTTCTGTAGAGGTGAGGTCTTCTGATATCCATAAACATGCCCGAGGAGGAGGAGAGCAGATCCTGGCATAAGGGCAAGCTAACCAAACAAATAGCCTACTTACATTAACTTGCCATCTCTGGAGAGTTTACAGTTCACTCATTGTTTATCAGATAGATAGATAGATAGATAGATAGATAGATAGATACTTTATTGATCCCCAAGGGGAAATTGTTGTGTTACAGCTGGGACAACAAAAAGGCACAATCGGGGACTAATGAGGACTATATCAGGTCCCTGGCTGGCTACTTGGGGTCCCCTGAGTTCTTGTTGCTTTTCAGTTCCCTTACGGTGTTAATTAGTTTGACACCGGTGTGGGCAGCCAGTTGCTTGTTGCTGTCGGCTACACATGAAGGAGATGCCATGGCAACCCCGGGGACAGGGAAGACCACAAATGGTCAAAATGGCTGCAGCACAATCAGAGAACCAGGAGTCAGTGGTCAGCTCGGCCCTTTAACCCTTTTAGGCCATGCCAGCAAAACACACTTGATGAAAAAAGTGATAAAAGTGAATATACAAACAAGAGGTCATGAATCATGTGAAGTTATCAGTGTGATTGGGGAGTATAAAAGTGGGCTTTGCAATGTCTTGCTTTCTTATCATAGGGTGTTATAAGACACAGGGGCCAGCTAAGAGAAAGGAGAGGAGCAAAAGAGGGGAGATGAGAGGGATGAGCGAAAGGAGAGGTCTTGCATTGTACACATTGCATTTTATGAGGTGCAGTTGCATTCAATTTCATATATCTTAAATCTTATAGCATTATGTTCTTACAAAAACAGTTTTTGTGCGTGGCTGTAAGCCAGTGCACCTAGGCTAGCGTTTGTCCGGTTATCACTCCCTCCCTCCATTGAATGTTGACCTGCCTCCATTAAATGTTGACCTGCGGTTCTCTGTTGGCACATGTTCATCCTTTCACTCCAACCTTTTTATCCCTTAACTAAATTCCACAAGTAGAGTAGTGGTCAGAGCATTGGACTCCCACGCGGGACATTCTCAGAGATTACCGTCTATGCTGAGCGAAACTCCTCTAGTCTATATGTAGCTAAACAAATGCTGGTGTTTACGTTTTGGAACTGATGTGTCCAGGCGACAAGACCTATCTTAATTTATCAGACATTATTTCATGTCATTTCAATTCACAGCTATTTCAGTGGCATGACTAGCTTCCGTCCTACCGGTCCTGAACAGAAATAAGCCAGCCACGCACATAAGCCAGGTTTGGTGGGGAGAAGTCCAATCTCTGCCTCTGAAAGTGGTTTTGGAAGCATGTCAATCCTACAGGGACAACACAATGAAAACTAACATTCGTACATGTAGTACCTGATGTGGATCAGGGGATGCCCTGAATCTGTGCCACATCTACAGAAGTGACAGATGGGGCTGCAGTTCACATCCTGTGTTTTTTGTGTGAAAACCTTGTGTGAAGTAGATCAATTGCTGCTGGAGCTTTGGTATGAATTCCCAATGAATTGTGGGAATGAACTGTCCCAGTGTCAGTGTCAAGAGGTGCACCTCATACCTGCATGCAGGAGACCTTCTGCATAGTTGATAAAACTATGATGGTGTAATAAATATTGGTATCTAACTCAAAAGAGTAGGCAAGGTTTAAATGTCGGGGGTAACACACCACAAACCACACGCACACAGTAGTCGTGGTACACGATCAATAATCTTTATTAAACAATTAGCAATAAAACAGGACAAACACTTCCTACGCAGTTCATGAAGGGGGGGGGAATCACCAGGAGGCACAAGGGAACTCCTACTCCTACTCCTAGGCTGGGGCCTTATTGCCGGCTGCCGTCACACCAAACGTGCACTGCACACACACACACACATAAGAGGGCCACTACAACCGAAGCCACTTTACACTTGACTTGAGGGGTCGCCTCAGCGACTGTGAGGACCGGGGTGACACTGCACTACACACATAGGGGGCTGCACCTGTTAACACGGCAAACTAGGGCAGCAGACTTGAGTCCCCAGAAGCCTAACAGGGCAGGCTGAACCCCGTAATCCTCCCCGCTATCCCCCCACTAATAAAACAATCTAAATGACGAACAGGGGTGGGAAAGGAATACACACAATGCACATACACACAAATAAAGTATAAGGATTTAAAAGACGTAACTCGCCCAACCGACAAGAACCCCCCCTCCGGGGTCTGAGCGTGTGGCACCGTCCGACTCCCCGGGGAAGACTTGGCCGGCGGTGCAATAGCGCCCGGTAGCTGGCGCTTGAGCGTGAGGCTAGAGAACACAGGCCGAGCGCACACTCTCCTAATCCCTGGCCCTTGCTGACTAAAGGAGGCGTCCAGCCTCCCCTCCTAACGCCGGAAATGCTCCCCTGATTTAACTGGCTTCGTCGCCGGCAGTACTATAAACTGCGAACGACACCTCCCCCCAGATGAGCGTGTACGCCCGCAGTAAGACAACAGACTGGTCTCTAGCAGGCCGATCAACTCCTGTCTCTCTCTTTTTGTGTGTGGGCTGTAAGCCGACACACCAGGAAGAGGGAATCCCATTTGTCGCTCCCTTCCTCCTTGTCGTTGTTGACCTGCAGTTCTATGTTGCTACCACAAGAGGCAGTGGTCCCAGAACATCAAAACAAAAAGACTCCACAGACTTCCCAGGTTTAACGGCATCCCTCAGGGCAGCGCCATTAGCCCGGTCTTGTTCAATGTAATGATTAATGATGTCTTCTCCTCGGTTGGCGATGGTATAGGGGCGTCGCTCTATGCGGATGATGGGGCTATTTGGAAGAGGGGGGGGGGATGTGACGCATGTGGTGTCCTGTGTCCAGGCGGCTGTTGGCCGGGTGGAGAGCTGGTCTTATGACTGGGGCTTTAATTTGTCTGTGGCTAAGTCCTGTTACATGTTTTTCACTAGGAGGAGGCGACTGGAACATGTGCAGCTCACGCTGTATGGGCAGCCTATGGAACGGGTGTCGCAGTTCAAGTAATTGGGCCTGTGGTTTGATGAGAAGTGTCTGTGGTGGGTGCATGTCTCTCAGGTTCCTAGAGTTCGGACTGAGATGGGCAAAAAGGTTTTTATGTACTCTGCCCCCTCAACATGGAACACTTTACAAAACACGCTTAAACTCCAGGACAGAATCACTCTAAATTAATTCAAAAGTGCTGTAAAGGCTAAAGAAACCCAATCTATTGGTAGTTGTAATTGTTAACTGATCGTCATATGAACTTTTACTGATTTTGCGCTTTGAGCTAGTCTTGTTAACATTTGTTGTCATTGTTGTAGCGGTTGTTATTGTTGTTTTTTGTTGTCATTGTGTTGTCACTTTTTTTCAGGAAACTGTGTTGCTGCCACTCTTGGCCAGGATTCTCTTGTAAAAGAGATTTTAATCTCAATGAGTTTTTAACCTGGTTAAATAAAGGTATATATAAGGTTGAGTCCAAGTGTTGGAAGGTCCTGAATCTTATGAGGTCTGTTGCTGGGCATGACTGGGGTGCTGATGGCCGTTCTCTGCTGGATCTGTTTAGGGCTTTGCTCCGTTCTTCCCTTGACTATGGTTGTGTGGTCTATGGGGCTGCTGTGCGCTGCGTGCTGGAACGGCTGGATCGCATTCAGTTCAGGGCCCTGAGGCTTTGTCTGGGTGCGTTTAGGTCGACGCCCACCGCTGCGCTCCTGGTTGAGTCTGGTGAGCTGGCCCTGGCGTACTGGGTTAAGCTGCGGGGCTCTCGGGGGGAGCAGCCTGCAGCGTTGGTATTGCGTGACTGCTGGGAGTATGCACGCTTGCGGCGTGGCACCGGGTTTGGGTGGACTGTTCCTGGTCTAGCGGAAGAGTATGGTTTGGGCACTCTGGAGGTTGGCCCTCCGGTTGTGTGGGGGGCTGTCCCACCTTGGCTACTCCCGGTTCCTGCAGTGGACTTGAGCCTTTTGGAGTTGAAGGACGTGTGGACGGAGCTGGCATCTGCCCCCTGGTGCTCGATTATGTGCGGCGGACATTTTACTCTTATATGATGGTCTTCACGGATGGTTCTAAGGACCCGGGGTGTGGTCGAGTGGGGGCAGGGGTGTTCATACCATCATTCTTGGGCTGCAGTGGGTTGAGGATGTGAGGCCGGATAGAGTGGTGGTCTGCTCGGACTCAGCTGCCGCGCTCCTCAGTTTGTCGTCGGGAGGTGCGCTTCGCCCTGACCTGGTGGTTGAGCTTTGGGTGATGTTGCTGCGGTTGCAGAGGGCTGGTGTGGATGTGAGGTTCTGCTGGGTCCATGCTCATGTTGGTGTTGGGGGCAACGAGAGAGCTGATGTACTGGCGAAGGCTGCACTGCGCCTGGGCGGTGACACTATCCTGGGGGTTTCATTTGGGAGGGGTGAGGCTAAGTCTCAGATTAGGTCAGCGGTTAGGGGGTCGTAGCAGGGGGAGTGGGATGCGGGGTCTACGGGGAGGCATTATTATGGCATTCAACCTTCTATTTTGGTGAAGGAGTTCAGGGGAAGGTGCAGGAGGGAGGATGTGGTTAGGGCTAGGTTGAGGTTTGGCCATCCTGGGCTGAGGTCCACTCTTTATTTGATGGCGAAGTGTGATTCAGGGTTGTGTGAGGCCTGTGCGGTTCCTGAGACTGTTGAGCATGTCCTTCTGTTCGGTGGTAACTATGACTCTGAGAGATCTGTTCTGTGCAGTAGGCTGTGTGAGCTTGGGCGAGGTTGGGGTTTGCTGGAGTTGTTGGGTTCAGGAGAGGGTATGAGGGACTGTAGTAGAGCACTCTTTGACTTTCTTAGGGATACAGGGCTGGGTTGTAGGATTTGATCGTTCTTCCTCCTTTGTCTTTACACTCCGGTAAGGTAGGTGGCGGTATGCGCCTTTGATTGGTCCGCGATCTGCCATTAATTTAAAGAAGAAGAAGAAGATTTCCCAGGTCAGCAGTGGCCGAGTGGATAGTGTGCTGCCTATCACTGCGAAGGTTGTGAGTTCAATCCTTGGTGTGGACATACCAAGGTGCCATGACATATTCTGTCACTGGATGTTGTAGAAGTTATGTAACGAGCGTGGGTCATATTTGTTAATTAGAGACCCTTTTACAGCCTAGTCAGCACAAGTATGCACGCGCATTCTTGAAACAGTAGCAGAGGAAGACAGACGAAATCGCCATTATTAAGCGTACAGACCAATACATCCATGGTACGGACTGGACTGAGGACATCATCAAAAATGCCCGTGTTTGCGGTGCCCATTTTATATCAGGTAAGTTATTTTGACTATTTTGACTGGTTTCACTGGAATGTCTGGTTGAAATGTAGCCCTTCTCAGTCCCGTTGTCGCATTCCGCTCGCTCATGCCAGAAAACAGTCCTTTGCTGGTCCATTCACTTTGCCATCAAAATAAATCGGTGTCAGCCTAGTTAGGAGAGGCGCAGATAAACATGAAACTTCACTTATCTAAGCAAAAGGGTTAATTTTAACAAATGCTGGGTTGAAGCTTCAAAGCACCGCCACCACCACAGAAAAAGACTACCTCGGAAAAATAATTTCACTTTGACGGCAAAGTGAATGGACCAGCAGAGGACTGTTGTCTGGCATGAGCGAGCGGAATGCTACAACGGGACTGAGAAGGGCTAGTTGAAATGTAGAGTAATATCTGAAGTAAACAGTAACCCATAACCTGGCTGCACACTAAGCTAAAGCTAAGTTCAGGAAATGAAGCCCAATGATAGCTAGCTTACGTTAGCTAGTGCTAGCTAACACGCTAGCTAGTGTTAGCTACCTAACTCAAGGCCCAGGGAGTTGGAGATATACTGTGCACTTTCTCTCAAAGTGCTTTAGCTAAGGTTAGCTACTACAAGCTAGCTAGACTTTGTCACCAACACTTGCCTCACAACGTACATAGCTAAACTATTCACACAGCAAGCAACGTCAGCCAAGAGTGTCTGCCTGCAGGTCTACCTTCTCAAGACAGTCTGCATTCCGAATCACATACTACCCTACTATATAGTATGCCAAAACAGAATGTAGTATGTCCCAATACATAGTATGCCACATGCAGTATGGAAAAAATACCAGGATGTCCTACTACATCCGGTCGTATTTTGCAGTATGCAAGCCATGGAGGTATAATATAACTGGAGACGGCATTGAAAATGGCTGCCTATTCATTTCAATGAAAGTTGCTCACCGGCGCATGAAGCCATTTGACGTAGTGGCCAAAGCCCGGTATTGCAAGTCATGTCACGGCATGCGGCCCAAGAACCTTATTTCCCATGTTAGTGGATGATGATAGATAGGGCTAGAAAAGGAAAACAAAATTTTTCTGGGTATCATTCAGCATCAGAGACCAATCTTATCAATATAAACTTTTAATTCAATGGGGTTTTGGGGTTTTTGAAGCCACCAATACCTGTATCGAGCCATTTAAACATGTGCTGTGCACGAGCCTCGGGGACGCGCTGGTCGCGCGTTCGTGAGTCCTGCGAACTCGGGAAAGCACGTGACCATAGGAAGACCCGCCCTACTCTGCCTCTGATTGGATAGGAAGTCATGTAATGACGTCGCTAACATTTGCTATGCTTTAGCAATGAAGCTTATGATCATGCTAATCAGAACGTATGTCTATGATGCAAATGATCATGACATGTGGTTACTTTAGGACATCGTTGGAAAAGATCTAGAGGGTAAGTGGGTCAATGTTGAATAACTTAGCTAACATTATCTAATGTTACATTTCTTTATATTAACATCAACTATATTGATAGGCTAGCTATGCTAACGGTAGCTAATGCTAACGGCTCAGGGTTAACGTTAGTTAATGCTAACGTTACATTCGGAGGTCTCAGATGTATTTCAATTTTAACATAATGTTGAGCATGATCAATGTGACATTGTTCATACATTGATTACAGTCTGTAATCTTGTCTGGCATTATTTAGCTATAGTGGGCTGATGCTACTATAGCATTTGCCACATTATACATCAAATTAATCAAGCATAGTGTTATTACCTGAAGGCATTATTACCATTGCAAGTAAGCATGCCATGTATATGCCATGCCTGGAAATCAAATTAATAGTGTAATTATTCCCCATCATAGCTCATTGTACACTGATATAATCATTCTCCTTGCCTTTGCTAATACTCATCTCTTTTATCAAACTTTGTGCTAGGAAAGAAATCTGGCTGTGATTCGTCGCTAGTGCTCATCCAGGCTGTTGTCATCTCCCGCCTGGACTCCTGCAACTCCCTACTTGCTGCCATCCTGCAGCGTTGGCCATCAGACTCCTGGAGAAAGCTGCTGCTGACCTGGTGTTCAACAGCCCCATGCTCTTCCACAAAACTTCCCTACTCTGTTCTCTGCACTGGCTCCCTGCGCTGTCCCATCCAGTTTAGGACTGTGGTTCAAGCCTACAGGGCAAATGAACAGCTCCCTCCGACCTCCAGGCTGTGGTCAAGCTCTGCTGCCTTGAGGTGATTGGTTCCCCAGTTGCTCCAAGCCCCCCTACGGCAGATTGTAACGGCCATGGCTTTTTTCTGTCCTGGCCTCACAGTGGTGGAATGAACTGTGCACTGATGTCAGAACAGAGACAATAATACACACTGTTCATAGTGAGCCTAGTTATTATTGATTAACTTGGACTGTTTCCTCTCTCCTTGTCAGTCATTAAAATATGTTCAGTGTTTCACAATACTGATGTATAACATTTCATTATTTTGTCTCAGACCATTTCTGAAACAATCATCAGTGTCAGTATACATTTCCCTCCAATGTTATTGCTGGCCCATTTTTAACCATTTAACTACTAGACTGTACAAACGAATTGCACAACTATAGTATTTTCTAGGTATAGCCTACTTCTCCACTTTCTCTTAATGTTGGTATGAAATGGCAGTCAAACTATGCAATGATGTTCCACACTGTTTCCACCCAAATTCCCAACAAATGTGGCCACCACACTGTTAAGGACATTCACAGGTCTTGCTCTCAGGGATCGGTAAAAGAAAGGGACATGGTTCCTCCATAATGTGCTAAGGCTCTGCTTAGATCAAAGGCTTGGTCATCAGAAAATATCACAAAGACAGTGATCACAAAACAATTAAAAACATGTCACCAGTGTATGCCTTAACCCTAGTCAAATTTCTAGTATGTGTGAACCATATACATGGCAGTAAACAGATCTTGAGTCATACAAACTGGAGGATGCTTGACCCATACAAACTACTTTAACTCAATTTCAATAAACAACTCCAAAATATGGCAGACAGAAGAGCTGAGCAGACTTGGTAGATGACTGGATGATCTTACAGAGAACCAAGGGAAATTGACTGGTATTAATGCTAAGAGTAATGAGGGATGAGGTGCAGCTGGGCAGAGTGGAGACAGGTGGCAGGTGATGCAGGAGATGGGAAGGTGAGTAGGCAACAACCAAGCATGAACAGGAACTGGACCACTGGCTCCCCTTGACTGTCCAACCCATCCATCAGCGCCAGCAGAGTGGACACGATAGAGCCAGAGAGAGAGAGACAAATGCAACGCAAGGTTAGTTTAGTTCCAATCGCCCATGTGCAACATCAATCAAGTACGCAGCCAAGCTGAAGAACCGAGTTACATCAGAGGCGGAGCGAGGCGGTGGCTCCGTGACAGACAGGCCTCACCTGTGTATCTGGTCCTGTCTGCTGGAGCATACTGGGGCCAGCCGGTCTATCTTGTGGAAGAAGATGAAGGAGGGTCTCATTAGGTTGACCTTGGGAGAGACCAACAAACAGCCATCACAAGCTCTCAGTCAACACTGAGGATGATGGTCAGGTGTCCTGTCCAATAATTATACCCCCCTCCCCCCACCGCCACAGTTGCCCCATTGGCTAACCTGGTCAAAGAGAAGGCAGAGCTGATTATGTGTTCTGATTCACCAACCCACTTGCTAAGGCAGTCAGCTCCTTTCCTTATAGACACCTTTGTGTTTCCCTGCCTACACTCGTTAGTCTGCACCCGCGCCACTGGGGTCTTGCCTGTACTTGGGGGACTGTAGATCAGAGCACTACACATCTGTAGGTGGGGGGGGGGTTGGGGGGAGTATGTGAAAAACAGGGACTTCACAAGACAGCTCAAATTAGACAAGACAGCTTAAATACGGCTGGGTCTTCATATGTTTACTGGAGCAACGTACTGTAGTGTGGTCTCACCTAGGAGGTTCTTCTATCAGGTGATCGAACACAGAGGGGTTGCTCTGCTTCCTGTTCACTGACTGAAAAAGCAATCACAGTGGGATTTAGTGACATCATTATGCACATCAGGAATTCATTATCTCATCTAGTCAGTCAAAAAATGATTTTGTCCTCACCAATAGGTGGCACCTCATATCACTGCATTTATCTTTTAAAACAGCAAACACTATGTGTAAATAAGGTTTTAAACTTCATCAACATCATTATAAATAATCAGCCCCTATGGCTGGATACAGGCGCAGCAGAAGTGGAGGGTGACAGTACTAGGTTTTTTAGCTGGCAGGTGCCCGTCAGGCTCAGTGAATATCTGGTTGAACTGGTTTAAACTCTGTCCTCAGTATTAGTACTGCCCATGTGCACAATTGATTCGCTAGCTTTTCATTGGGATAGCTGGTGGCAGTGTTCTAGAAAGGTGGTCATGTGCGTTCCTAAGTCAGAGGACCCGGGTTTGAACCCAGTGTGGGCAAGTGTGGTGGAATCAATACACCTGTTACAATCGCAGGAATTTTATGGGAAGGAAGGGGCTTCTTTTTTCTTTCTTTTTTTAAAGGTTTTGTACCTTCAATATTAGACACTTAAGCAAACAGAAAAACACAAAACACAACTATAAAAGGCCTGGCTTGGTTTAAAGCCCACTCACCACATCAAGGTGCAGGCCAAGAGTGGGGACACGACAATCACTAACAGACAAACCCTGACAAATACACATGTAAAGACATGTAAAGAAACACGTAAAAACATATAGACTATACATATAGGAGTAGGGAAGTTGTGTGGAAGAGCATGGGGCCGTTGAACACGGGATTAGCAGCAGCTTTCTCCAGGAGTCTGATGGCCAACGCTGCAGGATGGCAGCAAGTAGGGAGTTGCAGGAGTCCAGGCGGGAGATGACAACAGCCTGGATGAGCACTAGCGATGAATGACAGCCAGATTTCTTTCCTAGCACAAAGTTTGATAAAAGAGATGAGTATTAGCAAAGGCAAGGAGAATGATTATATCAGTGTACAATGAGCTATGATGGGGAATAATTACACTATTAATTTGATTTCCAGGCATGGCATATACATGGCATGCTTACTTGCAATGGTAATAATGCCTTCAGGTAATAACACTAACTATGCTTGATTAATTTGATGTATAATGTGGCAAATGCTATAGTAGCAGCAGCAAGCATCAGCCCACTATAGCTAAATAATGCCAGACAAGATTACAGACTGTAATCAATGTATGAACAATGTCACATTGATCATGCTCAACATTGTTAAAATTGAAATACATCTGAGACCTCCGAACGTAACGTTAGCATTAACTAATGTTAACCCTAAGCCGTTAGCATTAGCTACCGTTAGCATAGCTCCCTAGCCTATCAATATAGTTGATGTTAATATAAAGAAATGTAACATTAGATAATGTTAGCTAAGTTATTCAACATTGACCCACTTACCCTCTAGATCTTTTCCAACGATGTCCTAAAGTAACCACATGTCATGATCATTTGCATCATAGACATACGTTCTGATTAGCATGATCATAAGCTTCATTGCTAAAGCATAGCAAATGTTAGCGACGTCATTACATGACTTCCTATCCAATCAGAGGCAGAGTAGGGCGGGTCTTCCTATGGTCACGTGCTTTCCCGAGTTCGCAGGACTCACGAACGCGCGACCAGCGCGTCCCCGAGGCTCGTGCACAGCACATGTTTAAATGGCTCGATACAGGTATTGGTGGCTTCAAAAACCCCAAAACCCCATTGAATTAAAAGTTTATATTGATAAGATTGGTCTCTGATGCTGAATGATACCCAGAAAAATTTTGTTTTCCTTTTCTAGCCCTATCTATCATCATCCACTAACATGGGAAATAAGGTTCTTGGGCCGCATGCCGTGACATGACTTGCAATACCGGGCTTGGCCTGAAAGCCCATGGTGGCTTCAATGCGCCAAGCTGATCCTGGGGGCTTGATGCAAGCCAGCAGGCTTTTCTGGCTATTCTGACCCACAATCCTGTGCGCAGCGGAAATGTGCGTCACATGTGCGAGTCCGGACAGCTGTAGACGAATGTCGCGTTATGGACAGCGACGGATGTGGGCTAATTTCAAGGCGCAATGTTATGACAAGGTAGTATGTCCCAATTGGATGCCTACTGCTTGCAAAGTACGTACTTTCTAAGGGCAGCTGTAGTAGGTACTGGTAGTAAGAAGTAGAAGTATGCGATTCGGAACGCAGCCAGTGTGTTGCTACACCACTCTCAGGACACACCATCGCCACGCCCACACCACTCTCAGAACACACCACCGCCACGCCCACCGCCATGCTCAGGACAGTGTAGGAGCTGCTAACTGCTCGGATAGATGGCGGTAGATTGCACAACGACTTGGATCCAAGCCGCTGTTGAAAGAAGAAGAAGAAGTAGGAAGAAGAAGACAAGGATGCCGATTTATATGTAATACCATAGAATCCAGGCTAAGAAAATGTAATTTTTCCTAATACAATCACTGTTTATCTGATTTGTTTGTCATAAATCCGATATTATTTTTGTTTTACATGTATAGAAAAATAAGATAATATTGTTTGCGAAAACAGCAAATCAATTTGACTCCTCATTCTAAAGAACCATCATTCGGGAAAAAAATAAGTCATCCTCACTGGGACAAGAACCCAGGTCGTCACACTGACAGTCCAAATCCTTAACCATTCGGCCACCTGGCAATGTGGTGGTCCTAGTCAAATAGGTGTATTTGAAGTGGAACAATTCATTCCTTCCTTCCTTCCTTCCTTCTTTCCTTCCTTCCATCCTTCCTTCCATCCTTCCTTCCTTCCATTCCTTCCCTCTTGCTTTCTTTCCTTCCTTCCATCCTTCCTTCCCTTCCTTCTTTCCTTCCTTCCATCCTTCCTTCCATCCTTCCTTCCTTCCTTCCTTCCATCCTTCCCTTCCTTCCTTCCTTCCATCCTTCCCTTCCTTCCTTCTTTCCTTCCTTCCTTCCATCCTTCCTTCCATCCTTCCCTTCCTTCCATCCTTCCTTCCTTCCTTCCTTCTTTCTTTCCTTCCTTCCTTCCATCCTTCCTTCCTTCCATCCATCCTTCCTTCCCTTCCTTCCATCCTTCCATCCTTCCTTCCTTCCATTCCTTCCTTCTTGCTTTCTTTCCTTCCTTCCTTCCTTCCATCCTTCCTTCCCTTCCTTCTTTCTTTCCTTCCTTCCATCCTTCCTTCCATCCTTCCTTCCTTCCTTCCTTCCATCCTTCCCTTCCTTCCTTCCTTCCATCCTTCCCTTCCTTCCTTCCTTCCTTCTTTCCTTCCTTCCTTCCTTCCTTCCTTCCTTCCTTCCTTCCTTCCATCCTTCCCTTCCTTCCATCCTTCCTTCCTTCTTTCTTTCCTTCCTTCCATCCTTCCTTCCTTCCTTCCTTCCATCCATCCTTCCTTCCCTTCCTTCCATCCTTCTTTCTTTCCTTCCTTCGATCCTTCCTTCCTCCTTTCTTTCCTTCCTTCCTCCTTTCTTTCCTTCCTTCCATCCATCCTTCCATCCATCCATCCTTCCTTCCTTCCCTTCCCTCTTTCTTCCTTTCCTTCGATCCTTCATTCCTTTCCTTTCCTTCCTTCCTTCCATCCTTCCTTCCTTCCCTTACTTCCATCCTTCCTTCCTTCTTTCCTTCTTTCCTTTCTTTCCTTCCATCCATCCTTCCATCCTTCCTTCCATCCATCTTTCCTTCC
>NC_140235.1:20609045-21011545 GCF_949987555.1 Borostomias antarcticus
TTGGCCTTTGTTGACGTGTTAAAAAACATCAGTAGCCTAGGCTACTGTAGTTTTCCTGTATGTTTTTTACATATGTAGTGGTGTAGGACATGACACAGTCTACTGACCGTTCTACTGACCACAAAACAGTTCTGTGATATTGTGGGACACTCGGCCTCAGGTTGGAATGTGAGAGATCTTGATAAGAGATGCTCAGAGACACACTCTGTGCTCCCCCATCCCCCTTCGCGACAGGCCAGGCCACAATCCACATTCCACAGACACTCACAGTGAGAAATAGGAGTGAACCACTTGGCTTTCTTTCTTTCATAAAGTGAAGTTGCCCCATCTTCCCCACGTGATGCAAACACCATGTGAATAAGCCCGGTGAACAAAGTTATTGTGTGACACTGTATTGGTAATCCAACTGTACTGTATGTTATAAATAACGGATTCTGTGCTGCTTAATCTGTATAGCCGTGTTTGGTATCAATCTGAAGCTAAAATCATGACTCAGGTGATTATGCAGGTTGTGGAATTGTCATATCATGTTGAAACCATAACCGGGATATTTGATGATTTCAGAGGGAGTACAGAATGTGAGATCTGTTTAACGATGCTAACAGGGGCCACTGGCTTATTGACCCCAAGTGACCAATCGCGTGCCTGTCTACGCCCCCAGGTCACACCTCACCTCTACTCCTTTAAAAGCGATCAGACAGGAAACCCTCTCTCTCTTGTTCTCGTGTAACCCTTAACTACCAGGGTCCGTGTTTCCCCAAGTAACACGTGACCCAGGATCCAAGCTGTGTGCCGGTTGATCAAATCAGCCTGTATCTCTGGAATGCTGAACCGCTATCTAAGAACTCTGAGTCGACACATGGGCTTAGGAATTTCCACCAACTCTTCAAAGATCCATCTCTGGCGAGAGCAGAGGTTTTGAATGAGATATTTGAAACTTGTGAACTCTGAAACTGAACCTTGAACTCTGCGAACATCAACTTCGCGCAGCAACGCTACTATCACTGTTTCAACGGGAGCGCAGGCACGCTGCCCCTTCATCAAACCGAGCCATCATCAGTCACGTGCCTCCTCCATGCTTCGAGCCAGACAACACCAACAGGACAAAGCGCTTCACACCCCAGTGTAAGGTTCGACATCCATGCATTCTCTTTGATGTGGGGTTATGCCAAAGTGTTGTTTAAGCTTAGGATAGGCTGTGATAATCTGACATCATTCTTTTCATTTCTGCTGTGTTTTCATATTGCCACATGTGTTTTTCATCTATTATTGAATTGTGTTATAATATTATTTTGATAATTGATTAGTATAATTTCAATAAGTATTATTAACTTTTGACCACGTCCGAGCGTCATTACATTATCTTAGGTCACTTGATTGAGTCAAGGACTCCTCCTGAGATTGATGAATAAATTAGACTATCGATAAAGGTTATCTTGTTTCCCTGTACAAAACAGGGTGGTGCCCCACGAGTTTGATTTAATGCCTTAAATCCATTTTCCTTCATATTTGTGATAACCGCGGTATAATCATAAATTATACTGGTCATAGTCATAGCTCTAACCCCAGAACACGATACATATTTTGGTGCCCCGTTGCGAGGCTCAAACTAAACCTAAGATTAATGTTAACAGCCCAGATTGTTGATCAAAAGCATTAAAACGCTTTGTGTGCATGGTGAAAACTCGACAGCACTTATTGTCCCAGATCGGTCGCATCCCCTCCCCAATCAGTGATAGCGAAAGTTGTTTTGAGACGTGATTATCAGTACGTAGTCTTTGGTGATCAGTTGTATGGCAGAGATCCGAGACAAGAGCATAATCGCGATAAAGTTGTAGCCACATCAGTTGTGAACCGTTGTGGAAAGTGTATTGCATATTACAGTATTGTAAGAGAGCGGAAGAGAGCTCCGTCTCGTTTCGAATGCTGTGGTGCTTATTAGTTCACGTGAACTGCTCAACAGTCAGGCCTTAAATCGACTCTCTGTTACAAAGCTATCTTAGCTACCTAGCGT
Source organism: Borostomias antarcticus (assembly GCF_949987555.1). NCBI lineage: Eukaryota > Metazoa > Chordata > Actinopteri > Stomiiformes > Stomiidae > Borostomias > Borostomias antarcticus. The sequence continues at coordinate 20,611,060 of NC_140235.1, forward strand.
TTGTTAGGAGTTTGGGACCAGAAACAGCCAGAGGAGCAGTTTGACGAAACTTGCTTTCTCATCCTGTGTCATAGGCAGAGCTAGCGCTCCCCCTACCAGTACCTTTGTACTGATCTCCGCCCACGAAAGACGCACTCTTCTCCCCGAACATAGTGCGTGATGTCACAGTTGCGAGACAGAACAACCATCAGGGTTCCCGCGGTGCCTTAAAAAGTCTTAATAGTCTTGAATTTATGAATTTGGATATAATACCTTAAAAAGACTTGAAAAGTCTTGAATTTTGATTTGATGGGTCTTAAAAAGTTGTGCTGTAGGTAACTTGGTCTCCATATCGCATTTTTCATAACGAGTTTCACCTGTCAACCTCGATGATTTGACCAAAGAAATCAACGCGGCGAGAAAGAAATCGATTCTACTGGGAACAATGGGAGTCAAGGCTTTAGAATTGCTAAATCAGCTAAACACATGACCCAAGTCAGAAGTAAGGAACAAACTCCTGCCATCACCTCCGTGTTTTCACCTGCTTCATCAACTTGCCAGTTAACGTTAGCTGCTAGTGCGCCTACTAACGTTACAACAGCTCCTACTACAGCAGCAGCTCCTCCTAGCTCAGGGGTCGGCAACCTTTACCACTCAAAGAGCCATTTGGACCCGTTTCCCACAGTAAAGAAAACACTGGGAGCCACAAAACCCTTTTGACATTTAAAATGAAATAACACTGCATATAACGTTTTTTTTGCCTTTATGCTATGTATAAACAAACTATAATGTGTTGCATTTATGAAATCAATGAACGACTGCAGAGAAAACAAAATTACATTTCTGCATGCAACAAAACATTTTGAGCTCCGAAAAAAAGACGTTGACGTTGGGTTGAAGGTTACTTTCAAGTAAAATACTCAATGTCTATTTGAGTCCTTCTTGTATTTATGAAAAAAAAACGCTGAACTTAAATTATCCACCGTCAGCAAACCAAAAATGCCGTCCTCTCTCTGTGTGCCGTCATCCTTTTACTGGCGCGTGCAGTCAGCTGTCAACCTGAAAAATAAAAGGACTATTTCACTGAACAATGAAAAAATATGAATATGTGCAAAATAATAGGCAATTAAAATATTTATCATACTTGGTTAATGTGATTTCTGCTCCTGAACCTCAGCGCACAGCGTCTGCACATCAGGGCTGTATGCCGTCACCTTCATCTTCACACAGGATCGTAAGCTGTCATCTGTGAGGCGTGCGCGATGTTTGCTTTTAATAAAGTTCATGTTGGAGAACACCTGCTCACATACATATGTGGATCCAAAGATCGACAGGACTCCAAGTGCATACTTTTTCATGTTCACATAAACGTCGGGGATAGCATTCCAAGTTTCGAACACAAGTTGGTCCGTTTTGGGGAGGTTTTCAATATCACGCCATTTGTGATTCTGAGCAAGAACGGCCTTCTGACGGGCAACATCTTCAAGGTCTGCTGTCAAGCGTTTAAACTTGGACACCCATATGTCTTTGTCGGCTATGTCGGCCAGTTCCATCTCAAGATCAGGTTGACTCACACCTGCCAATGCAGTCGTATTCAGCAGGGATGGATCGAGGCTTAGGGGAGTGATAGGGAAGGATAATGTGGTTTTTTCCTCTCTGAACTCACAGAATCGTTTCCCAAACGATGTTTGCATTGCGATGATTGCAGAATGTAAATACTCCGAATTTATCATGTGAGCTTCTTTGAACTCTCTCAAATTGGGGAAGTGTGACAGTGTACCTTTCTGTAAATCTCTGGCAAGCACTGTCAACTTGTCACTGTCTTTACTTCTTGAAGTGATTTTTACTCAGATCAACCTTCCGCATCAGTTCCGAAACGGCTTTTTTTCTCTCATCTCCATCCGGATATTTTTGAGCAAAGGCTGCGTGTTTATTCTGGAAATGTCTTGCGACATTTGACCTTTTGTTGTTTCCTAGTTTCTCATTACATATTAAGCATACTGGTAAACCAGTCTCGTCAGCAGTAAAAGCAAATGAATCTGTCCACGTACCATTGAACGTTCTGTTTTCTTCAGACACTTTTCTCTTCTTAGAATTCTCCATAGTTGTCCTACCTGGGATTCGAAAAGTTCAAGAAATCGCGCGCTGGCGGGTGTCGCACATTGGCGGTTGTGACGCATAGTAACAGCGTAACAGCGACATAACATTTTTTAACACGTTTTATTTAGATGTTACAAGATCACCATAATCTTCAAATTTAGAATTACATTTTAAAAACGAACAAACTAAAATAAAATACATTTTAATTAAATACTCATTAATTATTTTCAAAAGCCACAGGGAGCCGCATCAGAGGGATGAAAGAGCCGCATGCGGCTCCGGAGCCGCGGGTTGCCGACCCCTGTCCTAGCTGGTTAGAGAAGCAGCAGTAATAGATGCTGTAGAAACCAGGCCTGCTAGTCTCCCCAGGCCTACGCTGCAATGAGGTGACACCCCTTCACCCTTTACACACACACACAGACACACACGAGTTCTGTTTGAATACATATTCTAAAATTCTGGGATTTCATATTTCTTTGCCAGTAGGGCTGTGAAATAGGCCGTGAAATGGGTATTACATTTTGATATGTGGTCTTTAAAAGGTCTTAAAAAGACTTGAATTTAACATGAAGAAACCTGTAGGAACCCAGTACTTAGCTAAGAACCATAACCTTTTAATTACAATTTACTTCTATGGGCAAATACTTTACTTTCATATCTTCATATCAATATAATATCAAGATCCTAGTAGATGACCAAATAACTCACTGTGTCCTGGGTCTACTTATTCACCACCTAAAGGGAAGTGCAAAACAGCAAGTCATGACCTTTATCCATAAACAAAAGTTGAACCCATTGCAGCAAAATAGCTAACATTACAGGAATCATCAGTGTAACTGCTTTAGCCACTGACCGCTACCATTAATGTTATGGAAGCTGCTGCTAGTTGTTGTGAGCTTACTGGATATCCCGCTCTCATTGTGCTGGATTAGCATTGGAATCATTGGAACTGATGTGTCCAGGTGACAAGACCCATCTTTATTTATCAGACATTACCGTCCTACCAGTACCGCACAGAAACAAGCCAGCCAACACACATAAGCCAGGCTGGACCTGGCCTGGTTATAGAGTCCCAACACAAGGTGTCGGCCACACGGCTGTGGACAATCAAGTCATTGTCATTCCGCAACAACCACACACTGTTGGCGAGTCAGTGATTGCGCAATCACTTAGTTCCCCTTCAGACATCCCCTCCCGTTTAGGTCTATCACAGTGGTAAAAGTGTCCAGTCATGCAGGTGTACCCTCAATTCTGTTGTGCACAGCACATGTCTATATTTTAACACCATTTAACACCAATTAAGTAGAAATAGAAAAGGTAGTCTAAACGGCAGTCATGGAGACTGAAAATGTAGACTAGTGCCCTAATGTGTTTGTAGTGCAATGCATAGGGGATGTTTAAATATTCTAAAATATTGTTTTAACTTTCAGACCTGTCCGGAGTAAACCTACATTTGGTTATGCACACTTCTCACAGAAATGTGTGAGTTCTAGTCTCGGAGCCAGACTCTACAGAGGAGAGAGTCTAGACTTCAGCCGCTTAGAATTTGTAAAAGGAAGTTCTTAAAAAAACTCATCCCTTCCGGTCCGGACTGTCTACTACTCTCTACAGAATTTTGTCGGGATATCCGCACGTTTTTTCCCGAACTTCCTTCATAAAAATGTATGCGTCTGAATACCAGACGTAGGCCCAATCCCAAACCACCCCCTACCCACTCCCACTCCACCACCTAGTGTTCCTCCAAATGAAGTGTCACTCACAGCTGTGGAGGGCACTCTCAATCGAGGGGGAGGGTATATAAATGGAAAGCCAAATGTGGGATGGACTACCCACTCCACCGGAACCGACCGGGACAGGGCCGTCACCATGGCATGTTTAGGTGATTTATGGGAAAAATGTTTAGGATTTATAATACAAATATAAATCACTATAATTAAATCCATGTATGATGAGAAATGGTCAAAAGTCCAAACGGAAATATGTTTTTTCAAATGAACTCTAACTAAATGAATACTATAACACTGTCCCGAGACAAATACATAAATCAATTAATAACTTACTCATATGCCTCTTTGGCAGCATTCCTTCTTTTGTGAAGATCAATTAGCATATCGCAGCCTAATGGAAAGGAATATATGATGTAGGCTACATTTGACGTAGACCTAGGCCTATTTAGATTTATTTTATGTTGGCTATGAATACAGGCTTTTAAGAGTTTGCTACAAGTCAAGTGATATAGGGATAAAGTGATGTTCTCCTATTTTTGTCTTCGATTTTGTTTGAGGCAATGAAATCAGTGTGAGAAAAACAAATGTTTGAGTGCTGTAAAATAATCTGCAATAATTTACAGTGTAGGAAGACGGAACGTTATTTATATGCGGTTTCCTGCGGCATCTCTTTCGCACGTGCACTTCCTGCTTCGGCTATCGGGCTATCGATGCAGGCTTGCTATTTAAAGTCCAGGTTAACCCAGTTCAAATTTTTGTTATGAGCTTCACACACCACAGGAAAACATGTCATTAACCACCCAGCCAAATCTGAGTGATTAAAAATGTCGCTAAGTATATAAAATAAGGCTTCAAAATCGGTTAAAAATCAGCAGCATTCTCTGGTCTGAGACTGTGGGGGCGTGTCTGCTGAAGGCACCGAAGCCACACCCAATTGCGTGGGGAGGGGGTGTGGAGGGAAGAACCTGTCAAACCGTTCTCTGGTCTGCATATTGTCACACTGGCACGCCATCTCTTTTGTGGTAGGAAGGCACAGCTTTGTGAAAACAGAGAGGAGTTGAAATTACACTTGTCTAATGAGTCAAACGCACAGATGCTTCCTCCTAACCTACCTCCTGACAAACAACACAGGTAAAACTGTAGCTATTCTATACCAACGCGCCAGTGTTACTGCCCTTAGATGCAAAATACAAAAACAGGCAACGAGGAATGTATGAGTCTGTCCCTATTTTCTCCCTGCCACCTCCGGACCCATTCCTATCCCTCCCAGGCGATCCTGTCGTCCCTTGGGATCAATGGAAAAAGTTGTTTAAAATGTACCTTTTAGTCACTGTCTTGAACAGCGCTGATAGCGCGAAGAAGCGTACACTACCGGAGTTGATAATCGGGACAGACTCATCCACTCTCGTTGGCAATGTTATGTGTGAGAATAACGAGCACTCGGCTTCAACTTTCCCTCTCATATCCAACAGAACTGGAATGTTCAGCCAGTAGCCGCCGAGCACCGCTTCACTGGGAGAGGGTGCGTCTTTCTCCAGCTGCAGCTGGTCTACCTAACCATCCCCCTCGCTCCCGCCTCCCGGTCTCCCGCTAGAGAAATATACTGTAACCATTACCGGTGAACCCATACGCACATCAGGTGCCACAAATATGGCAGGCAGTTACTGTATAGTTAACGCTTATAGTCATAATATATCATCCGTAACGTTATTTGGTGGGTGGTCGCCTGGTCGGTGCTGCTAGCTATGTTAGCTAGACTAAGGTTATATACACACTCCCATCTGCAACAAGCTACATAGCTAATGTTAGCTATAATTCCTCCTAAGATTACATATAATTCATCATAGCTGACATTACCAAATAAATGTCAAGACACGTTTTGTAGATTAACGTAGCAGTGTATTTTCCTATTGCTTATGTTACCTAGCTAACGTTATAACGTTAATTAGCTATAAGCATACAAGGCAGCGGTGTCGGCACCAAAGGTTGATGCGACAGGAGGAGAATGGAGGCCGGGGAGGGAGATGGTTGGCTCCGCCGAATTCACCAGGACCAGTCGTGAGTCCGTGAAACCCAAAAGCCTCATATTATAATTGCAGAAGCTTTCGGGAGTGAAATGTTTGCTGCAGAGGCGGGCGCTAGCGGTGACAGACTCCTCTGTAACACCATGGCTCTTCAAAAATGCTAACCATTTGCTTCTCATTTCAGCTTTACTCAGGAGTGAAAGAAGGAGACCTTATCATCCCATTCCTGCTGGCATCCAGGAAGGATGCATTTTCGTTTAGTTCTATGCATAGGCATTGCTGACTAAGAAAAACTAGCTAATTCTAGACTGTTGGTTAAAACTAGCTAATTCTAGACTCAAGATTGAGCAGGAGAACCGAAGATTCAAATCCGTTCTAGCTTTATATAGTGTTAGGGCGGGGATATGCTAAGAACACCGCTCTACGTCATCCGGTACCGTTTTAAACCCGCCCAGAAAATCCAGAAATCAAAACTGGTCAAAAACACAAAACTGGTCTAACTTCACAATTCAGTACTACGCATGGTTCATCCCATTTTTACATGTTATCAGCAATGCATCACTAACACATAGAATGTGTTTTCAAGCAAATCTCTGATTTTGGTTAACTGGGACTTTAAGGGGTTGACAGCCCACTCGCACTCCAAGCGCACTCCGCGCTAATTGGTTTGGGACGGCCCTTAACATGGCGAAGCTCGGCGTGAACGCGCAAACGGAGGGGGAGTGGATAGGGCGAGGGCTTAGGGGGTGGTTTGAGATTGGGCCTTAGTTGACAGTCCGGGCCGGAAGTCGACTCGTCTGGCTCGCGAGACTGTGAGTTCTGACCTGTCCGACATCCTGAGCAAAGCCACATCCTGTTTCTCACCCACATCACTGTGAACTCTAGGGCCCTTTCTGAATCCAGTCCCTCCCCACTCGCACTCAGTCACCGAGTGCACTCCGTTTTGTAGTCCCCTCACAGCTGAATGTAGTTCCCTTGATTAGGGTGTAGGGTATAAAAACCTTAGGGACGCACTCCCCTCACTCCAGCGGAAACAGGAAACACAAACCACAACGGTTACCATGGTTTCGCGTCAACAGCACTTTGCAGCGGCAGAGGCATCGTTCGTATCAAGCCCCCAGGATCTGAAATCTAAAGTGAAGGCCTTTTGAACCGCGCCATCTTGGCTAGATTTGTAGTCATTTTGCTATTTCCGGTGACTTTTGTACTTGCGCAGTTGTGCTTTTCTGTCCGACGCGCGTCCACGCACGTTCCCGGCTCTCCCCGCTTTGATTTAGCAATGAAAACCGGCTTGTATATTAACCTGTTTTTGTAAAATATATCCATTGGAGAAATTATTTTTTCATCCAGGCATCTTAGTTTTAACAGGTTAAATATAACTGATCATGTTTTGTTTGCTAGTAGATGGTATTCATTCCGTTCGCGATAACGTTATTGCAGCCAGGCTAAATTCCTCCAGGGAGCCAGTGACCGGCGAGTTGAAGAGCTTCCCTCCCCGCCAACAGGAGCTTTGGCCGCTGCTACCGCATCTCGGTTAACCCGCTGAGTTCGTGGCTGCTATTTCACACTCGCCCTTGATCAATCCCAATACCGATCCATGGTAATAATGAATCAATCGTTCAGATCGGCAGTGCTGCATGCATGTTACAACATCATTGTTAGCTTTATTAACATAACCATAGCCTACATTTATCTCTCTAACGTTAGGCTATCCATCTTACACCAGTCGGCCATTCGATAGCTAGAAGCGGTGCCAACGTTGACCGTGGACGCGCGTAGGACAGAAGTACAACTGCGCAAGTACAAAAGTCACCGGAAGGCCAGAAAAGCACAACTGCGCAAGTACAAAAGTCACCGGAAATGGTCAAATGACTACAAATTTGCCAAGATGGCGCGGTTCAATAGGGCTTCATTGTTGATAGCGGTCAGTGAATGGAGTAGCTGTATCCAGTTCTATTAATACATCCATGGTTCGTATCTTCCTTGTTACAGCTTATGAGGGTTGCCTATATCAGATAGCTACCTAGGTCCTAAGTGGAAATATCCAAATTACAATATGGCCAAGGCATTCAATTATATTTATACATCATTTTAAGAACTCTTACCTATTCATTTCACCGTTACCCTAATTCATTATTATTATTATTATTATTATTATTATTAGGACTATTGTCAATAAAATAATTGTCATTTTTCCACCGCTGCTGCTTCAGCACGATTATTTGTAGGCTAATAGTGTATTCTTTGTTTGTATTTTATTTTTTATTTGCATTAAAACAAAGCAGGCCTGATTTTGTTTGTCTTGATTTTATGCTCATTTCATCTTCACTGTTATGAAGCACTTTGGGCTGCAATTCGTTTTGTGTTGAAAGTTGCTATACAGTTTATTAAAACAAGCCCAATAAAAACTGCACAAGCTGGCCGTATGAACCTGTGTTTGTCCTCTTGTCATTTTCGGCAAATAATGTCTGACATTCTAAATTTTGGGGAAAAGTAGTATATAGAAAGTGCACTTACTCAAAAACATCTATAAATAGTAAACCATACATAGTAAACCAGGATGTTGCTGTGATCTCATCCTTTCCAGAGCTGTGTTCACCTGTGGTCTGAAGTATAGGCTAGTTTAGATTGCAGACCATACCACTAATATGACAACCAGAGATTGCACATATTTGTCTCCAGATTCTGTATAAAGGATACACAGGGATTTCCACAATTCTTATTTATTGAAAATAAAATAATATTGAAAACTGAAAATTGGGCAGCACCGATCACAACTGAAAATGATTAATCCCCATCAATGATTGATTTTTGATTGATTGATTTTATTATTTTTAAGACAGGGACAAGGTACAGTAGACATTTACCCTATAGAATAGGGAGAGATGCACTGTACAAGGTTATAGCTAAACAGCTAATTTCCACCCGCAGTCCCTGGGCAAATAAATATACAGTCTTAAAATAGTGGGACAAATAGTACACAGTAGGAAAGTTACATACATAAAATGGATCCCTGTCTTTCTTGGCAGGGGAGGGGGGGTTCAAGAGAGGATGCCCTGGATGTGTCTGGGAGGGATGGTGTATCGGACGTGGATGTGCCTGGGAGGGATGGTTGATCAGACGTGGATGTGCCTGAGAGGGATGGTTGATCAGACGTGGATGTGCCTGGGAGGGGCAGTGGATTGGACCTGGATGTGCCCAGGAGGGAAGATGGATCTGGACTGGCCTTGATGGTGGGGTTCGACATGCATGAGGCAATGAGGACACGTGGAGTCAAAGATTGTTTTGACCCCACTGCCTCATGCATGCCATCATAGAAGCTCTAAGTAGCAGGGGTTTCTTCTCCCTGGTCAGTCCCAGAGCCAGTTGGTGGAGCTCTCAGCTCCTAAAACAAACAGTGGCATGAGATATCTGCAGCATCTAGAAGGCTATATTCATGTTATGTGAAACACATTTACTGTGTACTTCTTTAAATTCACCCATTTCTTTGAGGCCTGTTTTGGACTTGCCTGACCCTCCAGGTTCATTTCTTTTATGATGAAGCTGTTAAAGGACAATGCTCGTTTTTGACAACCTGGACCTTATTTACGACATATTATAAGACGTTTGACTCACCGAGATCACTTTGGTGTAGTTCGGAGGCATGTAGAAGAAATTTAAAATCCAGCGCGAGCCAGTATATCCATGTAATGGCGGTGGTCGGGGCACTTAGAATGCAGTTTCTAAAAATCTATTTTCTGCCGCGAAACGGTTGTTTTCATCAATCTGTCTTGATGAATCGCTAGTTGTGCTTACATAGAGCATAGGCCTGTTGTGGTATTTCACATGCCTCTGTAATATGATCTTTAGAAACGTCTTTAGACCATGGAGGTATAATATAAACTGGAGACAGCATTGAAAATGGCTGTGTATTCATTTCAAGGAAAGTACCGGCACATGAAGCCATTTGACGTAGTGGCCAAAGCTCGGTATTGCAAGTCACGTGACGGCATGCGGCCCAAGACCCTTATTTCCCATGGTTTGTGGATTATGATAGATAGGGCTAGAAAAGGAAAACAACATTTTTCTGGGTATCATTCAGCATCAGAAACCAATCTAATCAATATAAACTTTTAATTCAATTGGTTTTTTTTGTTTTTGAAGCCACCAATACCTGTATCGAGCCCATTTGAAACGTGCTGTGAACGAGCCTCGGGGACACTGGGCACGCGTTCATGAGTCCTGCGAACTCGGCGGAAAACACGTCACCATAGGAAGACCCGCCCTACTCTGCCTCTGATTGGATAGTTTTAAGGAAGTCATTATGTAATGACGTCGGCTAACATTTGCTATGCTTTTAGCAATGAAGCTGCTATGATCATGCTAATCATAGATATGAACGTATGTCTATGATGCAAATGATCATGACATGTGGTTACTTTAGGACATCGTTGGAAAAGATCTAGAGGGTAAGTGGGTCAATGTTGAATAACTTAGCTAACATTATCTAATGTTACATTTTTTTATATTAACGTCAATTATATTGATAGGCTAGGTAGCTATGCTAACGGTAAATAATGCTAACGGCTTAGGGTTAACTTTAGTTAACGTTAATAAATGCTAACGTTACGTTCGGAGGCTTCAGATGTATTTCAATTTTAACATAATGTTGAGCATGCTCAATGTGACATTGTTCATACATTGATTACAGTCTGTAATCTTGTCTGGCGTTATTTAGCTATAGTGGGCTGATGCTTGCTGCTGCTACTATAGCATTTGCCACATTATACATCAAATTAATCAAGCATGGTTATTGTTATTACCTGAAGGCATTATTACCATTGCATGTAAGCATGCCATGTATATGCCATGCCTGAAAATCAAATTAATATTGTCATTCTTCCCCATCATAGCTCATTGTACACTGATATAATCATTATCCTTGCTTTTGCTAATACTCATCTCTTTTATCAAACTTTGTGCTAGGAAAGAAATCTGGGTGTGATTCGGCGCTAGTGCTCATCCAGGCTGTTGTCATCTCCCGCCTGGACTCCTGCAACTCCCTACTTGCTGCCATCCTGCAGCGTTGGCCATCAGACTCCTGGAGAAAGCTGCTGCTGACCTGGTGTTCAACAGCCCCATGCTCTTCCACACAACTTCCCTACTCCGTTCTCAGCACTGGCTCCCTGCGCTGTCCCATCCAGTTTAGGACTGTGGTGCAAGTCTACAGGGCAAATGAACAGCTCCCTCCTACCTCCAGGCTGTGGTCAAGTTCTGCTGCCTTGAGGTGATTGGTTCCCCAGTTGCTCCAAGCCCCCCTACGGCAGATTGGCGTGGCCATGGCTTTTTTCTGTCCTGGCCTCACAGTGGGGGAATGAACTGTCCACTGACTTAGAGGATTTTATGCAGACTAACGAGTGTAGGCAGGGAAACACAAAGGTGTCTATAAGGAAAGGAGCTGACGTCCTTAGCAAGTGGGTTGGTGAATCAGAACACATAATCAGCTCTGCCTTCTCTTTGACCAGGTTAGCCAATGGGGCAACTGTGGCGGTTGAAGGAGGGGGGTATAATTATTGGACAGGACACCCGACCATCATCCTCAGTGTTAACTGAGAGCTTGTGATGGCTGTTTGTTGGTCTCTCCCCAGGTCAACCTAATGAGACCCTCCTTCATCTTCTTCCACAAGATAGACCGGCTGGCCCCAGTACGCTCCAGCAGACAGAACCAGATACACAGGTGAGGCCTGTCTGTCACTGCCTCGCTCCGCCTCCGGTGTAACTCGGTTCTTCAGCTTGGCTGCGTACTTGATTGATGTTGCACATGGGCAATTGGAACTAAACTAACCTTGCGTTGCATTTCTCTCTCTCTCTGGCTCTATCGTGTCCACTCTGCTGGCGCTGATGGATGGGTTGGACAGTCAAGGGGAGCCAGCCAGTGGTCCAGTTCCAGTTCATGCTTGGTTGTTGCCTACTCACCTTCCCATCTCCTGCATCACCTGCCACCTGTCTCCGCTCTGCCCAGCTGCACCTCATCCCTCATTACGCTTAGCATTAATACCAGTCAATTTCGCTTGGTTCTCTGTAAGTTCATCCAGTCATCTACCTAGTCTGTTCAGCTCTTCTGTCTGCCATATTTTGGAGTTGTTTATTGAAATTGAGTTAAAGTAGTTTGTATGAGTCAAGCATCCTCCAGTTTGTATGACTCAAGATCTTTTTACTGCCATGTTTATGGTTCACACATACTAGAAATTTGACTAGGGTTAAGGCATACACTGTTGTAGACACAGGACTGGGAGCAGGACAAGACAGTGCAAAGACATGACAGTTTTCTTACATGTCAAGTTGGTCAGTTGGTGACATGTTTTTAATTGTCGTTTTGTGATCACTGTCTTTGTGATATTTTCTGATGACCAAGCCTTTGATCTAAGCAGAGCCTTAGCACATTATGGAGGAACCATGTCCCTTTCTTTTACCGATCCCTGAGAGCAAGACCTGTGAATGTCCTGAACAGTGTGGTGGCCACATTTGTTGGGAATTTGGGTGGAAACAGTGTGGAACATCATTGCATAGTTTGACTGCCATTTCATACCAACAGTATGAGAAAGTGGAGAAGTAGGCTATACCTTGTAAAAAAAAAAAAAAATCACCAATAGAAAATACTATATGTGTGCAATTATTTTGTACAGTCTGGTAGTTAAATGGTTACAAATGGGCAAGAAATAACATTGAAGGGAAATGTATACTGACACCGATGATTGTTGCAGAAATGGTCTGAGACAAAATAATGAAATGTTATACATAAGTATTGTGAAACACAACATATTTTAATGACTGACAAGGAGAGAGGAAACAGTCCAAGTTAATCAATAATAACTAGGCTCACTATGAACAGTGTGTATTATTGGCTCTGTTCTGACATCAGTGCACAGTTCATTCCACCACTGAGGGCAGGACAGAAAAGAGCCATGGCCGTTACAATCTGCCATAGGGGGGCTTGGAGCAACTGGGGAACCAATCACCTCAAGGCAGCAGAGCTTGACCACAACCTGGAGGTAGGAGGGAGCTGTTCATTTGCCCTGTAGGCTTGCACCACAGTCCTAAACTGGATGGGACAGCGCAGGGAGCCAGTGCTGAGAACAGAGTAGGGACGTTGTGTGGAAGAGCATGGGGCTGTTGAACACGAGGTCAGCAGCAGCTTTCTCCAGGAGTCTGATGGCCAACGCTGCAGGATGGCAGCAAGTAGGGAGTTGCAGGAGTCCAGGCGGGAGATGAGAACAGCCTGGATGAGCACTAGCGACGAATCACAGCCAGATTTCTCTCCTAGCACAAAGTTTGATAAAAAGAGATGAGTATTAGCAAAGGCAAGGAGAGTGATTATATCAGTGTACAATGAGCTATGATGGGGAAGAATTACACTATTAATTTGCTTGATTAATTTGATGTATAATGTGGCAAATGCTATAGTAGCAGCAGCAAGCATCAGCCCACTATAGCTAAATCACGCCAGACAAGATTACAGACTGTAATCAATGTATGAACAATGTCACATTGAGCATGCTCAACATTATGTTAAAATTAAAATACATCTGAAACCTCCGAACGTAACGTTAGCATTAACTAACGTTAACTAAAGTTAACCCTAAGCCGTTAGCATTATCTACCGTTAGCATAGCTACCTAGCCTATCAATATAGTTGACGTTAATATAAAGAAATGTAACATTAGATAATGTTAGCTAAGTTATTCAACATTGACCCACTTACCCTCTAGATCTTTTCCAACGATGTCCTAAAGTAACCACATGTCATGATCATTTGCATCATAGGCATACGTTCATATCTATGATTAGCATGATCATAGCAGCTTCATTGCTAAAAGCATAGCAAATGTTAGCCGACGTCATTACATAATGACTTCCTTAAAACTATCCAATCAGAGGCAGAGTAGGGCGGGTCTTCCTATGGTGACGTGTTTTCCGTCGAGTTCGCAGGACTCATGAACGCGTGCCCAGCGTCCCCGAGGCTCGTTCACAGCACATGTTTCAAATGGGCTCGATACAGGTATTGGTGGCTTCAAAAACAAAAAAACCCAATTGAATTAAGGGGAGACACCCCAGGTGAATAGGAAAAAAAAAATCCTTAATAGGTATCACCATCAAACTCCCCCAGTTTGTTAGGTACATTAAGGAGCATCTTTTTTGTATTACAAGTTTTCTGAAATCCTATGGATAAATATGCAAATTAGGCATTATATGCGCTAAATATGCGCTAATTTGCATAATTTCGGGAAATCATTTTTTTTAACTGGTTCAAGCCAGATTCAAAATTCTTGTTTCATTTTGTTCACATATCCCTATTCAAACTTTGTCCAAGGGGGATTTTTGATATCTCTTTTCTTCACTTCAGAAATCAGAAAATACTGTCAACAGTCATAAAAAGACCAATTTTCGCCATGTTTTAGGGATAAACTGTTATATAAATCAGGCTATGAATGAAATTTAAAAAATCCCCCTTGGACAAACTCTCAGAATATGGATTGGAACAAAACTGGAAAGTTAGGTGTATGTAGGTGCTACTCAAGTGGTGGTTTTGATGTCCCTAAGATGAGAAATAACTCATTTTGAGAAAACGGGCTTTGAAAATTTGTATTGTAAAAAACCATACATTTGCATTGTAAACCAATATTTACAAACACAATATCCAATCACATCATTAGTAACAACATTACACAACATCTGAAAACACATAGAAACTGAAAACTGAATAACACAGCATGTTGTGGATTCAAAATAGTCCAGGAGTAGACATTTTGTATAGAGAAGCAAGACCTGTTTAGTTGGAAGCCCACTCACCACGTCAAGGTACAGCCCACGAGTGGGATGTTAGTAAGACGAGACTAGAGACGAGACAATGTTAGTAGGGAAGAGAACATTCCCTTTTAGAAAGCTTGTATTATTTTGTTAAACAGATCATGGACAAAGATAGACACATTTGACGAGGACATGCATGAGAAAACAGATTATCTAGCTTTTTGTGTTTTTTTAAGCGTTTTACATGGAGAAAACATGAATGAATGAATGAATGAACATGAAGAGTAAGCTGATTCATAAATACACAGGACAAGATGTGGTAAACAATGCAGGGTAAACACCAATAGAAGCTAAATATAGATTGCCAAACAAACAAGTGATATAACCATCGTCAAAAGCAACACCATAGGAGACATCAAGCTACGCCGTCATAGGTCTACAGAGTCACTCCTCAGATGGCACCACACTAGCTATCAACAAAACTGTTCTAGGCAGCTGGTTTGTAGAACCCACTCAGCTGCAGTTCACAAAACTGTTCTAAGCAGCAGGGGCCTCATTTATCATTGAGGTACGCCTTCTTTTACACGGTCTTTTTCGCGAGTTCAGGCGTACGCCATTTGCCCCCCCCACATTGCGATTTATCAAGCCGTAAGGGCGAAAATTTAGTCGCCTTTCTCCGCGCTTTTGTAGGACACCTCTCCAGTTGGCGTACCGATTTACACGGTGTTCTACGCCCTTCTTGAACACAGGGGGAACTGGCGACGCAGGTGGTGCGTCGGTGAATTACTATGTTTGACGGAGAGAATAAGAGCGACAGTTCATGAACGCACAATCATGTAGGCTACTAGGCCAATTCAGCACAAACATATATCGCAATGCAAGATTAGACGTGTCCTCTAACCGGCTCATTCATGGTTCGATATGGATTTGTTCCCCAAACTGTACCTATGCGCTGTCCCAAACCCTTCCGCGCTATATGTCACACACTTAATGCAGGCACTCCATCAAACGCAAATCATTGACAAATTAGATTGTCATTAATATGTGATCATGTGGACCTGTTTGCTGTTTGGTAAGCATATAAATGACAGTCCTCCTGTGCGTAATGCGAGCCTAAATGAATCCGGCGCTACTCGGCCTAGGCTACTGGCCGAGATAGAACTCCAAAGAGGTGACGGCGATGGCGACTGCACCCACATAAGGGCACCATCAGTGAATGAATACGTCTATGTGAATCGCTAAAATGTGCACACTAGAAATACCCAAATCATATGTGACGCCGACATGCTCATCACAAGTGTAGTGGCACGGTGGCCTGGCTCCACGCATGACTCATTCATCCTGGCGCACAGCAGGGTAGGGCTAGACTGGAGGCAGGCGCTGCGCGTGACGGCTGGCTTGTTGGTGTGTCCATAACCAAGATACATATTCTTTGTCTTATTTACTTTTAATCTTTATTAGCATTTTCCATCCATACAACGACAATACAATAAAACATAAAAACCTACAATAACAGCTTATGGGTACATCCATCCATGCAGCTTTTTTTTCTTACTCAAATATGACAATTTTAATATTAGTGGTATCATCACATTTCCTTCTATAATCCATCCATTTATCCCATCTCCCTTCTAACTTTCCTTCCTGCATCCTCAATGCATGCGTGAACCTCTCCCTAACATACATCTCCTCCACAACACCCACCACTGCTCCTTGGTTGGGGGTTCCACCTTATACCAAGCCCTCGTTATTATCTTTTTACTAGCAACCAATAGTACTTTCACTAGGTATCTGTCCCCTCCTTGTACATCATCCCGTGTTATGTTTGCCAAGATATATATTCAAAGCTGATAAGAAGGTGGAGGCCGGCGCGCTGGAGGTGGAGGGTACAACTCGCGGGGGCACGACCGTCAGGTCCAGGACCACTGCAGACTCCCTCTCCTCTGAGTCCCACCCCACGTCAGAGTCTGGAGAAACAATTTCAATCATTTTCTTTGAGTTTGTCTGTGAACTTGATTATGCATTAAACATTTCATTGTGCAGCCATATTCATTTGATATGTTTTTCTGTTGGCAGCCAAATAAATGCTTAAGTGTGATTTACCGGGTGATTTAGATGAGAGTCTTAATAATGTGGTCTAACATTATGAAGTGGTCATCTGTGTTATCGTTCCCTGTTTTTGGTCCTGAATCAATCATAGCCTACCACAGAATGTGTGGAATGTTTGCTTTCCAACACTTTCAAATGTAGGCTCGTACAAATAGCTTACCTTCCGAAGATGATTTTCTTTCCTCGCGTGGACCTCACCAACAAGCACATGCACCTCCGTCTCCGAAAAGTTTCTCTTCTTTCCGCGTTTTTCCATAAACGTCTCGTCTGTCCTAATTGCTCCACGCTATATTATGTCGGTTCCTTCCGGGGAATCCCCGTTGTTCGCTGTCATAGTTTTGACCATATATGGTTGAATTTGGGCGTGGAGAGGGCGGAACACGGGGCGCGTGCGCGTACGCTCTCTTCCCCGCCCGTCTCGGATTTACCGTGCAGAAAAGGGCATACGACATTTTTGATAGATCCGAAAAGCGTGTAAATATTCTCGTCGTACGCTACATTGTGCATTTTCCGCGTTTTCGTCGTACGCCCTCTTTTACACCTGAATTTACACGCTCTTTGATAAATGAGGCCCCTGGTCTGTAGAACCCACTCAGCTGCAGTCCCCAAAACTGTCCTAAAACCACAATATGTTCCTGGTGCGCATGGGGTTGTCATCAGTGAAGCGGACTACCCCATATTGCCGCCTTCATGTTGTCCACTGAACGCTGGTTATTGAGAATTATTGTAATAATTCTCAATAACTAATAATTTTGTAACATTTTGCATTTATTGGCAGTCAGCTTACCTACCTCTGGGTCCAGATCTGCATATGCCTGCCTAATCTGCTCTCTGCTTCTGTGAAAGGACTCCAGACCTCTCTCTATTTCAGCAACTGAAATTAAAACAGTTTATTTGGTCAGTTTATGGATGCATGTAGATATGCCACAGGTAGAGAGAGGGAGACTACTGTGCATATGTATAGGCTTCTGATATTGGCTAGAGAGAGAGAGAGAGAGAGAGAGAGAGAGAGAGAGGGAACACGTTTCAAGAGCCTACCTGTCACCCTCTTGTCATGTTTCTGATACGTTTTCAGATGAAGCCCTGGGATCCAACACTTTACTAATCTTTTGGAGAGCTGCATACCCCAACCCTAACTCGTGTGCTAAGAGGACCATCCTCACATTGACATCAAATGCAACATCATTCCTAGTTGTATCATGAAGCCGAGTCGATGTGTAGACACTTTTGCGATAGCCATTTCTCACAAAGACTGCACTCTAAGAGCAAAGTACTACAGAACCCACTATTCTGAGGATCTATGTTAATTTTAATACCAGTCCCTGCACAATTAGGACAAATCAACCCAGTTATCAGCTCATTCAAACGCGCCGCATCTCTCTGCTGCTCACTGGACATGCTAACGCTAGCCTCATCTCCCTGCTGCTCACTGGACATGCTAGCACCGGCTAATGACAACTTGCGCGAATAGGCACTTTATATCTCATAAATGTAAACATTTCCATTTAGTTTCTCATGTTTTCTGTTCAACCTTGCGGGCAAACACTGTTGTCGTTGTTGCTTATTACATTTAGAACGCTTTACAGACGGCATTATTTGGATTAGATATAAGGAAGTGGAAACGTGTCACATGACGCGCTGAACCAATCACGTTCTCAGAAATCAACAACAGCCAATGAGATTTCACGGTTAGCATCAAACCCGCCTTTGTATTTTCACGATTGGTTGCTGATACAAATGAAACTATCAGGTTTGGTTGCGATAACATTGTGCACAAGAGCCAGATCTTTCAAACGATACCCGGATGACCGGATCCAGACTAAAGAAACGCTGCGAGACGTTCCGAAAAAAGGCTAACTTTTGGTGATTTTAGGAAGAATCTACAGACGCAAACAGACTAAATGAAGTAAAATAAACATCTAAATGCGTATTTTTGATGTTTTATTTCCACTAGTATGAAAGAAGACATGTTATGGAAGCAAACTAGCACAAAATCTCAAATTTGACCAGGGCGTTGAAAAACGATGTTTTCACCTACCGTGTCTCCCCTTAAAAGTGTATATTGATTAGATTGGTCTCTGATGCTGAATGATACCCATACAAATTTTGTTTTCCTTTTCTAGCCCTATCTATCATAATCCACAAACCATGGGAAATAAGGGTCTTGGGCCGCATGCCGTCACGTGACTTGCAATACCGAGCTTGGCCTGAAAGCCCATGGTGGCTTCAATGCGCCAAGCTGATCCTGGGGGCTTGCTTTAGACACGTAATAGCTTCCTCACTTGCTCCAGCACGCATGCGCACAGCTTGCTGGAGCAACGATTGCGCGCTGTGCGCATTAGTGCTGGAGCAAGTGAGGAAGCTATTTCGTTTCGAAAGACGTTTCTAAAGATCATGGCATGTGAAAACCACAACAGGCCTATGCTCTATGTAAGCACAACTAGCAATTCATCAAGACAGATTGATGAAATCAACCGTTTCGCGGCAGAAAATAGATTTTTAGAAACTGCATTCTAAGTGCCCCGACCACCGCCATTACATGGATATACTGGCTCGCGCTGGATTTTAAATTTCTTCTACATGCCTCCGAACTACACCAAAGTGATCTCGGTGAGTCAAACGTCTTATAATATGTCGTAAATAAGGTCCAGGTTGTCAAAAACGAGCATTGTCCTTTAAGAAATATGTCCGGGAAGATGGTTAAAATGTTTTGGTCAGAATGAGTGCTGTGTGACTCCTCCAATCACTCCACATCTTACCAAGTAGTAGTCCTACACATCATTTATCAAGTCCTAGTAATGGGATACAATCACACAATTAATGTTCTTTCAAAGAATCTTAAACATGAAGGTGTTTTTGGTTGTAGGCCTAATCAGTGAAATCTGCCAATGGAACAAGTGAAACTTTGCTTAATGTTTGGAAGAAGATGCATTTATCTAAAGACAAATCACTTGTCCGATATCTCACTGAAATGTTGCTTGTTGGTTGAGTGTCTACATTACGTGTAAAAAGATGTGTTTTGTAGTGAGTGGCAGGCCATTCATGGACTAAACCTATGAAAAAACTTACTCCCAAGCTTCTTTAGTGCTGTTTCGTTTTTGTGTGGACAACTTTTCATTTTCCATTCTCAGTTTGATCAGCTGTTTAGTCTGAACAACAGTCCTGGTAAATATCCACCAGCCACCACTTTACATTACAATCAAATGAACATAATCTAGCGTTTTCTGAACTGGAGAACGGAATATTTGATGCGAAATACAATGCAAATGTCGTATAATTTGTGAGGAACTTGCATGCACATGTGAATCGAGCCTGCATCGGTGTAGACCATGGATGTATTAATAAAACATGCAGACTCGCTACCGAGGGTGTTATAAACCACTTCCACTCGGCGCGAATTGGTTTCGGATGGCACTTAATATGGCGCGGTCTCCGCGTGAACGCGCAAACCGAGGGGGAGTGCATAGGGCGAGGGAAGAGGAGCTGGATTCGAAAAGGGCCTAGATGGCCGCTCCACAGCTTGCAGGAAGTAGCCTGCTGCACATCAGGACAGTTGCTGCACAGTTATTTATGCAAATTGATTGTGAATGGTAAATGGACTGCACTTATTAGGCGCTTTTCCACCTTAGCGGCACTCAAAGCACTTTACAATGGCCTCTCATTCACCCATTCACACACACACTCACACACCAATGGCGGTAGCTGCCATGCAAGGTGCTAACCTGCTCATTGGGAGCAATTTGGGGTTAGGTGCCTTGCTCAAGGACACTTCGACATGTGGACAGTCCGAGCTGGGATTCGAACCACTGACCCTTCGATCATTGAACGACCCGCTCTACCAACTGAGCTACAGCCGCCCCGTGAACCCTTTTCCTGATGGAGTTTAAGCATAAATTCCGCAGCAATTTTTTATTGGTAAAGATAACTATGTATGAATGGTGACCTGATTCTAAAACTGATCTATTTTTTGTCCTGCTCTTATCCAGCCTTGTATGTATTGGCTATATATAACCCTAACCCTAATATACCTGCCAGTGTGTATCATGATACTTGTACATGCTAATGAGCAACGGCTTAATGGGTGTACAAAGTCCATCCATCAAAACCCGTATTGTACTAAAAAAGTGTTTTTCTGGCATGACCTAAAAGGGCAATATTCATTATTTTGGAATCTGATACTGTACATTGTACCTGACCTCCTTTATGAATAAACATCGGATGAGTATTTTGCATGAAATCTCACTATTTCACTATATATATATATATATATATCACTATATAATATATCACTATTTTTCTGGGATTTTGGTGCTTCACGTATAAAGGGGTTAATATCTGAAAATGCTCAAGGGATATCACCGGGCACCCTCTTGTATTTTGAGGAGGGACCCTCAAGCTACAAGAATCAGCAGAGAAAAAAACCTAGCAATCCAGGTTAATCAAAATAGCAGCCTGAGACTCCAGGACAAAGGGTGCGGCCCCTGGTCTGGAGGAGGTCCAACTCCAGCAGGATCTGCTTCAGAGGTGAACTCCTCAGAGAGCTCGTCTGTTGGACTGACCCCTTCTTCCATCTGCATGCTTACTGACCAAATACTGTGGAGAGACAAAAAAGCCAGAGGATTCCTCTCCAGGCATACAGTAGGCTACATGGTTATAGCATTCCCCCAAAGACATGTGGGTATAGTGTATGTGACGTACACTTGTACAGTTGAACAGTTGTGAAAAATGCAATCGACAAAATACAACTTCACTACCCTTCAGGCCTCCCTTAAACCACTCCTCCAAACTGGGGGGAAATAATAAATGACACTCTCTAGGCAGCTAGGTGGGTTGACAGGCAGGTAAGCCATCCTATCATTTCAAGTTGGCAACTAAAAATGATTGGACACATTTATTACAGTCCTGCGACTTCGACGGATTATGGATTTTTTTTTCATTTTCGTGTCAGAGCACACTAACCCTAACCGTTATTGATTGCTGTTGGATGTAACGAGAATTGCAAAAAATATAACAAACATGTTTGTGAGTCAAACCACATAGGCTACTGCACCTTTAACTCTTAGTGAACAAGATTCACAGGGGCAACTGGCTTAGGCTTAGTTTTACAAGTTGAAGGCACGTTGATCAATTGACTTGGCTTTGAGAAACAACTGATATTAATTAGGAAACTTAGTGATTTGGGCCTTCCTGCTTCCCGGCCCCAGCCCTTGCGGCCTCCATCTGGACAGTGGGGTCTGGGGGTACCTGTGTCCTCTGAGAATTCTTTAATGCTACAAGCAGGGTTAGCATGAATAGACCATGTTCCGTTTTGATTTCATGATTAATCAAGAGCAGCCTTCTCGTAGTCGTAGGCTTTATGAGCAGAATGCAATAAAGAAGAGATTGTCCGCATCACTGGTATAGCTCCCAATAGCCTATATTTATTGAGCCTTCCTCGAAACGTTACACGCTTGGGTGTTAACTCATATAAAATATAGGCTATTGGGAGCTATACCAGTGATGCGGACAATCTCTTCTTTATTGCTGACGTTTCTCTGTCCAGCACCTGGATTTTAGTGCGGATGTGCGTGCCTTATACCTTTTCACTTTATGAGCAGAATGGACACATTTATATTAGTTGTTTATCATGTTTCTATGTAGTTATTGTTTTAATTAATTATTGTTTGGATTTATAAAGATGATACGACAAATTGTATTTGAAAAGAGTGTATTCCGCGCCAAAGCAGTTCAGAGCATCTTGTGAATGGACCATCTCATTTCGAGTCTAAAAGAGGGTAATTAAAAGGCTATTATCTCACATACTTTGATCAATAGTCAATTGTTATTTTCGGAATCCCTTTTTTAGGCTATAGCCCCTAATTTCAAGAACACGTGCAGAGATCGAGGCTATGCTTGGTTATTTTAGACGCAGGTAGCCTGTTTTACACATCCTTTGTTGTGAAATGAATGGTCCTGGGCATCAAGGTAATTTGGTGACACTCCCTACCAGTTGCAATTTTTCATTATATTGAGTCTCCAGCAGAGCCCGCGCCTGCGCTCCTTCAACCGAACAAGCTTCACCCAACCCGAATCCCATCCCTCTCCGACTCCGCGTCCCCTCAGCCAGCACTAGTCGTCTACTCTGTATCAGTCCACCTCATGGGGGAGTGACCGGGATTCGCTATACTGGAAGCCGGCGTGAGGAAGTTCAAGAGTGAGCCACCGGACAGACCTTCAGGAACAACATTTACAGTGACTACAGGGAGTGATACGACTACACAGCAATGGAGAGAAAGGTAAGAATTGTACAGCAACAAACGGGGTTCTTGTTGTCTTGACATCAGTTGCCTTGCCTATTTTGATTAGCTTAGCACTGCATAGTGCATAATTCCGAATCCTCCATTATTGGAACTCCATTCTGTACAGTAGCGCCCAGCCCACGGCATCTGTAGGCGCATTGCCAGCTAGATTAGTGCGCACGGGAGTTTTTCGCCTGGACCTAGTTTATTGTGCATATATATAATATTATGAATGTTGCCTCAAAATGCAATTCTCAAGTTAATTACATTCAAGAATATCAGCAACATTTCATTTAATCCTTCGGATGTAAATATGGTGTAGCCTAGCCTACTGTAGACTTTGAATGCCTGCCTGCATCATCATTAAGCCGAACAGTTGCACCACCACCACCACCTCACCCTTCCCCTCTAGCCTACCTCCACCCCTCCCGATTTCCAGACACCGCAGACACGGGCAGCTTGTTAACCTTGACTGGTGTGAGAAATAGACACTTGAGGAGCACGGGAGGGTGATGCGCCGTCAGGAGAGCAGCAGCGACAAACACTACTGCCCATCGCCTCTCTTTTTGACGCATGCGAAGCAGACAGAATTTGAAGTGTCTCCCACAGACAGGCAGACAGACGGACAGACAGATGTTTCTTGTGCGAATCAGATTCATTTACATTTGAACGGCATCATACAGATGAAATCGCGGGCTTCTCATAGAGTCAATTCAGCGTGTATTTTGCACCCAGAATTCTCCCTCTTATTGCAGACCCACGGATGTGTATCCACACTGTCCAGTTAATTGGCTCAGCGTCAGATGATTGGATATCATTTGGGAAACACCAGACAACAAGTGTTTGTATTGAAATCAAAGGGCACCCGGGTCTCGATTCTGAAAAAGAAATGTGGTGATACATTAATTGTGTTCTTACTGATAGCCTACATTTAAAGGTGTATATAATGGTACCTGGCACATGGAAATAGCATTGTCCCTCTCCATTTCACTCAAAGTTTCTCTGATAAAACTGGACTGTACAGTAATAGACTGGACACACAACAGTAAGCTCATGAGCCACGGGACTCTTTTTTTCAGTTGAATAGAAAGGGAAGGCAAACATTTTTCCATCTCTTTTTACTTGAACTCTTGAACATTATAATTAACATACAGTAACTTTTCTCCTACCAGTAGATATGCGGCTGATTGGGGAATGTGAACAGCACGCACCGCTGCTGACTCTAGAAGGAGGGAATCCTATAGCTAATTTGCTGTAATTGCACAGTTGCATATTTATACATCAGTGGAAAAAGACTTGGGTTTACTGCACCGTATAGCTCTGTATAGCCTCAACCACACGGCTAGATGTGAGGGGCTGCGGAGAGGCGTCCCAGACGAGGCCTTAGCTTGTGCTTCTGTGGTGTTTGCAGACAGACAGACAGACAGGCTGGTGGGGAATGCACTGGGACATTCTGGCTTCAGCGTGGACACAGAGCGCAGAGCAGAACCAGACCTGTTCCATTACAAAACGGCAAGAGCTGTGTACCGTGCAAGCCAGTCTCTTGATCACATACAGTACGCTTTTAAGGCAAAGTGTCAGTGCTAGTAAAGATACCAGCTTATTTCTATTTGTCTTGTACTGTAGCAACAGACCCGGCCCAGTTTTAGATTGAAGCTTTGGCATGTGACATGACAATCTTGTCATTCTCTTTAGAGATCATCTATGATTTTCTAATGTCTGCAGTATTGAAACTACTCATGACTTATTATTATCATCATCCTTCGCAAACAGCTGAGGAGGCATGTTGAAATGTTCTGTCTGATACGTTTTGCGATCTATATGCCTGGCATTCCATTCTCTTGTGTGCTTAGATTCCATTCCGACAAAGAAAAACAGTGAATTTCCATCCAATAACCTGGTTGGAATGTGTTGTTCCTGGTGTCTCTCTGCGTGGGAAGTTACACTTATTTATCCTCTCTGGTGCTAATACTTCACTTTTAACCTCTTGTTACTTGATTGGACAATAATAAAAAATAAAAATGCAAGCAAACACTCACAAAGAAGCCTTTGTATGACATTGATACAGTATTTATTTAGATATGTTATTTGCAGTATACAGAAGATGCATGTGGTAGAGGATGAAGTCTTCCTTGAGAGACATGATGTAATGGGAGAATAAGGCTGGGCAGCCCGTCCATTTGTAGTCAAGTCCACCAGTGATGGAGGGAGAAAAAAAGCCATTATGTGTGGGACTGTCACAGCTCAAGAGGCTTCGTGAAGTATCAGCTCTTTTTACACCGTGGTGGAAGCTTAGAGACGCTTAAATGAAGGCTGAACAGAGCCCCCTCCACATACAGCCCTTTCTTCCTTCCTCCCTTCCTTCCTCCCCTCTCTCCCTCTCTCTCTCTTTTTCTCTCTATTTCTCTCTCTCCCTCTCACTCTGTTGTGTTTGGTCCTGTCAGGTGACTTATCCTTTCAACAGGGGGTGTAGGTTTGGTCGAGGGCCCGTTCAAGCTCATGGGGTTTTATGAGGCGAAATCTCCTTAGGATGTGAGTTATAGATTTGTAATGCAGAAGTATACAAGAAGTATAAAGTAAGGCTATTATCAAGTTAAAGTTCATTGTTTTATTTGTCTCATACTTTCATCGTACAAGTACAATGCGAAGTAAAATGTTATTACTAGCACCTAAGTGTGTTTATACATAGAAAAGTAAGGACTGTCTTGACCCACTTTCTGTCCTGAGTACTGAATTCACAGTGCCCTTGAGAGACTGAGTCTGCAGGCCAATTCCACGGGTCTCCAAGACCGTCAGATTTTTTGTTTGTTTCCTCAATCAAAGTTGAACACATTTCGTTCCCATTTTCCTAAATATTAGGTCACTCTATTGAATGGTCAATGGCTTTTGTGTTGCCGATTACTTACAAAGAGAAATGGACAATGGAGCTCTTCCTTATTTGGTTCTCATGGAATGTGGTGGCTGCATGAGAGAAAGCACTGGCTTTGGTTACCCAGGAAACTACAGGACTGGGTCAGAACACTTTGACTTGATAACAAATGTTCAAGCTGCTTAACAGAGGCCTACTTTAAGAGAGCAGAAATACTAATTAGCATGAGTTAGCCTACTACAGTATGTGACTGAATCCGTTTGGCTGTAGTACAGGGAGGCAGCACACATTGGTTTAGAGAGGTATGCTGTAGAAAGAGAGAACACATCAACTGAGCTTAGCAGATTCTGTTGCTTTCTCACTTGAATGTTTCCCCATTGTATAACATCAGAGGGGTACAAAACCCAGTGCCAGAAATTCACTTGAAATGATATACAGTTTCGGGGCAAGAAATGTACATGGTTTAGACTGGAGTACCATGCTTATGTAAGCTAATTACAAATGACTTTGACCCAGCCTGCCGCAAGATTATATATAGTTTGTTTCAAATCTCTGTCATCTTACCTTCCATGTCCAAAAGCATCCATTTAATGCTTTTATAGCTTGCCATTTTGTAGTGCCTTTTACAGAAGAGCAGAGTGAATCAGGGAGGCTTGACGGTCTCAGACAGCCTGTCTGGGTTCACCAAGGCTGACCCATTTAGATGAGCAAATGCTCAGCACTGCATCATACCTCCAGAGCAACTCACCCATAGAGAGAGGGAGGGAGAGAAAAGAGAGAGAAAGAGAGAGACTCTGCAGAGTAGCTGAGGTGAAAATTAAAACCACTCAGATATGGCCAACAGCAATATGGATTTTATGGTGGCGCTAGCAGCTGTAATTTACTGTTATGTGGATGTGGTATTTGCCGACGTCCAATTTTCATTGCTGTTACAGATACTGCAGTAGAAGCAGTTAAGAGCAGTTTTGCTCCCCCACTAACATTTCCTATACTATGCTATACTACACTGCAAGTGAACGTTCAACAACAGTAAGGTTTTGCTGAGTTTTAATAAGCGTCCCGTATCTGATCCAGATTAGAGCGCTGCTGTCAGACGACTGTACCGGTCGTTTCCAGCTCGCTGCGCTCACGTCCCCCCGAGCAGGCATTCCCTCTCATCATGAATGAACCAGATCGGCCTCAGCATCAGTTTGATGGTTTCCTGCTTCCTCTCCCGCCTCTCCTGTGTGTGTATGTGTGTGTGTATGTGTGTGTGTGTGTGTGGGGGGGGGGTGCTGGGAATATTCTTGATTACAGTTCCCCTCGTGCTGATCCTGCCCTGGTTCTGTCTGCTCTCTCCCTTCTCATGCACGGACGGAGTGGTTGTGAAAGATCACGTCTATAGAGCTGGATTCTGGATGGAGGGGAGACATGGAGGAAGAGTGGAGATGGGGGGGGGGGGGTTGAGAGGGGTAGATGGAGATGGGGGGGGGGGGGTTGAGAGGGGTAGATGGAGGTGGGGGGGGGTTGAGAGGGGTAGAGTGGAGGTGGGGGGGGGGGGTTGAGGGGGTCGAGTGGAGATGGTAGGGGTGTTGAGAGGGGTAGAGTGGAGGTGGGGGGGGGTGTTGAGAGGGGTAGAGTGGAGGTGGAGGTGGAGGGGGGGGGTTGAGGGGGTAGAGTGGAGGTGGGGGGGGGGGGGGGTTGAGGGGGTAGAGTGGGAGTGGGAGGCTCTATGAGGGTTGAGACTGCGTTTTCAGGATATATTGCAGTACATCCAATGCTCTTTTTCATTGATGGACTGCCTGGCTACTGTAGTTAGGTATGGTCCGTTCATCATGGGCGGCTACCAGAGAGAGTGTTACACTGTGCTTCTGTGTGGAGGCTGACCCGCCCGGCCCGGCTGTATTGCGATTGGACGGGGCTGGGCCGAGCTAAGAGACGCGAGTCCTCTGGACTGTAGGCTGCGGTAGACGATGTCTCTCCCCTGGATTATCTCTTTCTGTATCCTCTCCTGTGTCTCTGTCTCCGTGTCTGTCTCTCATCACATGGGACTGCGCCTTGTTTTGGAGTCAAACAGTGTGCTGGAAGCCGACCACTCGACTGCTGGTCCAATCAGACCCGCAATCAATCCAGCGGCTTTCCAGTCACTTCGGCCCGGTCAGCTCTCTCTCTGGTGATTGATAATCACCTGCAAAGCAAAAGACAGAATAAGCCGTTGCCATGGTCACGGCAAACAGGAAATTGCCCCCGCCCCCAGAAGAGTTCCTGTGTGTAGGATGCCGCTGCCCGCGGCTGCTGGTTAACTCGGCTCATTGTGAGGCTGCAGCTCAGTCGGCCGTCCACTCCCACAATGCCCCCCTTTCACGGCGAGCGGAGCTGCAGCGAGGGGGCCTGCCAGAGAGCTCGGGCATTAAAACGCCACCCGGATAAAGATGCTTTGTCCCAAAACAACCTGGTCTATCGCTGCTCTCGTCTGAAACCCTGCGCGCCCCTATCTGGTTCTGCCTGAGCTCCATGTCAGGTGCTGAAACCTCCCCTGGAACGAAAATGGGCAGAGCATTCTCAGAGTATTACTTTTGCTGAGTATTACCAGAGTATTACTGC
Organism: Borostomias antarcticus; assembly: GCF_949987555.1. Lineage (NCBI taxonomy): Eukaryota > Metazoa > Chordata > Actinopteri > Stomiiformes > Stomiidae > Borostomias > Borostomias antarcticus. The sequence continues at coordinate 20,639,516 of NC_140235.1, forward strand.
GACGTTAGTGGGCGCAGTTGTTTCACCTGCTTTCTCCATGTGAGGCTTAATTTTCAATACGACTAGGGTGACTCTGTTAAAGGGCACTGGAGCTTCTGGCATTTAATGTGCTGTGATGTTTTTGTGGTTTACGATACTACTGTAACAGTATTTTCCAGTTCTCTACGAAGCCCACGCATCCGACTATACCAGTATGTCAATGTCTGGATATTCCCCCTCCTCCCGTGTACGTGGGTGCTAATCCACCCTGAAGGTGCAGGGCGGCGTGCTATTGTACAGTCCCTTTGAAGGCGGGAGCCATGGAGGCGCCCTCCCGTAGATCAGGCCTTTGAGCTGGGTTTTTGTCTGCAGCTCTCTCACACTGAAGAAAGAGAGGGGCCCAGCTTCGGGAGCCGGGCAACCCAGACTTATTCAGTACACCCCCCCCCAGACTCCTCCAGCACCCCCGACTGTTGAGGAGTGCTGGCTTGTGTGTGTTCTCTACTGTATGTTGGTGAGCTGTGCCATGTTTGAGCATATGAAGAGGCAGCAGCATACTGTACATTCATACAGAAGAATTTTCTCTCTCTCTCTCTCTCCACCCCTCCCCACACTTTCCTTGGTGAATGCAGAGAACATAGACAAAGCGGTTATATTGAGAAGCTAGCCATGGCTAGACAATTCTATGGATTTCTTCTCTTCCCTGCTCAGTCTATTGTTACCCTGCGCTGCTTGACTAGAGCTGTGCTGTTACAGAGAGACAGACCCACACTACACAGCCGCCCAGAATCTGTCGTCTCCAACTGTTTTCAACAGGACGTGTAGGCTTGTGTAGTTTATGTGATGGATTATGGTTGATCGGTTGAATTTACTGTAATTCTAGACCATTCATATTGGGTTGGGCTATTCCAGTTGATGAAGACACAATTATTGCCCCTTTCTTTAGGACTGCTGTGCTGTACAATACATGGCATGGTGTGCTTGGGTATAATATTTAAGGTTGAATGATAGTACAGATGAAAACCCATTGAAACTGTGGTTCTGTGATCAACATTCCTTCGGAGTGTGCCAAGTGTCTCTCCCTAGTGGCCAAACAGAGAAGTCAGGCACGGAAAGGAGGGGGGGGGGATTTGTTCCAGAAAATACTACAAAGGCCTGTGTGAACTCGATATCAATATACCCCAATTTTGCTGATTTCCTTTTTTGCAACATATAGAGGAGACATGGAGACATGGAGCTATGAATGAACGACCTGTGACTGGCTTTGTTTTGTCTTTGTTTATTTGTATCCCTGTGATTCAACCTAACCGCCTTGGATACAGTCCGTCAGCACAGAGGGGAGAAAAGGCTCATTCAAACATCAGGAGTTATATTCAGTTATATTTTGTTAATACTGTCTATATTTAGTTTATACTTAAGTCATCTTTTATATTGCACTGTACTGTGTATTATTTATTATTTTTTGTGTGTTTTGTATTTAGTACTGTGTGTATTATTCTATTGCTGCTGTGAGGATGGGGGGGCAAAGACACAAGATGTCTACTCCCTGTACCTGTACTCCGATGTAACAATAAAGGAATCTGAATCTGAATCTGAGGATGCTCCCCTTCCAGACAGGTCATGTTTGCTCCCTCTGCTGGCCACCAATAGTATTACTGCTCCCCGAGCAAGCCCCCCATTACCCCCCCCCCCCTCTCTATTGCCATTTGGTGGAGCTGGCATTGGTGAGGGAGACGGTGGGGGTCTGTCAGGGGGTACTGCTGTGCACGGGGCCTCTCGGCCAATCCCTGAGCTGCTGGATCTCTTTGTTATCTTACAACGCCCACGTGCCGTTGCTGGAGAAACGAGACCATGCCTCCAGCCTTCTCTGACTCCTGCCTGGTTTGGCCCCATTAGAGGCTTGACCTTGCAACAGACCAAGATGGATGTCCCGTTCTACTCTATTCTGGACAGGTGTATTTAGCCGCATTTTGACGTAGAAGAGAGCTAGAACGTCAAACCAATACTTCTATGATCATTCAGGGTGGAGATTCTTGTGCTCCACCGCTGAATGAAAAGTGACACTAACCTCCTCTCACCAGCAGGTGTCACTAAAAAGAAGAGAATCAAGCAAACATTCAGTGAAATGTTTTGGAGGGGTGTAGCGGAGCGCGCTGATCAAAAACGTTATTGATTACATTTTTTGTTAAAATCGGACATGTGTGCAGAGGAAGGAAACCTGAAGGACATTGCTTTTTAACCACCGGGTCACTCTGTTTACGTCTGATCTCTAGTGACGCTCTTCTGAGCTGGACACCCAAGTTGATCTGTTTGACTCCGACCCAGACGGCGGCGTACGTAGTCTCTAAGGGGGCTCTAAGGGGGAGGGGCACAGCGTTGGACATTTTGACCAAACCCTCTTGTTGCCCATCCAGCTGATCACAGGGTTGAGCCAGGTCAAACTGTGAAATTTCAGTAAATGAATTACAAGAAATGTCAGACTGCCAAGCATAATTGTATTCAGTGTGTGATCCCGGAAGTGGACTTGAGCTCGCGATCGTGCCTTCCCACTGGGCTGGTGACATAACGCACAGCCCTGGATGGCGGGAGCTGTCCGCTACTATTATAACCTCCTTAGATGTCAGCCTACCAGGGTTATCCATTAAGCATTGAACCCCTCCAGGGAGGTCGTGACCCCGTGACCGTGGCATCACTGCCCCGCTACCCAGCTGCCCTCTGGGTCCACAGCGCTACAATAACAGACCAGGACTGTTGTCACGCCCTAGAACACGGCCCCTGTAGTTTCACACCTTCTCTGCCAACTCTGTCTTTTCTAAATCCATACAATATCTGTCTCCGTTCAAATCCTTACCAATCTGTGGATGAGTCCTGGGAATATTACACACCTATCTGTTTTGAATGAGTTAATTTAGATGAAGCACCGATATTGGAGTTCTTTCCATTGAATCATGTGTCACTCACTCAGGACTCTAAGCTCAGACATGGACCCCGCCCTCTTCTGCTTAAAGCTGTCTTGCATTTCAATAGACACTGTGTATCACGAATGGGAGAAGCAGAGCTTGGGAAGGAAGAAACCGATATATTTATGCAATATTGCGTTATCAATGTCTATTAGACATTAATAATGACATTTTCCTGAAACCCCAGTCTGTAACAAGATTACAGTTTGGAGTCGTCCTGGTTCCTATTATTCTCCCTCCTGACATGATTCCGATATCACTACTGTGTCCACAGAGCCGGGTCCTGATTGTTCTCGTCTCACACGTTGGAACCGAGGAATGCAGATGCCTGGAGGTGACACTCCGGGTCTGCTGGGTAGTGGTGATAACCAGCACGTGTCATGAGCTCCTTCTCTCCTTCTCTCTTTGATCCGAACGCCCCACTTCCCGGCCCCTTTGTCATTCAAATCGCCTCATGAATATTTCAGCCCCCTCTGATGGAGGGAGGTCTAGCGAGAGAGATGGGGAGAGAGGGGGGTGGGTTGGGGTGAGAGAGACAGACGGGGGTGAGAGAAATGAGAAGGGCGGAGGGAGAGAGAGAGAGTGAGTCCCTTGTGAGTCTGTGGAATGACCTGTGGCTATGTCTGCAGCCCTGACAGCGCCGGAGCCACCATGCATGACATCTCACTCTATAGGTGCACAGCGCACACAGCCACTAGTCTACACTACCATAACACACACACGTACAGACAAACACACACAGCCAGTCTCTAGTACTACAAGACACACACACACACACACACACACACACACACACACACACAGCCAATCGGTCTCAGGTCAGAGCAGTGTGTGAGACGCCAGGGGAGAGAGCGAGAGGGCGAGAGAGGAAGAGAGAGAGTGTGTTTCTTTTCTATTTATTTTATTTTCGTTCATTTGTGTGTATGTTTGCTTTGGCAATACTTGCTACAGAACATTTCTTGTAATGTCAGTAAACCATTGAAATTGAAAATTGAATTGAAACAGAAAGAGACAGAGAGCGGAGAGAGAGAGAGAGAGAGAGGGGGGGGGGCACTGCGAGGTGGGAGAGAGGGAAGTGAGTGAACACTGACAGAGGTCAAGCCCTCGCCCGTGCACACAGAGACACAGGAAGTGGAGGTGTGTTCTGGAGGAGCCCCTCATCCGCTGAGAGCCGGCTTGGTGGAGAGAGGCCAAGTGGAGATTAGCCGGCCGGGCCATCATACACAGCCGTCTCCCCGAGGGTCACCCCAGCCTGTGCTGTCTTTCGGGATCCACAGTGTAAACCTTTTCCCTTCAGAGATCGTTCCATACAAGGTGTATATTCGTTGGTTATTATGCTATGCTGTACATGATGCTCTAGACACAGTATGTTGCAGTGTGTAGTTGACCTTCAACAGGGTGAGCTTGTGGGTTATGGTGATATGGGAAGGAAGGTTTGATAAGGTGCTATGTGGGTGAGCGTTCAGAATATAGTAAGGTCCCTTTAAGGGACCTGTGTCCTTTTTTTGAGAATGAGTTCAGTGCTGTGTGTGTGTGTGTGTGTGTGTTGGTCTCTGTATTTCCGCGCGTGTGTGCGCGCGCGTGCGTGAGAGTGTGTGTTTCTGTATTTTCGTCTTTGTGTGCCTGTATTTCCACACGTGTGGTTGTGTGCGTGTCTGTCTGTATCTCTGCGCACATGTGTTTGTTTGTGTGTGTGTGTGTGTGTTTGTGTGTGTGTGTGTGTGTATGTGTGTGTGTGTGTGTACACGCCCGCGTTCTGACCATGGCCTCGTCGTCTCCGGGGGGGAGGGTTGAGCTAGCAGTATACAGCGAAGGAATAGCTAACGGATGCTAACCAGCCTCGCAGCCCCTGTACAAACAGCCGGCTCTGTCGGGGAGCCAGTCACACCGCGTGCCCTTATCTACCAATGGAATGCAACAGCTGTGCAGGGGGGGGGCTGGTGGGGTGGGCCGGCTGGAACCCCCCTGCCAGACCCCCGCTCAGCCGCCTGAGCACGGCTCCTGAAAGGCAGCTCAACTACAAAAAGTGAGAGAGACAGAGTGAGAGGCTCGTCGGCGGGGCTGCGCGTTCAAAACAGAGGGACAGAGCGAGAGAGAGAGGGGGGAGGGAGACGGAGGGAAGGAGAGTCAGGGATAGTCAGCGCTGAAAAGGAGAGCACAAAGAGGAGGAAAGTGGAGCAGGGGAGTGGATTCGGAGACTGGGTGAAGGGAGAGAGAGAGAGAGGCAAGACAAAAGGAAGAGAGGGAGAGACGCAGCCAGGGCGAACGGAGGGGATCGCCGAGCAAATGGCCACGGAGGAGACGGCGGGGGGCGCTAGGAAAGCCACCAAGAGCAAACTGTTTGAGTTCCTGGTCCATGGCGTGGTGAGTAACGCTGGCTTGTCATTGACATGCAGGCAGAGCCGGACCCTGGCGTGCACTTGTGTGTGTAAGTGTGTGTGTGAGAGAGAGAGAGAGCGAGAGAGAGAGAGAGAGAGAGAGAGAGAGAGAGAGAGAGAGAGAGAGAGAGAGAGAGAGAGACGGCACGGCAGCAGCCTGTGCGTTTGAGATAGCCGGGAAAGCCGTCCATGTGAAGGTTATTTCCAGCTCCCCGGATCCCGCTCTGTTTTCTTTTTAAAGAGAGGGAATGAGAGAGGGAGGGAGCAGGCAGAGAGAGAGAGAGAACGAGACGTGGAGGGAGGGGGACAGGATTTTTAATGAAAGGAGAGAAGGAGAGAGAGACGAGAGGGCAGACGGAGCCTTGTTTGCCCTGACTGGAGTCAGGGGGGGAATGGTCAGTCCATTCTAAACACACACACGCGCACACGTACACACACACGTACACACACACACACACATACACACACATCATGTTGCTGTGAAGGATCATTTGAACATATATGGTCATGGAGAAAATATTTGATTCAGTAGCCTACACTTGCAGCATGAACTGGAGGGGATGGCACATTCTGGAAATGCTAAAAGAATTATGCAGTTCATTAAAGGCCATTCAGACTACCGTGTTGAGTGTGTGAGCGGTCTCTCTGGACACACACCCTAGAGACAGAGACAGTTTCAAACTAAAACATACCAACGTTATAACCAGAATACTTTGTTCAAGAGTTCTACCGAGTTCTTCATCAGCTTGGTGTCGATACCTACCCTTTGTAATCCATACAGTAGCTGTCTCCGTTCAAATCGTTTACCCATCTGTGGTCCTGTAATATAACACCTATCGTTCTTAATTGGACACATACAGTATCTGTCTACTTAGTATTGGGTAGTAGTCCTATGTGGAATGAGTGAAGATTTGGTGCATTTTGGTACAGGCGTGCGTTAATGGCCGGCACCGGGTCATGGTCGTGTACAGGTGCGTTCAATACGAGCATGTGCGGGGCAGCGCCAGGGGCTGTGACCAGAGCTGCGCGTGCACCCGCGTGCCCGGCAGGCACTGTGTCAGCCGGGCTGGGTAAGGTGAAGCTCAGCTCGGAGACTGGAGGAAAACGGCGAGAGAGGAGTTGATTGATGAGCGAGATGAGTGCGTTCCCTCAGCAGACCAATTAACCTTGATGAGGCTCGCGCTGCTCCCAGCCAAATATCTCCCCGCGCTTGTTTCCTATCTCCAGCTAGCCTCTCCTCTCTCTCCCAGCAGAGCTCGCACGGAAAACTCCAGTTAAGGATATTCGCGGCACGTTCACCTCATTGTGTAGACTGCGGGGACGGAGAAATATTTAGACTAATGGGCGCAAGGGTTGGTTTTGTTTGTTAGCTTGTGGCCGAGCGGGTGACGTTCCTTCTCTTTCGCGCCCGGAGGACTCAAAGCCAGTGTGGCTATTATGAATATTCACCACTGTAGGTAAAGATAACATTTGTGTGTCTTGGAGGGACTGTATCCAAAAAGGCCAGCCGCATTCCTTGACAAACACACACGAGCACTCACACACATACACACGCACTGGGACCTGAAGGTCGAGGTGTTCCAAGGCAGGACTGTGTGTCTATGGGGGAGCGACCTCTGTTAGGGCTTGGTGGGTGGGCGGCACTCTCTGTCTCTCTTTGTCTCTGTCTCTTCTTTTTCTCTCTCTCCTTCTCTCTTGATCCCTCTCTCTCTAGATCACTCTCATTCACCTCTCCCCCCCTTTCTCTCTCTCTCTCTCTCTCTCTCTCTCTCTCTCTCTCTCTCTCTCTCTCTCTCTCTCTCTCTCTCTCTCCCCCTGTACTGTACATGATTGGATGTGGAGGTCACAAAGGGTCTTTGTCCAGATAAAGGCCCAGCAGCACTGCCTGCGTGGGAGACATGGAGGAGCCCAACACGATACATATACCGTGTGTGTTTGTGTGTGTGTCTTCCACCATACCCTAGCCCTGCAAGAAGCCTCTCCATCAGGGTGGGCTGAGGGTCATGCTATACTGTACACAGAAGGACTCTGTTGTGGGGTGGTCACAGCTTTGTGGGATATCATGTCACGGTTCATAGATCCGTATCTGGGGCTCAGTGTGAGGGTTAAGTTTGGTCTCTTCTAATCCCCCAGATGCCATCACACCCCTCGGATAACCAGGCATATTAGCTTCTTGCCAGATGGGTGAAGCTCCGTATCACGAAGATCAGATCTGGGAGGCTTGGAATGGAGTTGGGTTGGGGGGGGTTGGGGGGCTGTAGCCATGTATGTATTGTGTATTGTTGTAGTAGCCATGTTCGCATTTTTGGACATTTCATTCTTCTTGTTCATCTGTCTGTCTGCGTTTCCTGTTATACAAGACTTCTCTAGCTTTCCTCCAAGTATTCCATAGCTTTCCTCCAAGTCTTTACTAGCTTTTACAAACTCTTGCCCAAGCTCTCACCCAAGTGGTGCTCCAGTAACAACATCAGTTTGGCTCCATATGCCCGGGTAGAGCAGCAGTCCTCCCTGGTTCTCTATCTCCTCTGCTCTCCCTGCTGGGTGGCCAGCCTGGTGTGGACTGGACTCAGACAGGAAGTGGACTCTGTGTGTGTGTGGGAGGACCCCACATGGTTTGCCCCTGTCTAAATTGCTATCTCTCTCTCTTGCTTTCTCCTGTTATTTCTCCCTCTCGCTCTCTCTCTCTCTCTCTCTCTCTCTCTCTCTTTCTTTCTCTTTCTTTCTTTCTCTCTTTCTTTCTCTCTCTTTCTTTCTCTCTCTCTCTTTCTTTCTCTCTCTCTCTCTCTCTCTCTCTCCCATGCCTTCTGCCATCACCTCCTCCCCGCCCCCCACACTCTCTTTCCCCCTGGTCAGAGGAGACACCTCTCAGCTGTCCCTTCCCCCAGCCAGTAGAGTGACAGCACCTTCTGTACGAGGGAACATGGGCTCCGAAACACAGTTACACAGGGTGTCAGCTGCTCACCGTGGCTACTCGCCATTTTAACAGGCATTAACAACCCGACTCTGTCCTCCTCAGTCAATGGCTACAGCAGCTTCCTGGCTACCGCCATTATTTCAGTATTTCAAGAATCAGAACTTTAGAGGCATTTTTCCCATGTGTTTTTCTGTGACCTGCTCTTTTATACAGTACATTTGAGGTGTGTGTGTGCGTGCGTGCGTGCGTGTGTGTGTGTGTGTGCGTGCGTGCGTGTTTGCAGTTGGTCTAAAGAGCATGTTTGATCATCCTGTAAGCACTGAGCCAGGATGGCTGTAAGAAGCTATGAATGCAGACAGAAGTTAGATACAGTGACTGAGATAGCAGAAGACACCTGCAACGTAGCTCTGTCCAATTCATTGTATCGAGAGAGCATTTGAAACTGATGACAATGTTGAATTTAGATGCTTTAGATTTTTTGTCAGTATTTCCATCTGCTCTTAACACACGCTTTAGCCTGAGATGTTGTTTTGTTGGGTAATAGTCATTACGTCTCCTTTTTTGTGAGGTGCGGCATCTCCTGTCTCACAAGGCCTCTGATGTGGGAGAGCGTCTTGCGCTGAAAGGCGTTCTGCTTTAAAGCTCTCGCAGCAAGGCCACCTTCACACGAGGCTGGGAAGGCGATTGTTATCCCAAATTGTAAAGGTGTGTGTGTGTGCGCGCATGTGCATGTGTGCGTGTGTGTGTAAGAGCAGGATTCATTGTAGCCTTGCTCGTATAATGAAACAATCAAATGGTTTCTCTTCCAGAATGTCAAAATACCCATCTCACCCACACAGAAATGCAACCACTCCTTTTGTCACTGCAGAATCACAGTATTTCTGGTCCTTTATATTTTTACGACAATAGTCTGCACTTCCATTAAGGCGCCGGGTGAAATGTTTCCATCTCAGTCGCTAATGATTGACCTTATAATCTCTCTGGGTTTCGTAGCAGAAGTTTTCGCTGTCTTTCTTGAGAGTTGAGGATATTGACTCTGAAGTCTATGTGGTGCAAAGAGACCCATATATTCTCTATGGTCACTGAGATGGAGGCTTTAGACTATTCTGTGAGCTTCCATTGTGAGAGGTCCTCTTGGCCACACCCACCTACAGACTATACAGAGCATACCCAATTATATCACCATGGATTAAGAGTATTAGTTACTCAATTCCTAACCCTTGCTGATGTAAAGACTGTACAGTTGCAGCAAATGAGCTATTGGAGTGTCTCCGGTCACCACCGAACCACTGGTTTCTCCTCCACTCTGGCCGTTTAACGTCCAGGCGTGTCCTCTGGCCAGCAGTTGTTGCCATGGGAGCGATGGGCACAGGTGTGAGGCCCCTGCCAGCTGTTCACACACATCCCAGGCAGCAGCGGCCAGGCTCCGCTAGCTGACACTACAGCATGCTGCTGAGTTGGGGGACACACACACACGCCCTCTGTGTGTGTGTGAGCGTGTGTGTGTATGTGTGAGTGTGTGTGTTTGTTGAAATGTGTGATATCACTGAGTGAGAATGGTTTGGGTCAAATAGTCAGAGTTATCCATAGTGTGTTGATGAAATGGTGCCATTATGTGTTTTTGAATGTGACTTCTAAACCCCCCTCCCCCCTCCCCCCAGCGTCCCGGGATGCCGTCTGGAGCGCGGATGCCCCACCAGGGCGCTCCCATGGGCCCCCCCGGCCCCCCGTACGGAGGAAGCCCCGCCGTGCGGCCGGGCCTGCCCACCCCTGTCATGGAGCCCAGCCGTAAGAGGCCCGCCCCCTCTCAGCAGGTCCAGCAGCAGCAGGCCGTCCAGAACCGCTCCAGAAAGTGAGTCTGACCCACAAGACACATCATCACACAGACCTGGGTGGAAGAAATACCATTTGGGAATTGTTTCAAATACTGCATTATTTGCGCTTGATTGAGCTCCCTCTGGGTCAATGGAACCAATGATCCCAACTCAAGCAAGCAAACCGAAGTATTGGAAATCCTTTCAAGTGATATTTTTGACCCAGGTCTGTAGGATATATAGTACATCTATCTTCACTGGTTACAAGTGTGTCCACTCACTGCATGGCTCTGTGTGTGTCTCCTAGCCTAGCCTAGCCTAACCTCTCCTAACCTGCTATCCGACAGAGCCTCTCCACTGTGTTCCAGTTGCCTGGGAAATTGTGTTGGTTTTGGAGTTGGGATTGACGTTAAACCTGAGTTGACACCGCGTTCCAGAAATAAAAGGCAAAGAACACACTTTAGCCTGATCTTTGTAGTTCTATCAATCAATCAATCAATCAAAGCTTTATTCTAGCCAAGTTAGTCATTGTTAGCAATACCAGTTGATAACAACACACAGAAATGTTTTTTTTTTTGCTATTGTGCTCATACAAATACCGTAGCAACATTGTCCACTGATAGAAGTTGTGTATACGACTGATTTAAAGAGACACAAATACAGCAGAGGCGCTAATAAACAGTCTTACTACAGCTTTCACTTATTGTTGATGCGTGTAGCAGCCATCTGGATTTGGGTTCAGGGTTGTCGTGGTATATTCCCCCCCCCCCCCTCCGAGTTAACATGGTGGAAATCCAAGTTCATGGAGCGTTCCAGATCACATTCTTGTTGGTGAACTGAGAAAGTCCCAGTTCGAGAGTAGCACGCTAAGGCTAAGCTACTGTGCAGCACATGATAGGCTAAGCTAGGCTAATGTTAGGAGGGTCTCTCCAGGCTAATCTCTTGCCTCTGGCCGTGCTTCTGTGTGTGACGCCCTCCAGTTTACACCACCACATGTCACTCCTCTTGCTCTGCGCTACAGGCCCTCCACCTCTCTCCTCTCTCTGTACCCTCCAATAGTGAGCAGTCGGGTCTGTTGCAGTCGGGTCTGTTGTCTATCGGCTGTGCGCTGTGAGCAGTCTTATCTGCCGTTCTTATCTGTGGCCTGTCAGCTGTTGTGCTGTCACGGTCATGGCCCCTACAGAATGGGAAGGTGTAGACTCAGTGACCTGGCTGCTGAGAAATGATTCACGGTGACAGCCCGTTCCCCAGACACACGCACACACACACATACACACACACTCACATACTCTCTCTCTCTCACACACACACACACACACACACACACACACACACACACACACACAAAAAAACATACATACTCTCACACTACTTGGGGAGTAGAGAGGCAGGTAGTGTCTCTAGAGAGAGAATCAATAATCACATTCACTTTCTGTGTCTCTGTCTCTCTCTCTCCCTCTCTCTGTAACCCCTCTCTCTCTCTCTCTCTCTCTCTCTCTCTCTCTCAGTATCTGCAGTGAAATTGATCCACTCACAATCTCACAATTAGCAAGCAGCCTTGTCAAACACCAGTCCAGAGGAAGCGTTGCTCTACGGTGGGCCTCCCTCCCCCCCGGGGCGCTGGTGGATGGGGGCTGGGGGGGGATTGTGGTCGGGGACGAAGGTCAGGGCTTAGAGACCTGATTGATGGCCCGGGGTCTCCCAGCCAGGGGACCCTTGGTCTGGGAGAGTGGAGGCTTGTCCTCTGGCATGCGATGCCCCCCCCCCTCCCGTGCCAGCTGTCAGCTGAGGCCAGGCGGGGGGCCGCCAGTGTCTGTGGTGTCATTGAGATGCTCTGGCCAGAGCCTGGCCCCGCTGCTCTGCAGAGCCGCAACCCCGCTGCCTCTGGTGCTTAAAATAGAACGTATTCCCATTTACAGTACAATTTGCATAGACTCTATAAATAGGCCAGCGTGACTGGGTCAGAGATTACTATTTGATTTTTCAACCATGTTTGCAGTAGGTGTGGCCTTTCTTGGCAGGCAGGGCCGAGGACATACTGCACTGACCGAGCTGTAACCTCGATGAGAGATTTCTGGTAAAATACTGTTGAAGAGTCTTTGTGCCCTAGCAGCTATGTTCATTTTGATTATTGATATGTGGAAATGTTTTTCTGGTGTCTGCGTGGCTCTCTGTCCCTCCACTATCCATGGTATGTTTTTGTGTGTGTGTGTGTGTCGCATCCATGAATGTGTGTGAACGTGTGTGGTGATGGTTCTTACGTTGGAGAACCCAAGACCCCCCCCCCCCCCCACCACCTTGACGAGGACCCCCCCTTGTGTTGCCCCCTACCTTACCTCATGTTATGTGCATGAACACAGACACACCACTACACTTATGCCTGCCCTACACATGTCTCCACTGTACTCTTGCACCTACAGTACTAACAGATCCATCCATACACACACACACACGACCACCACCAAGTGTGACCTTCAGACATCCTGCTTGCTGCCACCGAGTGTGTGTTACGCAAACCCGTCTAATCGGAGAATCTTCAAATCCCCTCGACTGCTCTTAGGAAGCCCGTGGGATTCCCAGGAGCCAATGAGATCCCGGCGAGGCAGATGGACATGAGAGATGCCCAATCAGATCCAACGCTCGGATCAAAGTAGGAGTTTATTCTGCTGCATGTCAGTTTTCACACGTTCTCTCTCTGCCCCCACACCCTCCTTTACCCCCTGCCCCACCCCCCAACCCAGCCCTCTCACCAAACCCCAACACCTTCTAGTCTATAGCCAGTGCCCTTACCCTCTCACATCTATACAAACTCCTGTGTTTGTCTCTAGATAAACAGTCTATTAACCCAATCTATCAACCAGGTGTTCATAAGACTACCTCAGGATATGCTGGTGCATGTATTGGACTGGACTGAACTGGAGCATGGCATGGAGGATTTTTTGCAGTTTCTCTCTCTAGGAATGTCTAAGGATGACCTCAACCCTATCAACCTCTGAGCTTTTTTTCTGTTTTGAGGAAAAATGGGGGTGATTTTTCACCAAGGCGGCGACTCACAAGTCAGTGACACCCCAGTCCCTTTGACATGTAACGGCTGCCCACTTTCATCGCCCTGAGGTGTGTGTGTGTCAGCATTTGGCAGGCTACCATGATATACTCTAAAACCCGTTAGTGGGACCTTGATAAAAGAACCCGAAATAATCCTTAAAAAAAGGCTCTCGAAGTTTAGCGCTCAAGTATCGCTTCCGAAGAAGACTCCTACTACCAGTGACTAGATACCACAGGCACAGCTTGAGCCTTGACACCTCGGGTGCAGGTCAGAGAACTCATCTTCCATCTCAACCCAAGCAGCAGACCTTATGCTGTCACTCTGCCCTAGCGTATCTGAATATGATGAGTATTCCCTCGGGTCCCCTAAAAAAAGAATCATGTCCACACACTCAGGAAACCCTTGCCATTCGTAAACTCAGATACTGTATATCTATGTCTGTGAATTATATTTATCTACTTGTTACTTGACATGCACCCGGAAGCTCATGGGCCCTTTCTCTGGCGTCGGCGGTCATTGGCGGTCATCGTATGAAGGAGTAGCCAGCTCTCGCCGTAACAAACAATCAAAACACACCGTCGGTCTGTCAGTGTCCCAGTCCTGAGGTGTCCAACATCTGACCTCCTGCCGCAGTGGTGATCCTGCCCGTTCTCCAGTACGAGTGCGTATGGTGTGAACTGTGTGTGTGCGCGTGCGTGTGTGTGCACGCGTGTGTGTGTGTATGAGGTGAGTGATGATGTGACACTTCTCTGGATGCCTTTGGTCCCTGCTCTCCAGGTGGCCTTCACGCTTGCGTCCACTACAAACACACTGGCCCACATGTACATGCGCACACACAAACGCACACACAAACGCACACACAAACGCACACACACACACACACACACAGCTGGGACGCTGGGGTGCTGGATGTGGCCCAGCGTTTTAGCAGATGGCCTGGGTGCTATGCTATCAGTCACCATAGTAACATGCTCCCTTTTCCCTCTTTCTCTCGTTCTTTCCCCCCGTAGTGCCAAGAGAAGGAAAATGGCAGACAAGATTCTTCCGCAAAGGGTGAGCCCGCTTCATTTCTACCTTTTCCCCTACCCGATACCTGTGTCTGCATGCGATTATCCGTGGTCTGTCGAATAGAAAATGTGTCCATGTGTCTGATGATCTCCGGGGTTCTTGGTGGGCGTAGAGCAGCAGAGGATTAGGCGACGTTTCACAAACAGTGAAAAGGGAGACGCGCGCGGGATGGGAGGTTTTCGGGTTTTGGGTGCGTCCGCGGGGTTTCACAACGGTCCGTCTGCTCCCCGAACTAGAACAGCCGACAGATCGATACGAAACGGCCGCTGGATTCCGTTTGGGGGGGGTGGGGGGGTGGCGTAACCGCAGGTGTGCGATCGACCGAGGCTCGCGTCGCCTCTCTCTCCGTCACCGGGGGTACCGCCATGCCCCCCACCCCCCGTCCGGCCCAGCGGCCGGCCTTCCTACGGAGGGGCAGGGCTCGGTGGAGGCGGAGGCTGGGTGGAGTGTCTCTGGCGAGCGTGCCCCCCCCCCCCCCAGCCCTCCTCCACCCCACTGTGTCTGCTTGCGTCTGGGTCTTATCCACGACACTGGCCCGGGCTGGGGGAGATAGTGGCCGGCCCCGAGGCACCGCGCCGATGACTCAGGGATGGGGAATGTCCACCGCCGCCACCACGCACCATTGTCCGCGCCACCACCTCGGCCCGCTGACAGGCTCGCAGATGCAGATACGACAACGAGGGGGAGCGGTGAGATAGACGAGACGACGGAGAGGGAGGGAGGAGGACAGGACGGAGAGACGGACAGGCATACGGAGAGAGTGTAGAGAGGGAGAGAGAGAGATGGAGGGGGGGAAAGAGAGAAAGAGATAGATAGATAGAGAGTGGATGCAGATCAGAGAAAGGGAGTGGGGGAGTAGATAGAGAGATGGAGAGAGAGAGAGGGAGGGTAGATAAGAGAGATGCAGAGAGAGAGGGTAGATAGAGAGATGCAGAGAGAGAGGGTAGATAGAGAGATGTAGAGAGAGAGGGAGAGATGGAGAGAGAGAGGCAGTGAGTGGTGTTGCGTAGTCTCAGAGTGTGTGCTCAGTTTTGTAAGCAGCCTCTGGCTCTCTGTGGACTCAGGATGGTAACAAGTCAGAGATGATTGGCTGGAGCCAGTGCTTCTGACGGACATGCATATTCAGGATCGCTAGACTGAACCAGTTACAGCTGTGGGACACACAGGCTATGGGCACCGTGTACCGCTCGGTAACTTTGATTAGGTGTGGGCCAGGTAGGCAGAGACAGGAAGGGTAGAAAGGATACAATCATTGATGGAGAGAAGGGCTCCAAATACTCCAGTCGTTGGTGGAGAAAGATTCCAAATAATAAGTCATTGTTAGGGAAGGTTCCAAAGGATAAGTCAATTATTTACACTCAAGCACATCTATCAACTCCTCTTACTGTCACAGTCTAGGTGTTATTTTCATAATAGCTTGAGGGAAGTTTTTTTCTAAGATAATAAAGAACATTGTTGAAGATGAATGATTCAGTTATACTAATACACCCCCCTCTCATCTCCTGTAGATCCGTGAGCTGGTCCCAGAGTCCCAGGCCTACATGGACCTGCTGGCGTTCGAGAGGAAGCTGGATCAGACCATTATGAGGAAACGGGTGGACATCCAGGAAGCCCTGAAGAGACCCATGAAGGTACAGTACTGTAACCTGGCTAGTGCATCATATCAGTGCAGCATCCAGCACCCTGCAGCACTGAACATGAACTATCTGAACATGAAATATCAAATGTCTCCGATGTACAATATCTAGGCATTGAGGATTTTTGAGATTTTAAATGTGAGATTTAATCCCCCCCCCCCACCACTAAATATCCCCCATGTGAGATGTGTTATGGTGTTAGGATTTGCATTAAAATCAATGTTCTCAAAGGTGATTTTTTTTCTTGGTGTAAACTACATTTGTGTGTGTGTGTGTGTGTGTGTGTGTGTGTGTGTGTGTGTGTGTGTGTGTGTGTGTGTGTGTGTGTTTGCAGCAAAAGCGTAAGCTGCGTCTGTACATCTCCAACACCTTCAACCCTGCCAAGCCTGACGCCGACGATTCCGACGGCAGCATTGCATCCTGGGAGCTGCGAGTGGAGGGGAAGCTGCTGGATGATGTGAGTCATTCTCTGGTTTCTCTCTCATCCTTATTTAAAAATATTTAACTTCTGTTTAATCTTTGATTTTATGAGAATACTGTACCCTTTGTTTGTTCTGTGTCTTTATTTACAAGTGTGTGTTCTCTGCCAGGCATTAAATTGCAGTTGAATGTGGTGTGGGTTTAAATTGACTCACCCACTGAGAAACAAAATACCTCAGTCAAAACTGGGGTTATGTCCTTATCCTAAAACCGAGTATGAAAACTAGTGGTTCTTTGATCTAGGAGTTGTTCTATGTTGTTTTTTCACCACAGCTACGTACCATGGTGGTGAATTGGCATAGCATATGTGCATGGTCAGCCCCCCTCAGACAGAAACCTGTTTGTTTGCTTAGACTTCGAGACCGTGATCGACGTTTGGAGGAATGTTTGCACAGATTAGGGATGATGCAGACGGAAAACATGATGGCCTCAGTTCTGAAGAGTAAGCCGACTTAGGAGGCTGTAGTTCTCATCAGAACGGGGACAGGACTATCATTTCACAGTGGTTTGGACAATTTGAGGTTGCAAAGCCCACAAATATTTCTGCTCAAGGAAGTGGACCATTGTTGGATTTTGTTTTCCGTTTCACGGCTAGCCATGATACACTCATCACATACTGTGCTGTAGCTGTGTGTGTGTGTGTGTTTGTTTGTGTGTGTGTTTGTTTGTGTGTGTGTGTGTGGGAGTATGAGCATGCGCGCA
The DNA here is from genome assembly GCF_949987555.1 of Borostomias antarcticus. Lineage (NCBI taxonomy): Eukaryota > Metazoa > Chordata > Actinopteri > Stomiiformes > Stomiidae > Borostomias > Borostomias antarcticus. The sequence goes on from NC_140235.1 coordinate 20,656,494, forward strand.
TGTGAGTGTGTGTGAGTTTTCAAGAATATATATATTGAATATATATAGAATATCAAGAATGTTGACCTTAAATGACCCTACCCTTCATCCCCCAGCCTGGGAAACTGAAGAGGAAGTTCTCTTCCTTCTTCAAGAGCTTGGTGATCGAGCTGGACAAAGACCTGTACGGACCCGACAACCACCTGGTGGAGGTGAGTCCACCTGCCCTCTTGACCACGACCACCACCCTCTCTCTCCCTCTGTCTCCACCATCATTTCCTGGTATCCACAGCTGAGTTTCATCCATAGGGACCTTTCCTGTGCCTAGGGGTTCATAAGTAGACTCTGGGATGTGACATCAAAAACCCAGAGGCACTCCAGAGATGCACCAAGGGAATGCTTTCTCTTCCTTTTAGTGCCTGTAGGCATGTTGGGAGTGTCGCCACATTCCGGAGCCTTACAGCTTAAACAGAGCTACAGTATTTATCTGTAAGGTAGCTGAATGGGTCTCTGCTCCCTCTCTATAGTACAGCTATTAGGCTACAACCTGTATGGTTTATTAATGCCAGGCTGGCACCGAACTGATTTGGATGAAAGAAATAGCTACATTATTTTCATGTCTTTACATGAATCACCAATTTTGGTATTGTTCACTTCCGAAAGACATGATGTCAGTGTTATTGCTTTAGCAGGCTGATGTTTTAGAAGTTAATATTTTATGGAAGGGGGTGTAGCTCTCCTGTTGGAGGCTACTGGGGGGCGGCAGAAGCTTGGGAGGTATAGTAGTCGTCTGGGAATCCTAAGGTTCCCGGTTCGATTCCAGCTCCTTCTGGCAGAGCGTCAAAGTGTTCGAAGACACTGAACCCCAAATTGCTCCCAACGCGCTGGCCAGCACCTTGCATGGCAGCTGACCGCCATTGGTGTGTGTCTGTGTGTGTGAACGAGAGGCCACTGTAAAGCACTTTGGATGAAAGCGCTGTGTAAGTGCAGTCCATTTACCATTTACCACCATTTACTGCAAAGCTTCACACCCGGTGTCACACCCACACTCCTTCACTTCCCGAGGCTGGCAACTTGACGAACAAATGCTGGCCAAACAGTGGTCGCCATCTCACTGCGTTTTCTCTCTGAGGAATTAATCTTGGCGGGGATAATCGGCGGAAGCTTTGCCTTGAATGACTCTGCCCATTTATAGACGTAGCCGGCCACCTTGACATACCTCACCACAGTCATCGGCGCATCTCTACTGAGTCATCGGCAGTATGAAAGCATCTCATAAGCACCTAGTGTAGAGAGCCTCCCCCGCTTCCGCCTCCCCCCCCTCAGTGTTGCATGCTAAGTGGCTATGATGCACTGTCACACAGGGAACTTTAAGTGTTTTTCTTTTCAGCTGCTGACAAGTAAAGCCAAGGTAAGACGCAGACTCAAATAACACCGTCCCCAGGGAGGGCTTGATATCTAGATAGCAGAGGAGGAAAATTAATTCATTCAGAGACTGTATTTGGCACGAATGTACTGTATCTGGCTAGGCCAGGTTACAAATCTCAACTTGGATAAGCCACGTTCTTGTTTGGCTTCAAAAAGAGGTGACTCTGATGCAGTTTGAAATCCCAACGTGTGAGTCGGCAAACATGGACTAAAATGGTCACAAACCTCTGATGTCTTGGTTCCTCACCACACCATGCATGGTCTATTTTTTTAGTTTTCTTACAGCGACTCAGCCTTACAAAAGACGACAAACTCTGTGGGTCAAACACAAGGCTGCTCGCTGAAAGTGTACACGTTTGGTTTCGTACTCTTTCTTTCGTCTTTCGTGTGCATATTTTGTGCAGATTTTGTGCGTCTTCCTAAACCTTCTGCTGCTGCTGCTGCTGGTGTCGGTGTGTAACCAGTGTCTGGTGCGTTGCGTTCAAGGTTGTTGTGTCTGTTTCCGTGTCTGTCCCGCCAGTGGCACCGCACCCCAACCACGCAGGAGACGGACGGCTTCCAGGTGAAGAGGCCAGGAGACGTGAGCGTGCGCTGCACCCTGCTTCTGATGCTGGACTACCAGGTGAGGGCGCCAGAGAGTCGTGAGCCATAGACTGGATCAGGAAAGCCTTGGGCGGGTTAATATAGTGTATAGACTCCTCTCTGGTATCTCATCTTTGATTGTGGATAGTAGATGTGTTTTCCCAAAATGATAACGTACCAATGTAGGAATAAAATCATCCAAAATTGTATTCATTACCCTTTCGCAGCATCTGATACAATTCCTAATCAATTCCTGAGCAACCCCCACCCAGCAGACTCTCAGAATCCTGGGACATACAGTAGTCGTCTCCGAAGAGGTCGTGACTTCTGTGTGTGTGTTCCAGAGGTATGGCTAGGCCTAGTCCAAACACCACGATGCTAACCCTGACCCCAACCCCCCAGCCCCCCCAGTTCAAGCTGGACCCGCGGCTGGCACGCCTGCTGGGCATCCATACCCAGACACGCTCCTGCATCATCCAGGCACTGTGGCAGTACGTCAAGACCAACAAGCTGCAGGACTCCCACGACAAGGAGTACATCAACTGTGACAAGTACTTCCAGCAGGTAGCACACTGCCAGACCACTCGGTGGCAATACTAGTTGCTTTAAGATAGCAATTAAGTTTTATTCAATTCCATTCTAGCCATTCACTGTGGTGATGATAATAATGATGACTGTAGTCATGGTAAGCATGCGGTGCCGTGGCTCCTGTGAGGATGTGTGTGTGTGTGTGTATTCAGATCTCTGCTGTGAGGATGTGTGTGTGTGTGTGTGTGTGTATTCAGATCTCTGCTGTGAGGATGTGTGTGTGTGTGTGTGTATTCAGATCTCTGCTGTGAGGATGTGTGTGTGCATTCAGATCTCTGCTATGAAGATGTGTGTGTGTGTGTATATTCAGATCTCTGCTGTGAGGATGTGTGTGTGTGTATTCAGATCTCTGCTGTGTGTGTGTGTGTGTGTGTGTGTGTGTGTGTGTGTATGTGTATGTGTGTGTGTATTCAGATCTCTGCTGTGAGGATGTGTGTGTGTGTATTCAGATCTCTGCTGTGAGGATGTGTGTGTGTGTGTATTCAGATCTCTGCTGGGAGGATGTGTGTGTGTATTCAGATCTCTGCTGTGCTGTGAGGATGTGTGTGTGTGTGTATTCAGATCTCTGCTGGGAGGATGTGTGTGTGTATTCAGATCTCTGCTGTGCTGTGAGGATGTGTGTGTGTGTGTGTGTATTCAGATCTCCCCTCCCCTCCTCCTCCCCCAGATCTTCGACTGCCCCCGGCTCAAGTTCTCAGAGATCCCCCAGCGCCTCACCAACCTCCTGCTGCCCCCAGACCCCATCGTCATCAACCACGTCATCAGGTAAGCCTGTCTGTCTGCCTGTCTGCCTGTCTGTCTGTCTGTCTGTCTGTCTGTCTGTCTGTCTGTCTGTCTGCCTGTCTGTCTGTCTGTCTGTCTGTCTGTCTGTCTGTCTGTCTGTCTGTCTTATCTGTCTGTCTGTGTCTGTTTAACTAACACCACCTGTACTTGAATTGAATCAGACGTACTGTACCTCAACATAATGTTTGTGTGATCTAATCCAAGAAGAGTACCTAAGCGCTTTGGATAACGTTCCAAAAATGATGAGTGGCTTCTCGCAGGCTGACGTTGGTATTTCCCCGCCCCCCCCCCCCCCCCTGCAGTGTGGACCCTAATGACCAGAAGAAGACAGCCTGCTACGACATTGACGTGGAGGTGGAGGATCCCCTGAAGAGCCAGATGAGCAGCTTCCTCCTGTCCACCGCCAACCAGCAGGAAATAGCCTCCCTCGACAACAAGGTGAGACAGCAGCACCAACGGACAGCTGCTCTTTACCGGCCCCTCGGTCCTTTTGTATGCGCTAAGTCACACCAGCGTGTTGGGGCGTCCTGTGTGTAGGTGAAATCCCATGGTCCATCCTCATCTTTACACTAACATTGCTGCAGAGCTTCTGGACTCTCTTTGATCTGGTGATCTACTTTCTCCTGTCGTCACTACATCAGATTCGACTGTCTGTTGTAAGAGGATGACTGTCAGACTAAGGTTGTTGCCGTACAAATATATTGAGCCGTGTCAGACCTGAGCGGAAATATTATCTTTTCAACTTCTTTAGCCTTGGCTTGAGTTTGAGTGGCAGGTGGGCTTTGCATGTTTGGGAACAGCCCATTGGTTCCATTCTTCCAGACGAGAGCAATCAAGCATAGAAAAGTAATTTAAATTATTTCAAATAGTATTTTGACCCAGGTGTGTTTGTCAGCTGCTGCCGGCGTCTGATACCTGTGTGGACTTTAACCCTCTCAGATCCATGAGACCATTGAGTCCATCAACCAGTTGAAGATCCAGAGAGACTTCATGCTCAGCTTCTCCAGGGATCCCAAGGGATACATCCAGGACTGGCTGAAGTCTCAGAGCAGGGACCTGAAGGTCAGCACACACACACACACACACACACATACACACGCACAAACACGCATGCATTTTTCCCATATATTGCACATAAACTTGTCAACATGAAACCCTGCTACCTTGACTGATCATGCTCTCTGATTGGACTGATCATGCTCTATGATTTGACTGATCATGCTCTCTGATTGGACTGATCATGCTGTCTGATGGACTGATCATGCTCTCTGATTGGACTGATCATGCTGTCTGATGGACTGATCATGCTCTCTGATTGGACTGATCATGCTCTATGATTTGACTGATCATGCTCTATGATTTGACTGATCATGCTCTATGATTTGACTGATCATGCTGTCTGATTGGACTGCAGCTGATGACGGACGTGGTCGGGAACCCTGAGGAGGAGAGGAGGGCGGAATTTTACCATGAGCCCTGGTCCCAGGAGGCCGTCAGCCGCTACTTTTACTGCAAGGTGAGGAGACACAGCTGTCACAGCTACACCCTAGACCAGGGGTGTCAAACATACGGCCCGCGGGCCAAAACCGGCCCGCCAGATGGTTCAAACCGGCCCACGAGACGACGTCCAAAATTAATAAAAAGGAACAGATATTCCAAATTTGTCCAGCAGAGGTCGCACTGACATAACGAGAGATCCGGAAATAAACAGCACGTGACAGCAACGCGCCCAGAATCATCTGGCAATCTTGCCTTATCGTTATTAAGCTCTTGTTGTCAAAATTACCCACGGTTGCACCGTCATTACCAAAATGTCTGTCAAAACGGAGAAAAGTTGACACAGAGTGCAGAGTTTTCCAAGAAAAATGGACTGATTCTTATTTATTCACAGAAGTGAAAGGGAAACCTGTGTGCTTGGTGTGTAATCAGCAAGTTTCAGTGCTCAAGGAATATAATATTCGACGCCACTATGAGACTCATCATGGTGAAAAATACAACCATTTGCGAGGACAACTGAGAATAGAGAAGATAAATGAATTGTTAGTGGGTCTGAAGAAACAGCAGTCTGTTTTTACCCGTAGCCGAGAGGTCAGTGATGCAGCGGTGAAAGCTAGCTACCTTATTGCTAACGAGTTAATGTTAGGATCCAAGCCATTTTCTGAGGGCGAGTTCGTGAAAACATGCATGCTGAAGGCTGCAGAAATCGTGTGCCCTGAAAAGCGACAGGCCTTTGCCAACATTAGCCTAACGAGGAACACTGTCGCAGATAGAATTTCAGATCTCTCGGCAGACTTGGACAGCCAAATGAATCACAAAGTCAAGTAATTTGTTGCATTTTCGGTTGCAATTGATGAGAGCACTCTGAAGAATACAGTTCTGTTAAAAATAACATTTACTGTGGTAATGTAATATTTAAAGACCATGAACATTGTGCAGTATAATATCAGTCAGCAGCTTCAGCACAAAATAGTTTGGTCTGGTGTAACTCTATTGCTCATGCACTGCTATCACTTTTATGGGTTTTTGAAATGTACAAATTTAATACATTTACAAGGCAGGGTGATAACGTTCTTCATAGCTCCCACTTTAGTTTGTGCATAGTGTGGTGAGTCAGTTCAGGTGGTCAGATGTGAAAATGTATCTACTGTACATTAAAATAAACAAGTTGTTTTAATCAAAGTGAAATGCCATTTTTTCAGTTCCATAGGCCTATCTGTGAATAAATGTTTTGTGCCTTTGTAGATCCACTGTGATCTGTGAGTTATAATGCACATATATAGGCTAAATGATAAATTAAGGCATAATATTGAAATATTGAAAAACAAAGGTAAAGATTTGGAGTTGACGTTATTTCTAGGTTATTTTGCTATTATTTTACTGGCCCGGCCCACTTGAGATCAGATTGGGCTCTATGTGGCCCCTGAAGCAAAATGAGTTTGACACCCCTGCCCTAGACATTGACCTGTCCTGAATCTCATCTTCATAACAATCTATATATATAAGCTATGACTCTGTTGATATGCAACAACTGGTTAAGGTTAGGTCTATATCTATCTATCTATCTATCTATCTATCTATCTATCTATCTATCTATCTATCTGTCTGTCTGTCTGTCTGTCTGTCTGTCTGTCTGTCTGTCTGTCTCTTTCTTTCTTTCTTTCTTTCTTTCTTTCTTTCTTTCTTTCTTTGTAGTTAGTTCAGCATCTACAAACCATCTATATGGAGCCCCTGAAAATAACCTTGGCGTCCTCAAGCCACTCCCAGCGTTATGTGCATAACGATCCATGACGTGCAAAACTCACCCTTTGAAGCTGATTGGTTGATGCCAAGTTACGCTTGAACATCGGTATGACGCTGCTGTCTCCTCCTCTGACCCTCTCTCATCAGATCCAGCAGAGGAGACAGGAGCTGGAGCAGGCCTTGGCCATCCGGAACACCTAAGATACCACCCCTCTGACGCCCCTGCCCTGTCCACCTGACCCTTGGAGCTCTGTGTGTGTGTGTGCGTGCATGTGTGTGTGTGCGTGTGTATGTGTGCGTGTTTGTGCACGTGCGTGTACAGTACATCGCCTCCGACCCATCCCCAATGACATTTACCCTGAAACCTGCTTATCTCTGGTGGACACACAACTCCACACTCCTGTCACTGGGACCACAGGTTTTCATCAAGCCTTCACCAGGCTTTCACCAGACCTTCACCAGGCCTTCACCAGGCCTTCACCAGGCCTTCACCAGGCCTTCACCAGACCTTCACCAGACCTTCACCAGACCTTCACCAGACCTTCACTAGACCTTCACTAGACCTTCACCAGACCTTCACCAGACCTTCACTAGACCTTCACTAGACCTTCACCAGACCTTCACCAGGCCTTCACTAGACCTTCACCAGACCTTCACCAGGCCTTCACCAGACCTTCACCAGACCTTCACCAGGCCTTCACCAGACCTTCACCAGACAGACACACCGTTTCCCTCATGAGCTCACCCTACCCTGACCAATGCATCGTTGATGTAAATATAATCCACGCTAGCATGTCTCAATCTCCTCATTAAGGATTAGAAGCAGACCGTGCTCTGGGTGTTCGTCTCCAACAGACCGACTCGTCCGCCGAGGTCCAGCAGAACTGTACATGGTGTCAACTTGATGTAACCGTGTCAAAATTCCTCGCTGTGTCTCGGATGAGCCCAAAGTGTTTGTGTGTTACGTTTGAAGTGTCTTCTTTCGTGAGTGACATTTTTGTGTTACAGTAGAATAGCTGTATATTCATATCAGCGTCCGTGTGTGTGTGTGTGTGTGTGTGTGTGTGTGTGTGTGTGTGTGTGTGTGTGTGTGTGTGTGTTTTGCTGTGGGTTTGAGTGTGTCAAACCATATTTGTTACACCAGCAGAATGAAGGTCACTGTTTCATAAGGGTTGAAAAATAGGACATGGTTAATTTTCCTAAATCAAATCAAACTTTATTTATATAGCACATTTCATACAGTACACAGAGGCAACACAGTTTGCTTTAATGTCTGCTGTATAAAGAGCTTACTTGGTCAAGGAAGGCAGTTTTTATGAATGAGATTCCCCTTTAAACTAAGGTAACATTATGGGATACATCTCAGTTGAAGTAAACCACAATTATGTCACAACTCTTAAGTACAGTAGATTATGTTAATACGTCAATTTTGTCACACACTCATGTGCATGTGATAGGCTACATACCTGTAGAATCTCTTGGTGTCCACAGTTCAGAGCCTGTGAGTCTGAACCGTGAAGATATACAGTAACAGTAACTTTATATGAAGACAAAGTCAAGTAGTAATAGATTGACTTGACTTTGCCTTTGACTTGACTCAACTTGATAGTGTATCTCCGATGGTCAGTACACTCTGCATGTTTTCTACAGAGCACTGTAACCGAGCAAACGCGGTTTGGAGGCAGCAGATCATTAAAAAAAATGAAATAGCTTTAGAAGTTAATATTCATTCATGCTGCTACAGTATTTTAGATAAATACTAATTCCAGGAACACATACCATCTGTCCTGAAGCAACTGAACAAACTTGATAGAACATATTACAAACCTCTCAACACAGTCCACTGTTTCTAATATGTAAGAGGGTTGTTTGAATTATGTGTTGAATAACCTGTCAATAGTTAAAGCTCACATCATGTTCAGTGTTGAAGGAGTGTGTGTCGGTGAGACTCTGTCCAGTTGACTAATACACTCAGACTGATCTGGGTTTTATCTTTCTGAAGAACACACCCATCACTGACTTGACCTGTCCCTCGTGTGGATCTGACAGTATTTTGTAATTTAATGTTCTGAAGACATTTTGAAGAAGTTGTCACCAAAGGATCCAGTTGAGAGTATTATTGTCATGATTAAAATGGACAATATATGAATAATCACAAGCAGTTTGTCATGGGTTGGGACAACTACATTAACTGTTGAAATGGAAGAATGGTAAATATGAAGACTTTTATAGGGACAGATATGTGAATGTAAATAGCTAGGATTTTCTCTCTCAAGGGAGCTAACTGTACAGCATTATGACTGTGTGTTTGTTTGTTTATTTTATAGAACGGGCTATGTAAGGTGAGATTGGAGTCCATAGGTGTTACGCTGTAGGACAGGGATGTTAGTGTGTGTCCCTTGTGTGTACTTTAGGGGAGGGGTGTGTGTGTGTGTGTTTGGGGTTATTTTAGGTCCATCTTGTTGAGATGCCACAAGATATACTGTAACTGAATGCTGCCAGTGAGAGTTGTGTGGTAGACTTGTACAAAACTTCAGCCTTTCGCTTCTAGTTTTTGTTTTTTTTTAAGCCTTTTGGCATTTGTATGTATATGTAGTCAATGTCAGTTGAAGAAACCCAAAAGTCAGCTTCTGTTCTGACGTTGAGGCTGTCCTTATGCACTGTCTCACGACAGATCGTTCAGTAGCCTATAAGTGCATCTGTGTACGTCTTTGTCATCCTCACCGTTGCTGAGAGCTCCTGACTCAGCAAACAGAAGTCAGACATCTTGACAACCTATGCATGCTGCATGGACATGGTTTTCTACATTTCAAAAGGGACATATAATGTTCTGTATGTCCAACGCCTGCGAGAAGCTGGACCTGAGTAGCACAGGGGTTCGCACCATTTTCGTGACAAATAGTATGCCTTCTGGCGCTTGCCTAAATCTCAGTCCGTGTTCTACAGGCCAGTGTATGAGTGATTGATATCAAAGATGGTATTTATTACCTAACTTGATGCATTCTGTCCAGATATTCTTGTGTTTGATCCATATTTACTCTTATGTGATGGACAGCTACTGTCTGGCTCTATAGCGCCCTCTTACTGAAGGATCTGTAAACTACAACGTGTGTCCCCTGTGTCTGTTACACCATGGGAGCCTGATGTGATGTTATGGGTTACTTCATTTGAGCGTTCCTCTTTTTCTTCCTGCATGTTTGTGAAGGAGAGTTGGTTCCTCTGTGCTCTCTCTCTTTGTCTCTCTAATGCACCATTTTGTCTGTTCGTCACCACCAAGGAGAGTAAATCTCGCTGATTCAAAAATAAAAGACTGACGTCTTCAAAATAAGAGAAAAACTGAACTCAAACTACAGCTGTGACTTTGTGAGACAGCTTGGATGTAAATAAATAAGCGCTTGCCAAAGTTTGTGAAAGCCTCGCTGTCTAAAGTGTCTTTCTTCGCTTTTGGAGCAAAAACTCAAAACGGATTATTTCATGACGTATGACCTGGAGACAATCAGTCTATATTATTCCTTAGTGAGCACAAAAAGATAAGTAGCACACTAGTCCAAAAACAGGACCTTATAGAGTAGGGGTTCATTTTCCTCCAGGCAGTGAGCTTAGTGACTGCTGAAGGTCATCCTGTGAGTAATCTCTCCAGCTGCAGTTCTCCCAGCTCTAGCGTGAGTGAGCAGCAGGACATTCCTTAGAGATGGCAGACAGGCGATTTATTGTTGACTGGCGTTCCCCAAGGAAACAGGTGGAGGCTTATACACTGGAGGGGAGGCTTACACTGCTGCTGTAATGCAGCAAACAGCCCCAACGCTGCTCCCGCCTCAGAGTCTCTTTCACTTCCCCGCCAGCCCCACCTCCACTAAGCCTGGACTGACATCCTTCATATAGGATGGGGCGGCGGTGGCTGGTCTCACCTCGCGGCGCAGTCCTCCCGCCCGTGGCCAAGAAGAGGGTTGTGAAGTAGCTCATTCAGCTCCTGTAACCCACCCCCCTCCCTCTCTCTTGGACTTAGGCCAGATGGACAGGACAGGATCCCCCCCGACACACACCAGCTAGCCCGCCCCCGTTAGTCTCTCTGCTCTCAGCCCCCCCCCCCCCCCCCCTTTGCCTAAACACACGTTCAGATTCCAGCCAAGATCCAGAGAGGCCCAGCTAGGGCGCGGAGAATGAACACTAGGCGAGGTAAGGAGAGGCAGGCTGCTCAGGAACAAACTGTACACTGCCTCAGGCCAGGAGCAGCAGCCATAAACACCGCTCGGTGGAAGCCGGCCAGAACGCACGCACAGCGGGGGGAGGAGTTTAGAAGTAGTATCCACTGGAATGTCCGACCACATCTGCTTGTTCTTGCAACTACTCAGCCCTAGATTTCAAAGTATTCAATCGGTAGCCTTTCACTGAAAAGACAACTGCAGGGTATGTGGCCAAAGGCCTCAGCTGAATTCTCTGTTTTGTCTGAGACACAGAGAGAACACACTGACTCGACTCATCCCTGACACGTTCATGACACGAGCGTAGAAGAAACAAGTCTGGACAGAAGAGCCGTCTTTAATAACACTGATATGAAGGAACAGACGAGCAGACAGTCAATGGCTTCTGTTTAATTCCAGTAATGTATCACTATCACGAGGCAAGACATATGGCTCAAGGCAAAACATGTTATTAATAACAGACATCACAAACACAGCTCATTGCTCATCCATTGGCGCCCCAGGTAGAGCCAGTACCACAGGGGCATCTCTCTGGGGCTGAAGCTCAGAGGGCAGCTCAGCCAGCAGTCGGAACCAGGGATGGAACTTCTGGTCAGTTAAGCCTCACAGGCCAGTTAGTCCAAGTTTCACTAGCCCAAGGTTTAAAAAAAATTAAATAAAAAAAATACACTAGCAGCTGGCTAGTGGGCTTGCTTAATATCCATTCCTGGTAGTAACACAGCTTAATATCCATTCCTGGTAGTAACACAGCTTAATATCCATTCCTGGTAGTAACACAGCTTAATATGCATTCCTGACTGTAACATAGCTCCTCAATCACAAACATTGACAAGGATTCATAGGGATGTGAAATGCCCCATATACTGTACCTCTCATTTCTAGTCCTGGCACTGTAGTTGTGGTTTAGGTCCTGGTCATGGTGCACCGGCCCCGTCCGAATTCTACCCTCCGTGAGGTAATCTCTGATACAACGTGAATGGATCGGTGAAATAATGTGCTTCTCTAATCTTTATACATCTGTCAGCAGCTCAGTCAGATCAGTGAAGGAAGGTCAAAGGTCAAAGTCCAAACGGGGCCCATTGAGGTCAGACAGACCGAAGGCAGCGTACGTCCCCTGGGCGCACGCGGGGGGGGGGGGGGGGGCTCTAGGTGCTGTTGGCCTGCTCTTGCTCAAACAGCGCCATGGCCAGGTGCGAGCGCGACGCCAGGCCCTCCAGGTTGCTGAGCACGCAGCGGTGGTAGATGTCCTCGCTGAAGCGTGGGTTGCACGCCCGCCGCACATGCTTCTGCACCAGCGCCGGCTCCACCGCCCGGAACACGTGCAGGCCCGAGTAGCGCACGAAGATCTCGTACACATCCATGCTCTCCAGCAGCTCGTCGTTGTCCAGGATGTCGGCGGCCATCTTGGTGCGGGCCGCCATGTAGTCGGCGTTGTAGAAGCAGGCCTCCTCGAAGACGTGCCGGTCGAAGCGGCCGTCGCGCAGCGCCTCCGAGGAGAAGGAGGCGGAGGCAGCCGAGGGCGGCTGGTCGCGGTACACGATGGCGGGGCTGAACTCCTGGAAGTGCACGGGGAAGAACACCTGCCAGTTGCTGATGGCGTTCATGCGGCAGCGGTTGAGGAAGTCGGCGTTGACCTCGGTCCACACGCTCGCCACGAAGAAGAGCGTGTCCACCGGGTGCTTCTTGGAGATGATGTCCATCAGCTTCACCTGGAAGTGGGGACGAAAATCTTTTATTTAATTTTGCTTTTGATAAATTAACCCTCATTAGCCGGCTAATAACGTTTTTTTAAAATGTTACAAAAATACAAAAAAGACTATGAAAGACAAAAAAAAATGCATATCAACTCCTACAATGAACTGATATCCAGCTTTAAATGTCATTTTAGAAGGTGGCTTTACACTGGTTTACAATTTAGCGTTAACCGTCCGGTACGGTGAGGCGTTAAACGTCCCTACCTGGGAGGGCACCTCCGTCTTCACACTGATCCAGGGGATCTTCACGTCTCCGTAGCGCTTCTCCACCTCGCCGATCATGGCCTTGACCCCGGCGAACACGTCCGCCTGGCTGACGCGCTGGGCGTCGAAGGGGTCGTAGACGAACAGGAAGGTGAGCAGCACATTGTCGTGGGTGTCCAGCGTGTTCATCACGTACATGTCCAGGAAGTTGCCCACGTAGTCCTGCTCGCGGGCGGTGACGGGCAGGATGACCTGCACGCGCGTGGCCTCCGTCACGTATGGCATGGGGATGATCTCGATGGCGCTCAGCGGCCGCAGGAGGCTGACCCGCTTGGCGATGACCTGGCTGTGGCCCTTCTGGGTGTAGGCCTCCAGCGCCAGGTCCAGCACGTACTCCATGCCCCGCGTGGGGTCGAAGCGCCGGTACCCGTTGAGCAGGCGTCGCTTGCGGAGGCGCAGCTGCGGCTGGTAGTGCTGGTTGAGGCGCTCCACGGCCGTCTCCAGGACGGCTGCGACGTCGGCCTGGTCCGCTCCGCGGAGCTCGCACTTGGGGGAGCTGTCGGCGCAGGAGTAGATGTGCTCCTCGGTGAAGTACTCCCAGTTGATGACCTCGAAGCGCGTTTTGGGTCTGAAGGGGGGGTTGACCCCGACGGGCCAGGTGGCCCCTGCCTTCCCCTCTGGAGTCAGGTCGCTCAGGTTGTTGATCTGGACCTGAGACGAGACACGCCCCCAATCACACATGCTGTTAGCGCTATAGCAAGTGTTGTAATAATGTAACAATTATGTAACAACACAATGTACTGCAATACTTAAAAAAAAGAAGTATTTCCATGAACCCGATGAGTCAACATTCTTCCGAAAACAAGGTCTCTGGTGAAATTCAGAGCTGGCGGTGAAATAAATATCCACTGAGGACTGCTGACACAGACCCACCTCAAATATCTAACACATCTGGACCAAAACCACTATGCTGGTGTCAGGCCAACCAGGCCAGACACACGATGGCCATTTACACCGAGATCTGACATTTAAACCGCTATGAGAAATTGTTAGGTAAAACGAGGGGTCAAAAATATGAAGAATGGGGCTGATGTGAGAATTTCACACATCCCGTCCTGTGACAGAATAGCTCCATCCCTGACATATCTAAATATTAGGATAGACAGGAATTTCTGTGCGGGCGCTGAAGTGGGTGGCAGGGAGAGGGAAATAGACAGAACGTTCGCTCACAAGACCGGTCACCACACACCAGAGTCCACATCAAACAGCTCTTAGGAAGAAGTACGCCTAAAGAGCAGGGAGGGATGTATAAACACAGGCCCTCTGATCCAACCATCTAGTACTCTTGCAATATACTGGACTACTGCACCTTATACTTTATGCAGCATATTAATGCATGTAACGTATGTATGTAACTTATCTTCATGTGTATCAAACAGCTCCATTTCACCAATTACCAATTTCCTGGTGCATGAGAAAATACTCGGCCAATAAAGAGGATTCTGACTGTGATACATGTGTTTTCAGATACTGGTTCTGATTCTAACCTGCAGCTGTTGGATCTGCAGGTAAGTCCAATCCAGTTCGATCTGGCTGAAGCGCTTATGCAGACGGTACATGAGATTGGGATCAGACACCGGGTGGACGGTGAAGGCATTCTTAAACTGGACGCTGTCCTCCCGCTCTGGGTCTGCGTTTTTCCCCAGCTCAAAGTAGCGATACGTCATCTCCTGCAGGTCGGAGAAAACGGTCGGCAGGAGAGAATATTAGTCTGGACACTCCTAAAATACATCTGGAACACAGAACGGCACAACCATTGGCTGGGCAGCTATAGTTACTGTAGTCATAGTAACAGCTCACCCATTTCATTGGGAAGCAAAATAGATCTATGGGTTAATCACTGTTCCTTCATCTAGCTCTATAAATGAGTTTTGCATCTTTGTGCTTTTTGGTGCATACAGTATAAATGAGTCTATTCTATAGTCTGGGCCCCAGCCGTCTTTGGATTGGAGTGGTGTGTTACCTGGTGCACCTCCACACAGCTCAGCCCCAGGTAGTCGATGATGCATCGCCCCAGCCACTCGTCCGGCCGGACACTGAGGATGTCGTTGCGGCAGGTGTCCAGGTGGGGCTGCAGGCGGGCCAGCAGGGAGCGCGAGAGCAGGTAGCCGTAGCCGCCGTGGCAGTAGCGCGCCATCTCCTCTCCGCCTATGAACTCCTCGGCCCGGCCCATGTAGAGGTCCTGGCCTGCGCTCAGGTGACCCACCAGCTCCGCCAGCCGCTCCGCCTGCACGTAGGTGTCGTCCTGGGCCAGGTAGAACCAGTCGTAGTCGGAGCCGTAGTGTTGGTGGAGGTGGCGCACCGTCTCGTACATCAGCCACACCGGCCGGTCGTCGCCGTGGGCGACCACGGTCATGCCGTGCGGCACCTTGGGGCTGCGGAGGCCGGTGAAGAAGAAGGTGCGGTGGAAGTGGTGGGCCACAGTACGGTTCACCGCCACGGCCAGCGTGTTGAGGGTGGCCCGGGACGTCAGGACGCCCACCAGGAGGCGCTCTCGGATGCCCAGCTCCGTGTGGATGTACCTGGTCCTGATCAGCAGGGCAACGGAGACAAGTTGTCAGACAGGGACGTTCAGGGTGTCAAATCAAAAAGACCCTGTGCTCACCTGTGGCCGTGTAATGTCCATTAGTGGTTTTATAAGTAGGAGAAGGTTAAAATACTATGGTAAAAAGCTTGCTTGAGAATACAAAACATCAGATCATCTTGTCCTCTCCAGATGGCTTGTTAGGTCAGGACATCATGTCACTGAGTTCATTGCATGAGCCCCAGAACACTTAATCTCCATGAAATTCGGAAAATTAGGATTTATGACATAGTGGTATTGTATAGCCAAGAGGTTTTACAGCTGTTATACATTTGACAGTATCTTAAAATATGGAGGTCTTTATATTAAAAAAAAATAAAAATAAAAAGTCTACTGATTTTGATGTCTTGTTTTCTTTTTAACATGACCAGTGCAGTGATCACACAAAGACAAAAAGAGGGGTTTTCACACTAGGCTAATTATAACTACCCTAGCCAATAATCAGATTTTGAAGCTGGCTATGAGATAGGCAAGACAGCAAGATTACAGAACCAAGAATACAGAACCATGTCCTATTTCAACAAATGTTGAAAGATCAGCAGATACAAGAAGGAAGTGCTCTTGCAATATTTTCAGTATGGCCTCCTTCAGCTTCATAGGATATGATCTCTATTCACAAGACATGCATATCTATTGTGTAGCTTTAGACACAGGTTTATTCACAGGGGGGTAAAAAAGCTTAAGCCTATTAAATGGGTTAACAAATACTGAAAAGCCCTAGGGATCAAACAGACAATGGCCTATTAAGACCTGTAGGCCTGCGGTATGCCTTTGGAAGAGGGTGATGCATCTGCAAGGCGTGTCATTATCTGTCTTCATTCACATGACAATGATGCATTTGGCAAAACAGTCGAGTTGCATTTGTGTTCAGTGGAAACAACCCATTTCCCTGCAACAGGTGTAGAAGTGAGAAGCTACCAAGTCCGATGTAATTTACATGGACTCATTCTTTTCCACTTACTAGGCTATCTACTGCGATGGGACAGGGTGTTGGGGAGTCATCCCGATCCTTTGTGCATCCAACTGAACTGTACTGTAGCCTACTCACTCACTCACTCGCCTTACTCACCTGAGCACTTTCTTGTGTGGTTTGTTGGGGTCTTTGTGGTATGGCACAATGCGTGGCTGGAAGTCCTCGTTCCCACCACCATCCCTGCTGTCCCCCTGTGGGTCTCCCCTGTGGCTGCCCAGGAAGAGACCCCCGTTCCCCAGCTCATCCACACAGGAGTCGTCGGTGTCCCCCTGGGTCCAGGAGACCATCAGCAGACTCAAGCTACATCCCAAAGAGAGCCCCAGGATAAGGGGGAGCGCAGGCCTGAACATGGCCAGGAAAGATGAGAGACGCATTATACGGGCCTAGCTGGAGTTCAGTGTGCAGTCAGGAGTGGTTGTTACCACTGTAGCCTATCTCTTGACAAAGCAAAGAAGGTCCTTTACAAAAGCATGGGGTTGAGTCTTTGGATGAACTTGTATCAGTTGGAAAACTATTTGATTAGGTTACTTTGCCAACAATGACAGAAAACTGACGAAAATGTTAAATTGCCTCTATAAAAGGCTCCAAGTTTGATTTCCTCCGTCACAACATGATAGGACAACAAGTCTCAAACACCTAATCTACCTTTAGTGGAGCCTGACGGCACAATGTTGTTTTGTTTCTTGCACCATATGCAAATCAAATCTTCCCCATTACCACAACAGTACATAGGCCTAACTAGTGTTTCATGCACATCATCATTGCTTTTATGGTAGAACAAGTAGCCTATAATACGCAGAACATAATCATCACTGTCTTGCCAGCAGCTAGCTAGCTAGCAGCAGCTAAAGATACACCAAACACGACATGGTTCACGAACAAGACAAGTAGCTAGTTAGGAATGCAAATATAGGTTTCTTTGTAGCATTCTTACATATATATTTCGATTTTCTTGAAATAAAACATCTACGGCATGGTGTCAAAGACTCGAAAGGCTCGCAAAATAGCATGCAGACTATGCTTTTTCCTATCCTTCACTTCGACCCCTTCATGAGCCAGGTTCAACATCAACAACAAAGCCAAAATGTCCCTTCATATTTTTATGATAGTGTTGCACGTATCCATGTTCTGTCCGCTTGTTGAAGAGTACATTCCTGGCGTTGAGATCCTCAGGGACACAACATTGCTCATTATTCATGCGATCGTTGTTTCAGCAGCAGCGGCTAGGTCACGCTAGCTACTGTAGCTGCTACCAATAACATCTGACTGATGCTGTTAGCTGATAGTACGGTTTCCCATATCGACCCGTTATTCACATCACATCACCAACTTCCTCTTGACTAGCTTCCTGGTCACCATCAAGCATAACTAGCTGGTAATGTTTATGAAAACATGCAGTGAACCCATCTCACTGAAAGCTTCAGTTAGCAAAGAAAATTGCCTAGGCTGCATCCACCCATCCGACTGTTGTGAGAAGTTTCCATATAGAAGCGCTGATTCTTGGGTGGCCAGTAGTGGGCAAAAACTGGGAGACACGTCATCACCTTTCCTCGTCCTAGGTCCAAAAAATTAATGCTACCAAAAATGTGTGTATGATTGAAACATGACTTTGAGGTGAAGCATGGAAGCAGATAGAAGCACCATGTTATGACTTACTGTTCAGTAGCTGTTTTTGTGTTTCAACCAGCCAGCCAGATATATAGATATATAGATAGATAGACAGACAGACAGACAGACAGACAGACAGACAGACAGACAGACAGACAGACAGACAGACAGACAGACAGACAGACAGACAGATAGACAGATAGATAGATAGATAGATAGATAGATAGATAGATACTGGGCTGGGGGAAATTGTTCTCTTACAGCAGGACAAAAAATCAGGACTAAATACAAGGCTACTAGCAAGCAAAATATACACAAATCGAAATATAGAAGAGTGCAATCAATTAAACAGTGTATACCATATAATTTAGGATGCTTAGATTGTGCAAAACATGCCTAAGATGTGCTTAAGTAGCCTATCAGGCAAATAATTGAGCTATGTCCATGTCCATAAAGGAAAAGGTCCAATGTCCTGTCTGAAGTCTGAGCACGCTCAAAGCTGGCTCAGATGCATAGTGTCCAGCCAGCCAAGCCTAGCCTCTATCTACCTGTGGAGCAGGAGTGACACACAAGCTCAGGAATAGCAGGTGTGTGCTATGGTCCTGGCGGAGATCCAGTGGTTCAGCTAGCTCTGACTTCGCCTACCTTTCCCTCAATACCTGCCCCACCGAGTCCTCCATAAATGTCACACACTACACATGTCCTAAACATTCACAAATCCCATCACAGCGTGCATGCGCTGTCCATTGACCACTAACTGGCATTATGTGAGCTCCCATCATGTCACATACTGCTTGTATAAGATTCAACCGATGAACACATCTGAGCATCTGATTGATGATCTCCCCCATATTGTTTTGTTTCAGCTGTGAATCTGGGTTCTTTTGGCGTGTGTGTCCGTCCCTGTCAGGTCCAGAGAGGAGGCCTAACAGTTGGTCCCTCTCCTCCAGGCCTTGGACTTCATCCTGGTGCTGAGAGGAGAGTTACCCAGACAAACGTGACGGTCTGTGGGGACAGTCCCGGGCCTCTGTGCCTCCAGAGAGGACCTCACTCTCTCACCCTGCAGCCAGATCTCTCCCAAAGGCTTCTCTTCACACATCTAACACAAGCTATGACACCATCTATTTGAATGAAACAATTATCTTTTTGCTTTCATGTAAGAATATGTATATTTTATTCATGAACACACACACACACACACACACACACACACACACACACACACATGGCAGTGAAACTGTCCAGACAGGTGAGAACAGGGAGTCCAGTGGCCATTGAAGTGCTCTCCCTGGTCCTAGAGAGAACGTGGCTTTCAGAAGCAGCCCTGTCCAGGGTTGTTAGGCGTCCCTGTTGAGACTCTGGTCAGTGCAGTGTCTGGACCTGACTCAGTTCTCCGTCCGTCCTCATTCTCTCATCACACTGCTGGGTCACCATGCCCCTCTGGCTCTCAGGAAGGCTGGATCACTGCTGTGTGCTATCATTCACAATCATTCACCAGTATCATTAGGAAAAAGAGAGACACATAGAGCATTGATCGCCACGTCAGCCATAATAAACCCAACATAATATTTCAAATGGGCCGACATCATTTCACTGTAATCAATATTTCTACTCTAGATGTCGCGGTTGCATAATTATTTCAAATAACAAACAACTTTTATTGTCATACAGGTTTTAACACAGCACATGGTGATGATGCACATGCGGAATGACAGTAGTGTCCACTGATTACATTTCTCTCTTGCTCTCAACCTATCCTGTCGTCCTTCCCCCACTGGCAGCCAGGAGCAGACAGTAGGCAGTGTGCATGGGGACCAACCAAGTGCTCCTGGTTGTCTTCGCCAGGGACGGACAGCGTTAGCAGCCTGTTCTTGCTGAAGGCCCGGAGACCTTCTTACTAGGTACGGCACCACCGTGCCGCACGTGAGCGAGTTTGGGGTTCAGTGTCTTACTCAAGGCACACTCCTAAGCGATTTGGGGGTTCAGTGTCTTGCTCAAGGCACACTCCAGAAACTGGGATCGAACCGGAGACCTTACGATCCCGAGCCAGCCGCTCAACCTCCTGAGCTACGTGCCGCCCACATAAAGATAAAAACATCCCAGGGGGCTATCAAGAGGTAAGAGAGCTCCATTCATATTATACACAACGGTCTATCAAGTTATGTTTTGTGATCAGTAATAAGAAACAGTGATACTTGCTCTGTCCTTCCTCGGGCCCATAACCAGCGTTGTCCATCCATCCATCCATCCATCCATCTTCATCCGCTTATCCGGGGTCGGGTCGCGGAGGCAGCAGCTCCAGCAGGGGGCCCCAGACACCCCTTTCCTAGCAGCATCAACCAGCTCTGCCTGGGGAATCTTTAGCCGCTCACAGGCCAGTATGGAGATGTAGTCCCGCCACCTAGTCCTGGGTCTACCCCACGGCCTCCTCCCAGCCGGACACGCCTGGAACACCTCCCTAGTGAGGCGCCCAGGAGGCATCCGCACTAGATGCCCGAACCACCTCAACTGGCTCCTTTCGACGCAAAGGAGCAGCGGCTCTACTCCGAGTCTCTCCCGGGTGACTGAACTTCTCACCCGATCTCTCAGGGAGACCCCAGCCACCCTCCGGAGAAAACTCATTTTGGCCGCTTGTATCCATGATCTTGTTCTTTCGGTCATGACCCATCCTTCATGACCATAGGTGAGGGTGGGGATGAAGATAGACCGGTAGATCGAGAGCTTTGCCTTTTGGCTCAGCTCTCTTTTCGTCACAACAGTGCAGTAAAGCGACTGCAGAACCGCACCAGCTGCTCCAATTCTCCGACCAAACTCCCTCTCCATGGTTCCCTCACTCGTGAACAAGACTCCCAGATACTTGAACTCCTTCACTTGGGGTAAGGACTTATTTCCTACTCGGAGCGGACAGGCCACTGGTTTCCTGCTGAGAACCACAGCCTCAGATTTAGAAGTGCTGATTCTCATCCCAGCCGCTTCACACTCAGTTGCAAACCTATCCAGAGAGTGCTGGAGGTCGCAGGCTGATGATGCCATCAGGACCACATCATCTGCAAATAGCAGCGACGCGATCCCCAGCTCACCGATCTGCAAACCCACCTCCCCACGGCTACGCCTCGATATCCTGTCCATGAAAATCACAAACAGGATTGGTGACAAAGCGCAGCCCTGGCGGAGGCCAACCCCCACCGGAAAGTAAGACGACTTACTGCCGAGGACCCGGACACCGCTCTTGCTCTGGTTGTACAGGGATTGGATGGCCCTAAGTAGGGACCCCCTCACCCCATACTCCCACATAACCCTCCACAAGACCTCTCGAGGGACCCGGTCGTAAGCCTTCTCCAAGTCCACAAAACACATGTAGACAGGTTGGGCAAACTCCCAAGCCCCCTCCAAGATCCTCGCGAGAGTGAAGAGCTGGTCGGTGGTTCCACGACCAGGACGAAATCCGCATTGTTCCTCTTCGATCGACCAGCGTTGTGATGTCAGCCATCACAGATCTATGAGTCGTGCCAGTGACCGTGTGTCCAGTTTGTTGAGGTCATTTGATCATGGGATCAACCTGAACGCCATGGAGCTGAACGCAGTGGACTGTGCTGCTCTGTTTCACCCTCCAACGCAGTCACCAAGTCCAACTCAGCCTGCTTTGGACCTCCACTCCACCTGGGGAGATGGAGATCATCCTCCACAGCTACGCTGCCTGGCCCCTAATTAATAATAATAATAATAATAATAATAATAATAATAATATAGGCAAATACAATAGGGTTCCGGCAGTTACGCTGCCTGGCCCCTAAATACACACACACACTTTCTTTTCACCTCTCAGGGAAGATACCAGACAGAACATTGTGGTCCTGGGTCAGGGTGAGGGGGCTCATGAGTGGGGTGGTTCTAGAGATATGGGGCCTAACAGCTTAGTGAGGCAGACTCACTGGGGGGATGATACCCCCCTTAACCCAGTAACCCTAAGTTAGGGTCCCTAACCCTTCTCCTCTTTCTACCCAACTCACATGCATGTGGGGCCCATAGCCTACAGTATATTATAGGCTGCACATGTTGGCTGGGGTGTCACTTTGTAGGCTTGTGTGGTGTAGTCCAAAATCCCTATAGGAAAAATTAATAGGATTTACGAAAAATGATGAGGATAAGGCCTTTATTCCCAGAATAAAGTATGTTTAAACACATAATTGAAGATTAGTTTTGGGAATTGTAAAGTCCTTAGTTCATTCTGAGGTCGATGTTTCTAGTGATATGCTAACCACTTTTAAAACTGGACTAGACTACATGAGCCGAATGTCTTTCTAACATGCCGCCATGCAGACATGGAGTGCACTGGACACACCCCGGCCTCCGCAAACACCCAGGCAGGGTGGGGTTATTCCAGTCCTCCATCCATGGCTGCTGCTCCCCGAAGGGCCAGACTACCACAGAGCACACCTCAACCACCATCGCCTGCTCCTCTGACAGGCGGCCATGAAGACTCATTCTACTCTGCAAATGAGTATCCTAGGAGCAGACATGCCGACTATCTGCAGCAGTCCAGGCTTCCCCCGCAGTCAAGAACAGCAGCAGTGGCTGGTTCAGGTGGCTGAAAACTGAAGAAGACTGTGGGGTCGAAACATTGCTTAAATAAATTGTTGGGAGCTTTAATCCAGTGTGCGGATATCCTTTTCCATTTATAGATTCACATTTGTTATCCTGCACCTGGCCTTAAAGGACAATGCTCGTTTTTGACAACCTGGACCTTATTTACGACATATTATAAGACGTTTGACTCACCGAGATCATTTTGGTGTAGTTCGGAGGCCTGTAGAAGAAATGTAAAATCCAGCGCGAGCCAGTATATCCAAGCACAACTAGCGATTCATCCAGACAGATTGATGTAAACAACCGTTTCGCGGCAGAAAATAGATTTTTAGAAGCTGCATTCTCGTTGCCCCGATCACCGCCATTACATGGATATACTGGCTCGCGCTGGATTTTACATTTCTTCTACAGGCCTCCGAACTACACCAAAGTGATCTTGGTGAGTCAAACGTCTTATAATATGTCGTAAATAAGGTCCAGGTTGTCAAAAACGAGCATTGTCCTTTAAGAACAGGTTGGATGTGCACACATCCACTTCACTTTGCTGAAGCTGAAAACTGCTCATAAACCTTGAATCCAGTTTAGCACTGATAAATGGATAAAAATGTGAATATATAAATGAACAACTTCCACTATCAATCACCATCATTGAGCATTGGATATGGTAGGCCTACATGTATCTTGAACACATGACAAATAAACATTCTTGAATCCAAAAATAAAAGCAAAACAAAAAACTTCCACCCTGCGCTGTCGCGGAGGTAATAAATAATATCTAAATCCGCAGTGGGCAAACTTAAACTGTAATTACCCGCCCGCCCACTAGGTGCCCCACAACACCGCGCTGTCGTGTCTTTGAGGAACGGGTGTACAGGCTGGTTCTTCACACTGCTGTAGAACAACTTTAGCCTGTCTTACACATTAAACCGTAAAAATGTCCAAAATAGCGGCAGCTTTGGAGATATTTGGGCTGTATGAAAAAACGCTTGCTGAATGCCAGGAAGAAATCTGTCGTTCCAAGGAAAGCGCGCAAAGAATGTTGGACATTGTCATTCAACCCGAGATCACAGGTTCTATATTTACTGTATCATCTGCTGTGGTCCCCGTTACTCTGAATTTAATTATACCCTCATCTGCTGTAGTGACTGTTACATGTTCTGAATTTAAGCTTGTAGTTAGCATCCAAGTTTGTTGGCTAGGTCTGCTTGTGCGTTCTCCTCGTGGAGGTATTTGGTTCTCCTAGTGTTGAACATTTTCTGAAATGGAGCCATTGCAAAAACACCGCCATTACTTACTGTAGACTTGTCGTTATTGTCCATAAGAGAAATTCATTTTATTTCGGTCAGCAGACATTGACAAATATAAAAATGAATACACAATATAATCAAGAAAAAAAGGCAAGAGGTAAGTAGCCTACATCATGCCTCTAAAAAAGAAGCGAACGCTTGGTGCGTATGTAGGCCCTATGTATTTCCGCATGGGGGGTGTTGGCACATCGGGGCCAGTTCATCCAAGCATTGGGAGGGGGGGCGCTGGAGGGGAGGGGTTTTATGTTTGTTCAGGAGCCTTATAGCAGAGGGGGTGAAGCAAGCCATGCCCCTATTTGTTTAAAATACGGGGCTGGCATATCTCCTACCAGAGGGCAGGATCTGAAAGCAGGTGGCTGTGAATTGAGTCTGTCGCGATCTTACTTGCTTTCTTCACCGCCCTCTGGTCGTAGAGCTGCTGGAGGGTTGAGCACTGTGTAACCGAGGACAGAACAGAGGAGCGCTGACAGTCCCTCCAAGAGAGAGAGCTTGTTGAACGGGTGTTCGAATCCCACCCTGGGCAAGACCTTAACATGGGTTGAACTGTTGAACACACCACAGACGAGAGAGTGGTGTGACGGTTACAGCTGCACCTCAAAGAGCTTGGACCCCAGGGTGATCACCCTCCACAGTTTGGCCTGGTTGGTCTCTGAGAGCCTCTCACTGTACCAAGCCAAGTAAGAAAAGGTGAGGATGCTCTCTATGTGGCAGATGTAGAAGTTGCGGAGGATGGGAGGGGCTACGTCCAGATTCCTTTGCCTCCATAGGAGGTAGGTCCGCTACTGGCACTTCCTGAAGATGGTTTGTGTGTTGTCGTTGAAAGTTAGCCCACTGTCGATGGTAGTTCCGAGGTACTTGTAGCTGCTAACCCTCTCCACAACCTCTCCATTGAGGGTCAGCTATGGGACAGGGTCAGCCTTCCTCCAGAAAGTCTGTGGGGTCGAAACAAGGAGACAAAGGAGCTCCTTTGTCTCCTTTGTTTACTTGGAGTGAACCTCTCACCACTGGTGCAGCTTCTTCACTTCCTCCTCAAAGTGGACTGGGCTGTTGGAGGTGTCGACCAATGCAGTGTCGTCTGCGAACCTCACGGCCGTACTCACCCTGTGCGAGCACCCCAGGTTGTTGGTATATAGTGAAAACTGGTCTGGGGAAATCACTGTTCCCTGTGGGGCGCTGGTGGATGTGAGCATGACAGGAGAGACGTGGAGCTGGTGACCTTCATAAACTTCTCCCGTCTGAGGAGGAAGTCCAGTATCCAGCGGATCATGTGGAGGTCCACCTGGAGCTCTTGTAGTTTGGCGCAGAGGATGTGGGACTGCATGCAATTAAAGGCTGCAAAACGTAATGGACGGGGCTGTTGGAGGCCCTGTTTGGGGACATAACGGCTCTGGTTCCGGAAGTGAATTTCCCATTCACAAACAAAAAAACAAGGCAAAAAGGTAAAGATACAAATGGTAAATGGACTGCACTTATATAGCGCTTTTCCACCTTAGCGGCACTCCAAGCGCTTTACAATGGCCTCTCATTCACCCATTCACACACCAATGGCGGTAGGTGCCATGCAAGGTGCTAACCTGCTCATTGGGAGCAATTTGGGGTTAGGTGTCTTGCTCAAGGACACTTCGACATGTGGACAGTCGGAGCTGGGATTCGAACCACTGACCCTTCGATCATTGAACGACCCACTCTACCAACTGAGCTACAGTCGCCTCTACTGAGCTACAGTCGCCCCAAGACTGTGTAGTGTGCACATAATTATTTTAAGACTGAAGGACTAGCATAAAGGCATCCATTAACGCCCACCTTCAGAGGAGCTGTCTTAATGCTTATACGATGCGACAAGACTGATTTCTGCCTTTGTACTAGCTAAATATTAAACTGCAATGGAAAAGTAACCGACTTTCCTACACTTATATTTAGGGATGCACCGATTGCAAAATTCTGGGCCGATGCCGATGTTTAAAATAACAATCCAGCCGATGCCGATGGCCGATGTTTATTTTATTTTATTCCCCCCTTTGTGCCAGGGAAACAAAGAAATTAAGTTAATTCAAATTAATTCAAAATCTACACTGTAAAAGTCAAATATTCTTGCATGACATGATAGAGGGAGAGGTCCTGAACTCATGGATATGAGACACTCCCATGAACAAAATGATATTTCTCCTATAATCACCTGTCCAACCTCAGAGAAAAAGTCAAAATGTGCTTACAGTAGGATTTTGTGATGGGATTATTCAAAATCTACACTGTAAAAGTCAAATATTCTTACATGAAGTTATAGAGGAAGAGGTCCTGAACTCAGTGATATGAGACGCACCCATGAACAAAATTATATTTCTCCTATAATCACCTGTCAAATTTCAGAAAAACAGTCAAAATGTGTTTACAGTAGGGATTTGTGATGGGATTATTCAAAATCTACACTGTAAAGGTCAAATATTCTTGCTTGAAGTTATAGAGGGAGAGGTCCTGAACTCATTGATATGGGACACTCCCATGAACAAAATTATATTTCTCCTATAATCACCTGTCAAAGTTCAGAAAAAGTCAAAATGTGCTTACAGTAGGATTTTGTGATGGGATTATTCAAAATCTACACTGTAAAGGTCATATTCTTGCATGAAGTTATAGAGGGAGAGGTCCTGAACTCAGTGATATGAGACACTCCCATGAACAAAATTATATTTCTCCTATAATCACCTGTCAAAGTTCCGAAAAACAGTCAAAATGTGCTTCCAGTAGGATTTTTCGATGGGATTATTGAAAATCCACACCGTCAAAATGAAAATTTTTCATAGTTTGGTAGAGGGAGAGGTCCTGAAAACATGTCTGAGAGACTCTAATGAACATTGTATAATTATCCTTTTATTACTTGTCAAGAACGAGAAAAACATACTTCAAATGTTTGTACAGTAATACTTTATGAGGATTGATTCAAAATGCATCCTGTGAAGAGTTTTGGATAATTCGCATTATATTGACTACATGAGTATTAAATATTCTTAGCCAGAGAGACTGAGAGCAAGAGAAAGGCGAGCGAGGGAGAGAGAGAGAGAGAAAGGGGGGGGGGACCTCAGCTCAGAGGAATACGATTGACGTCAAGTGCATGAGTGCGTGAGAAGTAGGCTAGTTCTGCGTCTAGCCTACATAATTTCCTAAATACAGACATTTGTTTATTCTACATTATATCTAAAGTATATACATGAATGTCCCAATGTGTGAGTCAGTTCGAAGGAAAAGCTGCAATGACGATCTAAAATTGCATTCCAGAAACCGGTTCACTGTGTACCGTCAGGGCCGTTGCTAGGAATTCTGGGCCCCCTTAAAGAATATTGGTGTGGGCCCCTACCCCTCCAACTTTTCGTCACCACTTTTTTCAACCCCTTTTTTATTTTTTATTATGTATCATTTTTTATTTATTTTTCTGTTTCTCTATGTTCTTTTTCAAATTAACCTCTCCATAGATACTGGGTATAATTATATACATAAATTATGCATTGTGTATTATCTGTGCTTGGACTGTCCCTGTCTGTAGCAGTTTCATGACTGGAACTCTGAGCCTCTTCACTCCCTTCACTCTCTGTTTCTGACTGGCTTGGACCTGGCTCTGTAAACAGTAAGAACAGAACAGTGTCTTCTTAAGACTTGGGAATAAATCTATGTAGCACTGGATAGAGGTTTCAGGACGCTGGCTAGGCGGCTGTTGATTGGCTAATAAACGCCTCTCTTATTTCAAGAGCAAATACCCCCTCTAAAATAAAATAAAAAATAAACTGAACAAATCAGCATTTAAACTGAAATCAACTCTATATGAATTTCTATGAATTAACACCACTATTTATTTAGTTATTATTAACCATTAATTTCTTTATGTAATGTAACTGTTTCATATGTAGGCTATCTTAACCTGGATTACATCTACATGTTGCTATTCAGTACATTAGTTCAGTAATAAGTTTAACTAGCCAACCAGTGTCTACCTCACTCACTCACCATCTAAAGCATCTTCTGGGGGCTGGGGGTGGGTGTCTAGGTCAGATGAGGCCACAGCTGATTCTGTGAGTAGCAGGACATAAAGGTTTTACAAAGAAATCAACTCTATATGAATTTCTATTAATTAACTTAACACTATTTATTTATTTATTGGCCATGAATTTCTTTATGTAATGTAACTGTTTCATATGTAGGCTATCTTAACCTGGGTTAACTTACATCTACATTTCGCCATTCATAGCAGTACAGTAGTTTAGTAATAAGTTTCCAACCAGTGTCTACCAGTCACTCACTCACCATCTAAAGCATCTTCTGGGGGCTGGGAGTGGGTGTCTAGAGAGGGGGCCACAGCTGATTCTGTGCACATAAAGGTTTTAAAAAGACATGTCAACACTAACAGGACCGGCTAGCTAGCATAGCACATTATAATTTAAGCATTCATAAGAATGGAAACATGTGTCCTGGCTGCTGCTACTGGATTTGTATTAGATTTAATATTAGAACTGTAGTAACTGTAGTCTAGTTAATGGTAGCTAACGTTATCTAGCAGCTAGCTTACCAGAACGGTAGTTGGCTGGTTGCTAGAACTGTAGCTAGCTGTCTAGTTAATGGTAGCTAACGTTAGCTAGCAGCTAGCTAACCAGATCGAGTTGTTACCAGAATGTAAGCTTACTAGTGTTAGCTACCTAGCTTAGCACTTTCTTCACACACTAGGCTAACGGCTCTCGTCGTCATGGTTAATGTGAGACCGCGGGCAACTGACCGACTGTCTCAGCTAGCAACATAGCTACTCTCACCTTTCTTGTGGAAAAAATTGCTTATATGCTAGGCTCCCGCTCTGCTGCCTTTTCTCCTGGCCTCTCTCTCCACTCTTTTCTGGTGCCCGGATTTATGTATGGGCATGATGTTTATGATTTAACGTTAGGCTATTAGTGCTAGTATTTGACAGCCAGCTGGTATAGTGACGTTAATGTCAAAAGAGGTGAGACTTGCCAGCGTGAACCATGGCATGGACTAAACATTTAAGAAGGGGGATATTGCTCAGGAAATTAAACGTTTTTTAATCTGTATTGCATTATTTGTGGCTTGATTTGAATTCTGATGCAGCATTAGTGACTGATCTACATGTAGAATAAGTTCGTCATAGAAAGAGGGACCTCTTTTTTTGTGGGCCCTGCTTGCTTGTGGGCCCTTATAATCATCATCACCTTTCACCGCTAAACAACGGCCCTGTGTACCGTAATAGGTGCGCAGCCCATTTTTGTTTTGAATTTAGAAAAAAAAGTGCGGCTCACTTGACCGTGGAAGAAAAAAGTGCGGCTCACTTGACTGCAGTCGTCTTACGGAGGTTGAAACATCACTGCAACATTGCGATGATAGAATTACTGCACTCGAAGCCAAATGTGATGCACTGGAGAGGAGTAATAAGAAAACTAAAACGGAAGACCTGGAATCGAGGAGCAGACGCCAGAATCTTTGCGTGCTTGGTATCCAAGAAAACATGGAGGGGCCTCAAGTCACGAGCTTCATGACCGAGTTTTTCGCTGAGACGTTGGGTATGGATGTACCCAGCGGACCCGAGATGCTGGAAAGGGCACATCGCATTGCCTCTCGCTCGAGCGGTCCGAAAGCCCCCCCGAGACCCATGATCGTGAGGGTTCACCACTATAGAGTGGTGCAGCGCATCCTGCAGCTATCGAGGGAAAAGGGCCCGCTTACCTTCCGTGGGCAAAGGGTGCACATCTTCCCGGATTTCACTTCTGAAGTCGGCAAGCGTTCAACAACATCAAGCTGAAGCTCCGGGCCGCCAACGTCAGATACGGTCTGCTATTCCCTGCTCGGCTACAGGTGTCGTTTGGTAACAAGAGGCACAGCTTTGACACACCGGAGGAGGTGGAGAAATTCTACGCGGAGACCATTGCCCAGACGCTCCGTTCAGGACAGGCAGCAGAGGGCGCTGACACGTAACTTTTCAGCACTTGGTTTCTTTTGAATGATAGCCTGACACATTTGACTAACCCAGACTACTAGACACAAGCCCCGGTGTTAGATCATATTTTATTCCTTTTAGACCATCACTATCTCACGGGACTTGATTGGGGTGAGTGTCACTCGGTTTTGTTTTATTTATCAATCAGACGTTTGTGAATATTGTTAGTTATGGAGTACTGGTTTAGTGCAAGTTTAGGATGCACAGTTTAGAGAGCGTTAGACGCCAGGTTCAGGGAGGTGTTTGGAGAGCTGGGGAAGGGTTGGTTTTGTTTTTTGTTATGCTAGATAGATTGACACGGACACATGCTTCAAACTCACAGCATACTCTGCTTTACTTCCGTATGTCACGCACTCTAACAACGCACTCACGCACACCCATGATGACGTATATTACGTCTTACGTGCCAGTCCCTTAAGGCATAGCCTGGACACAACATTTCCTCCCCCCTCTGAAAACAACCTAAAATAGTATGAGTGAAGAACAGTGCAATTAACCAAGATCAACTAAACAGCAGAGTAATAACAACGTCCATAGAACTGTCAAACCCCCCCCCTACCCTAGGTATGATAGGACGTAACGTAGTCCTCCAGAGTAACGGGCCGAGTTCGGACCCTCACTGGCCTGGGATCCGGCACCACAGGCTCCTGATGCTGCGGTGCCACTGGCTCGTCCGGTGCAGCCCACACCGGAGCTGGGGGCGGGCCAGGGTCAATGCCCACGCGAGCTGGCGCTGTATCTGCATGACCTGGAGGTGAGGGCGCTGGAACTTTCCTCAGCCTGCAGGCGTGCCAACGTGAGCCATCATCCAGTAGAAAGGTTGCAGGGCCGAGAATCCGTGTGACTTGTCTGGGCTGGGACCAGAATGACGACATCTTGTTGGGGCGTTGCGGCCGTTGAGTCCTGACCCAGTCCGAGACCTGGATTGATGGTGCCCGTGCCCTGCGCCACCTGTCCACTTTCTCCTTTGTCTTCTGCTGCCGTGCAGCCACGATCTCCTGTGTCTGCGCGAGCGAGGGCCTGTTGGGCATTACAGTGGGTGCCCGGAGCCTGTGCAGTGGGAGTTCAATGTCCCGACCCAGCATTAGCAGTGATGGTGACACCTGAGTTGTGCAGTGTGGACTCGCCCTGTAGTGCAGCACTGTCTGATTGAGTGCGACGTCGAATGTGCAGCCTTGTGCCATGTGTGCACGGATGCCGTTTTTCAGTGTAGCGTTGAAGCGCTCCACCCCTCCGTTGGCTTGAGGGTGGTAGAACGCCGTTCGGATGTGCTTGACGCCCCTTCTGGCCAGGAAATCCGAGAACTCTGCGGACGTCAACTGGGGTCCGTTATCAGTCGTCACAGCCTTAGGTAACCCCCAGCGCGCAAACAAACCATCCAATATTTGAGTTATGACACGCAACGTCACTGTTCCGACTGGCACCACCTCTGGCCACTTGGAGTGGAGATCATATATGACTACGAGAAAGCGCTGGTGATGAGGAACCCCACGGCCATGGATTTCACCACATATATCCAGTTGTATATGGCTCCAGGGGCGGGAAGGCCAGGGAAGTGGCTGTAGGGGTGCAGGAGCTGGGGGCCCCGTCTTGCCGCTGAGAAAGCAAGCGGAGCAGTCTTGGACCAGATGCTCGATGTCCCGGTCAATGGCCGGCCACCACACCAGTTCGCGGCATCGCTGCTTGAGTTTAACCACTCCCAGGTGCCCCTCATGTGCCATCACTAGCACGCGGGCACGCAGGGTGGTCGGAATGACGGTGCAGAGCCCCCTTGAAACACACGTATCCGCCCAGCAGGACAACCCATCTTTCACCCTGGCGAATGGTTTCAGCTCCTCTGGGATCTTGGCTGGCCAGCCGGTTCTGATGTACATGCGCAGCTTGGACAGTATTGGGTCCTTGTCTGATTCTGCTTGCAGTTCCTCCAGCGTGACCGCAGGCTGCAGAGGCGTGTAAAGTGTTTGGATGAGGACTGGTTCCTCGTCGTCTGTCCAAATATGCGGGTTTGGCGGAACAGAGGGCTTTGGGGCCGCGATGGAACGCGAGAGGAGGTCAGCAACCACGTTGTCTCTTCCCGGGGTGAAGGCGAGATCATAGTGATATTGCCGAAGGCGATCGGCCCAGCGGTGAAGCCGTAGCGGCTTGTGTCCTGTGCCAGAGGTGGAGAGCACTGTAGTTAGCGCTTGGTGGTCCGTCCTGATGGTAAAGTGGCGACCGTAGAGGAACATATGCCACCGCTCAGATGCCCACACACAGGCTAGTGCTTCCCGTTCGCCCACCGAGTAGCGCTGCTCCGTCTCAGATAGGGCCCGAGATGCGAAGGCTATTGGCCTCTCCACGCCGTCCTGCACCTGGGACAGGACAGCCCCGACCGCAGCGGTAGAAGCGTCACAGGTCACCAGGGTAGGGCTGTCAACGTCGAAATGAGCCAGGACAGGAGGAGAGGTCAGCTGTTCCTTCAGTGTCGAGTAAGCGTCAGCGCATTCTGATGACCAGGCCCATGGCTCGTCCTTCCGCAGTAGGCGGCGCAAGGGCGCTGTCGTGTCCGAGTAGTGGGGCAGGAAGCGCAGGTAGTAAGCGGTCATTCCGAGGAATGAGGCAACCTCGGGCGCAGAGGTCGGCTCAGGGATGCGTTGCACCGCCTCAACACTGGACGCCAGGGGCATGATCCCCTCTGCTGAAAGGGGGAATCCGAGAAAGTCCACAGCAGATGCTGCGAGGAGGCATTTGTCTGCATTCAGGGTGACATGATGTTTTGTCAGCGCCTCGAACACGCCGTGTAGGCGGGCATCATGGGTGGCCTGGTCCGGTGCGTGGACTACTATGTCATCAAGGTAAACTGCTGTCCCCGGAAGCCCAGCCAGGATGGTTGACATAATTTTTTGAAAGCAGCTGGGTGCTGAGTTCAGGCCAAATGGCATACGCCTGTACCTGAACACCCCGGCGTGTGTCACGAACGCCGTCAGGTCCCGGCTGGCTGGGTGGAGAGGAACTTGAAGGTAGCCCTGCCGTAGATCCAGCTTCGAAAAGACTGTTGAGCCGTGGAAGAGGGCTGTGAGCTCCTCCACTGTGGGCAGAGGGTACTTGTCCGGGATAATGGCCTTATTCACCTGGCGTAGGTCCACACATATCCGGAGTCCCCCCGTCTTCTTCTTAGCAATCACCAAGTTTGAGACCCACGGTGATGCATCTATGGGCTCGATGATGCCCTCCTCCAACATGGAGGACAGTTCAGCGGAGACGCCATCCCTGAACGCAAGCGGCACCCGTCTGAGAGGCTGAATCACTGGTGCCACCTCCGGGTCCACACGAGGGCGGTGGGTGAATGCAGTTACGCAGCCCAATCCTTCAAACAACGCTGGGCACTTGTTATGGAGTGTCGTGGGCAGGACCTGCATTATAGCCTGGCCGCCGTCGTCCATCAGTGAGAAACCCAGGTCTAAGAACAGGTCCAGGCCGAGCAGGTTAGCCCCCCGGCGTGCCACTGTGAATGGGAAGGAAGGCAGGTGCTTTTTCCCATAGCTGACAGGCAGGTTAATGGTGCCCACCACATCAATCTGAGAGTTTCCGTACCCCCGCAGGGGAAGTCCGGGTCGTGGGCCAATTGGAATGTGGGAGAAGAACATTTTGTACGTAGCCTGATTGAGCAGTGATGCTGCAGCTCCGGTATCCACAAGCAACGGAACGCCCACCTCCCCCAGCTGTACAGTGCATGTCTTGAACGATGCGCTTGTGGAGAGGACATTACTAACATCAGCGGAGTTAGAAGTGGATTGGGAGGTCCGGGCAGAATTGTTACGTGAGGGGGCATTGGATGTGGCTGAACGACAGACTCTTGCATAATGACTGAGTTTCCCACAATTTCTGCAAGTTTGGCCACGGGCAGGACACTGTGGTGATCTAGATTCGTGGGAAGAGGAACCACAGTTGGCGCAGTTGCTCCTGGGGACCACATGAGGGCGCTGTCTGACCATTTGTAACATAGCAACGTCAGTCCCAGTGGCCAAGGAGGCTTGTGGTGGCACGTGTTGAGTCGGCGCCTGTTGCTTCTGTGCGCTATCAACGGTGTTCAGCAGGGAAGAACACTCTAATGCCGACTCCACTTGCAAAGCGGTTTTGATAGCGTCAGCCAGTGACAGATCGTCTGATTCCATTAACAGTCTTTCTCTTGTTTTCTCACATGACGTGCCTTCAATCAGCTGATCTCTAATCATTTGATCATGCAGCGCACCGTAGTCACAGGTTCGGGCGAGATCGCGGAGGTCTGCCACGAAAGCTTGTATGGACTCACCCGGTCGCTGGTGGCGCTTCCGTAGTTTGTATCTTCGCATCAGAACTCGCTGTTTCCCCGCGAAGTGACCAGTCAGTAACGCCACAACTCCGTCAAATGTTGTTGCAGATCCGAGTGCTTCCAGGATTCGCTGTCCCTCGGTCCCGAGGCAGTGAATGAGAAGGGCTTTCTTGCGCGCGGCCGGCATCTGTTCGGCCGTGAATCCCATTGCATCAATATAGGCATTGAAACCTGTTAACCATCGTTTCCATGGCACTGCAGGCTCCCCCGGTAGCGCCAGGAATGGGTCCGGTGGAGGGAGATTAAATCCAGCCATCCTTTCGTCGCCAAATGTTATGCTAGATAGATTGACACGGACACATGCTTCAAACTCACAGCATACTCTGCTTTACTTCCGTATGTCACGCACTCTAACAACGCACTCACGCACACCCATGATGACGTATATTACGTCTTACGTGCCAGTCCCTTAAGGCATAGCCTGGACACAACATTTTTGTCCCCCACATTGTCTGTCTGTGTCATTCATGTTTTTGTCAGGAGGTTTATTATATTGAATATTTACATAGTGACTGGGGGATCGGATAGAGTTATCACGGATACCATTTGGGAATATGGTTGATAATGCAACAATCAAACTATGCACTTGGAATGTCCACGGGATTCATGGCCCTATAAAACGAAAGAAAATTCTTAACTACTTGAAAAAGGAGAAGGTACAAATAGCACTGATCCAAGAAACACATTTGGATGACAACGAGCACTTAAAGTTAAAAAGAGGATGGGTGGGCCAGGTCTACTACTACTCTTTTACTACTAGAAGCAGAGGTGTGGCCATTATGGTGCATAAGTCATTGCCATTGACGGGAGTGGAACTTAGAGCAGACAAATCAGGCAGATATGTTATGATTAAGGGGATGCTGTTTGGGGACGCTGTTTCCTATTTAAATGTATATGCCCCTCCCATTCGATCCACTGATTTTTATACTGAGGTGTTTTCCTTGTTCTCGGATTGGATTGTGGACTCCTCAGTGATAGCTGGTGATTTCAACTGTTGTCTTAATTCACGGCTGGATAAATCTCATAAAACAGCACAATCTAATCTGGGGTATAGCCAGTCACTTCTTGGATGTTGCAAGGATATACATTTTATTGACACATGGAGGTCACTCCACCCCTCCGATAAGCAGTATACAATTTTATTCAAGGGTCCACAACTCATCCTCTAGGATCGATTATTTTTTCATGCCTGAAGGCGCCCTCCAGAGGGTGCTCTCCTGCTCAATTGGTAATATTATTATTAGTGACCACTCACCTATATTTTTGGTCTTGTCCAGCAAGGCCCAACGACTCAAAGGACAATGGAGGTTTGCTAATCATCTTCTTAAGAACCCACATTTTAGACTGTATCTTACAGATCAGTTCAAGCATTTTATCAGTGAGAATAGCACCCCAGATGTGTCACCTAGTCTACTCTGGGAGACAGCTAAGGCGGTAATTCGGGGCTTCACTATATCTTTTTCAGCGAATCTAAAGAAAAAGCAAAGGGCTGAGCAACAGGCACTGGAAGAACAAGTGGGTAGGCTTCAAGGGGAGTTTAACCTCAACCCCTCAGAGGTTCTGAGACTTAAAATTGATGCTACTACAGCAGCCCTGGACACTCCTATCTACTGAGGCCCAGAAATCCATTCTGTTTGCTAAGCACAGGATGTATGAATTTGGGAATAAGCCAAGTAAATATCTGGCCAACCTGGTTAAGGCAAGAACTGCCCCCCAGGCTATCCCCATCATAAAAGACCGGGCTGGTAATATATTTCATAACAATACGGATATTAGTAATTCATTTCTTGAATTTTATAAGCAGTTGTACACTTCGGAGTCGGACAGTCACTCTGAGGCTTTGATGCACAACTTCCTTTCATCTATTAATCTTCCCCAAGCCTCGGATGCACAGAAAGAGTTGTTGAACGGACCAGTCACCCGTAAGGAAGTCATAGATGTTATTAATGACCTACAGAATAACAAGGCCCCTGGGCCAGACGGTCTAACTCCTGAATTTTTTAAGGTGTTCCAGGACCTGCTGATTGACCCTCTGGTCAATATGCTGTCCCATTCCTTTGAATCAGGGACTCTGCCTGCCTGACTATGATGGATGCAAACATCTCACTGATTCTGAAAAAGGGCAAGCCGGCAGAAGACTGCGCCTCCTACAGGCCAATTGCCTGTTAAATATTGGCTAAAAGGCTTGAGGGTATTCTCCCAGACCTCATCTCAGTAGATCAGACCGGTTTTATACTGGGTCGCAATTCATGTAATAACGTTAGGAGGCTTCTGAACCTCATACAATATGGTATAAAATCGAAGTCCAAATCTCTAGTGATCTCCCTTGATGCAGAGAAGGCCTTTGATAGAGTGGAGTGGCCTTACCTGCTGGGTGTCCTTTCCAAATTTAACCTCGGTGATAACATAACATAACTTTATTAAATGGATATCTATCCTATACGCCGCCCCACGTGCTTCAGTCATTACGAATGGCATGAAGTCTCCTGCGTTCACAGTAGGGCGAGGGATCAGACAGGGCTGTCCCATCTCACCCCTCCTGTTCGCTCTCGCCATAGAGCCCTTGGCAGAGGCCATTAGGAATGACCCATTAGTGATGGGCATAGAGGTGGGTCCCGTACAGCACAAGATTTCGCTATACGCGGACGACATCTTAGTTTATCTTAACTTTATGGAACTCCTGCGACCTCCATCGCAAGAGTGGTCGATATAATTAGATCCTTTGGCCAATTCTCAGGTTACAAGATTAACTACTCTAAGTCTGAGGCAATGCCACTAACCCCTAATGTGTCCTGGTCCCCAACTTGCTCTGCCCCTTTCCGTTGGTCCCCATCGGGTTTTGTCTACCTAGGTATACGTACTACCCTTTATTACCCTTTCCCTCAATGGCCTGTACAAAGCCAATTTTATGCCCCTAATTCGTACGATTAAAGAAGACCTGGCTCGCTGGACGGCTCTACCACTGTCTCTTCTGGGAAGAGTGAATCTTTTTAAGATGAATATAGTTCCGCGGCTCTTGTACCCCTTTCAAATGATTCCATTTCTTTTAACGAGAAAGTCAATTACATCTATAAATAGCTCTCTGTCCTCTTTCCTTTGGAGAAATAAACGGGCTAGGTTGAAGCTTACTGTACTGCAAAGTCCTCTCGAGCAAGGTGGTATGGCTGTGCCAGACATTAAACGCTACCAAATCGCTTGCCTTTGTAGTTATCTGTGGCATTGGTTTAGAGAGGACCCTAAATCTACCTGGCTTGCCCTAGAAGCTGAGCCAGTGGCCCCTATCCCTCTTCGTAACATTCTATATGCCTCTAGGAAGTGGGTTTGTAATAAGGTAAAGGGTAATATTATCCTACAGAACACCCTGAAAGTTTGGAGACTGACTAGGAAGCTAGAGAACCAGGAGGGCCAAATCTCTCTTCTCACTCCTCTTTACTTAAACCCAGATTTTCCCCCTGGTTTGTCGGACCATGCCTTCACTCTATGGTATGAAAGGGGGGTAAGGACTGTAGGCGACTTGATGTTAAATGGTAATATTATGTCTTTTGAGCAGCTCAGGGAGAAATACAATCTCTCTCTGAATAATTTTTTCAGGTACCTGCAAATGCGCAGTTTCATCACCTCCACTATTAAGTTGTGTCCCAATGGGTTTTCTCTTTCGGCAGTGGAGAAGGTTACTCAGAATCCTGACTCTAAGAAACTTATTACCAGGTTCTACTGTGCCAGTATCATATCCAGACAATGAATGTACAGCTCATGTTAGTGTAACCAGGTATTACATAAAACCTATAATTTCCTGCTGAAACAAGTCTACAGGGTCTAGGATCACTACAGCAAGAGTCATGGGTTGGAGTATGAAGAAGGATGATAATTGTGAAGACATACAACTATTTCCTCACTTACGGGCTGTGGGAATACTTAGTTTGAATCAAACACCGGAAACACAGGTTTAAAAAAAATATTATTATTTTGAATAGATTTGATTTGTCAAAATCACTTAGAATCAATTAGCAACCCCTATACAATATTATTGTTCAACATCCAAAATGAGATGGCCACTCAGAAAGTGTTCGTTTCGAACTATGACGAAATCTATTCGTCAACGACATTTTTTGGGTTATCGTCACGAGACGATAAATAAATAAAAATGAATGTATGATGACAAAAACTATGACTATATCTATTAACATTTTCGTCAACAAATAAAAACTAGACTAAAATGGTTATGGAGGGACGTATGGGAAAAGTTCAAATCAGAATGTCGAGGTTCGGGATGTGCGCAGTTGGATCATGGATGTATTAATAGAACGAATTGGATGCAACCTACAGGTAGCCTGTGTGTAGGCCTACATTTGAATAGTACCGTTGCTACACCGGCCGGCGGGAAGTCAACTAACAGCATACGACTGCTGCGCCTGAACTGTTCAGTAAATGGCCACAGTTCAGAAATGTCTTTGTCAACGTTCGCACACACCGGGAGAAAGAGGAGAGCAGACATCTGGATAAACTTCATATTTGATGCAAAGGAAAACAAAACCATTTGTAAACCGTGTGGGGTGAAAATGACTGGCAAAAATACAACAAACTTAAAGCGACATTTGGAGAACAGTCATCCCGAAATTCACGAGAAGGTAAGCACCCCCCACCCCCGGCTAACGTTACTGTATTAGCTAAAACCAAGCTGGTGTGTTTCTGAAATACTTCAAATACAATACAAGCTAAAAGAAACCAGTGTTTCACGTAGGTTTGTGGCGGGGGAGAACTGAAGTGTCTGATCATTGCAACGCTAACGTTAGTGGCTAGCTAATGTTAGGCACAGGTTAGCTAGCAACAAGTGGGGCTATGCTTGTGGCGGCTGGCGGGGGTATCTAGCGTTAGGTAGTCTGGGTAAGCTAGCTAAGCAACTACTGCTGCTGTCTAATGTTATACTGTAGCTAGATGGATAAGACACGAACAGTTAGCTACCTGGCGCCGCCATAGCTCCTCTCCTCCGGTGTGACGTTAGCTAGCCTGTGCCTGATGTTAGCTAGCCTGACTAGCCAACTAGTGCTGACATGATAATGTTATAGCTTGCTATATCAGGCACAAACACAGTTAGCATCAGACTGGGGAGAGGAATGCTTCATTATGAAACTGACAGAAGCAGCCACGCTTCTGTCGGTCTGCCAGTTGTGCACAACCGTGTCCCACAGTGTTCTGAGCCACAAATGCTCGGAATGGTCATACTTCTGATTGAAGAGAAATCTTCCTAGTGTCCTTTGTTTTTAAGCAAAGGAGCCAAATGCTGGCGCGATGTCCAGACAGTCCAAGCAGTCCGCATGCACCCGTCACGTGCACCCACAAAGGTCCTGTCTCTCCAGCGCAGATGTCGCAGCAGCACACAGTATGGTCTAATACAGAAGCAGACACACAATTCTGTGGTAGACACACCAAATACTTGTGAATAATATACTCTTTCAATAATTTATCCATAGGCTACGCAGCAGAACTTTCCCTCTTATCACCCATCAATCATTTCTCTAAAACAGCACGTGCACGCAGGCGCAGCTGTATAAAGCTAGCTTTGCAGAGAACGTCATGCAGAATCAATGCACACCGTGCAGAATAGTATCAAACCTGTTGCATTGAATTGCATTGCTAAAACACGAGAACCTAAAGTGCAAAATGACAAACATGAAAATGATCGTTTGATAACATGCACAACCTTCTAGAACAGTATTGCAATTAAACAGAATGACCAGGAAAACGAATTGTCACTCGCATTGCAAAGAGACAGCTAGTTAAGTTCTGTCGCTAGCTAGTACAATAGACTACATGTGGATTAGTCAAGTTATCAACAAAATACTTATTTTCAATACTCAAACTCAAATGAGCTTACCTAATACAGAAGCAGGATTTCAGACACACAATTCTGTGGTAGACACCAAATACTTGTGAATAATATACTCTTTCAATAATTTCTCCATAGGCTACGTAGCAGAACTTTCCCTCTTATCACCCATCAATCATTTCTCTAAAACAGCACGTGCACGCAGGCGCAGCTGTATAAAGCTAGGGGGCGCTGACGTAAAGAGATGTTCATTATACCAAATATGCAGCAGGCCTATAACTTAGATGTAAATGAGTATAATTTATGTCAAGTTAGTGTCTGAAATGTATGGTATGAAGATATATAAGCATTGATAACTAAACCACTTTTGTGGGTGGGTTACATTAGGTCTATCTGGGAAGTGGATTTTGGGGAATCCTGGATGATGATTGGGATGGGGTTTGGTTGAGTTCTTCAGGTTGCTTATTTACTAACAAAGCTAGGGAACAGCAATTTGGGATTGTACATAGACTTCAAATTACTCCAGTGAAACGTAACAGGTTCAACCCTTTACTTTCAAAATACTGTGTTAAATGTAAGACTGCCCAAGGTACATATTTTCATTGCATTTTTGATTGCCCTGTTATCACTGACTTCTGGGTCAAAGTATGTAGGGAAATGAATACTGTATTTAAGTCTTTTGCATTCTTGGTATACAATCTGGGGCACTGAACCTTAACCTCTCTTTGTTGAAGCTGCTTAAGGTGCTTTTGTTCAGTGCAAGAAGATGTGTGCTTCTTCAGTGGATCTCAGATGCAGCCCCCACAGTTGCCCAATGGACTCGGAGCGTTATGGAACTCATCCCCTTAGAGGCTATAAGCTTCTGGCTCAAGGACAAACCTTTTGAGTTCTTCCGTATTTGGGACCCCTTCCTGGACTATATTGGTGATGATGGCGCCCGGGCCATAAGGACTGGTCTCTACGGTCTAGCGTGGACTGAGATCTCGAGACACATCGCCCTGTAGGCCTAAATGTTTTTGTGTCCTTTTGCCAACACCAGTATGTCTGATTTCCCTGTCACGTATAACATAGTTGTTTCAGCCTTCTGTTTTGTTGTTGTTGTTGTGTGTTTATTTTGTTTGTTTTTTGTTTTTGTTTTGTTTTGTCTTGTGTATCTGTGTGTGGGGAGGTAGTTCTGGGTTTGGGGTGTGTTTGGAAAAAGGGTTCATTTTGTGGTCTCATTACTCTTGTTTGCTTGAATGGTTGACCCTGTGAAAATCAATAAATATACTTTTTTTTTTAAAAGCCGTAATTGTTGCGACATAACATCGGCCACTACCATCGGTGAATGTCATTTTATTTGCCGATGGCAGTCAACAAGGCCAACATCGGCCGATGCCGATGTTTGGCCGATGCATCGGTGCATCCCTACTTATATTTCATAGGCCGCTTACATTCAAATTTTACGCTTTTTATGTGCATTTTCAATTGTATAAAAGCGACCTCAAATCATCACTATGAATTATATGAAGCGTCACTCTGATATTGTTACTTGGCGATGGATCATTGGGGAACTGTACCATTCATATCTTTGTATTCCATTCATCTCAAACAGAAAAAAACAACAGTCATTTCGGACCTGTCAGAATTTTCTAAATGATGAATTCATTTAGAGAGGGGGGACAATTTTTTTTCCCACACCTTTCCAAAATCTCTGTGGATGTATTATTTTTTGTAAATTGATATGTCTACAGAAATGTCTATAGCACCTTTTAATGGTCAATTCAGTGATGTTGTAAGAAGGAAATCACAGTATTTGGGAACCTGGGCTAGACTTAATAATATCATGTGCAATTTTAAAAGCGTAACCCTTTGTTCATTAACTTGGACAATACAGTGACTGCAAAGAGTAGAACAATATTCAATATTATTCAGTCAAACAGACTGGGGCTGGATGGACCCAAACGATTGGAGACCATTGTGGTCAACACTTCCACAGGCAAGCCAGTCCGTGGTTGAACTCTTTTGTGGCTGCAAGAAAGCCTGCTGGGGACATTGCAAATACAAAAAAGCCTCCTTAAAGTGCACAGCTCTGTATTCATGTGGAGGAGACGGTGAAAAAAAGGTTCAACAACAACAAAATAATCAAACATATTTCATAAATTATTCTTTTGAGTTAATCTTTATTTGACATTCTTTTAAGCTAAATTAAGGTCACATTGAATATTGTTCTATTCAACAGACATGATACTGCATGAAGTCTAGCCTAGGTTCTCAGATAGCCTACTGTGATTTCCTTCTCACAACGTCACTTAATTCACCATCATTAACTATTCCCCTGAACAGTTCATGATGTTGTATGG
This sequence comes from Borostomias antarcticus, assembly GCF_949987555.1. Classification (NCBI taxonomy): domain Eukaryota; kingdom Metazoa; phylum Chordata; class Actinopteri; order Stomiiformes; family Stomiidae; genus Borostomias; species Borostomias antarcticus. The sequence continues at coordinate 20,698,879 of NC_140235.1, forward strand.
TATCAAACCTATTCTACCCTTATAACCTATTCTGTGTTATGTTCGGTTCAGGAGGTATGATGCAAAATACATAATTTGGTTATGGCCGCCACAAGGTGTTTTTATGATGGCTCCATTTCTGAAAATCTTCAGGGCCCCAAACTGAATAAGTACCATGTTTCAGGCTTTTATGAAAAAGTAATTTTTACATGTCACCCGGACTGGTCTGGAACTATTGAGATAATATATACTTATCCCTGTGGGAGAAAATTGGGGTTTCAGCAGTAGAAAAGACACAGTAGCAGTGGGAAAGGTACAGTGGGATAGAGATGCACAAGCAGGCCTAGCCAACAAACTTGGATGCTAACTACAAGCTTAAATTCAGAACATGTTGACACACACATCACTATGAGTGATTATGTTGCACTTCAAGGATTGACTCCGAATTCAGTGCTAGAAATTGACAGTCAAATGTTTTTGTAGATATGATAATTGAGAGTTCTTATCTTATTGCACTGTTAAAATGCTAGCTAGCTTCAAGTTAAGGGGTTAGTGTTGATAGCAAGCTAGCACTGTTAAGTTAGCTCAGAGCAAATTATAATATGGCTGTGGTTAGGTTGTAGAATAATAAAGTTGGCTTTATCCTTATATTTATCTTCCTTTCCCCCCCAGATGGCCAGCAGCTCTCTCTTCAAGAGCCGCCACAGATTAAAGAGGAACAGGAGCAGTGGACCATTCAGGAGGGAGAGCAGCTTCAAGGGCTGCGGTCTGATACTACAGACTCCATATTCACTTCTCCCAGAGTGAAAACCCAATGTGATCCGGAGGACTCGTCTGAACTCCCACCTCTTGACCAATCCCCAACTGTGTTACAAATCATCATCAAAGCAGAGTCTGATGAAGAGGACTGTAGCGCACCAGAACCAGCCAGTGACTCTCAGCCCCCTTCTCTAAGTCCAGACAGTCCTACAGCTCAGAGTTTAGAAGAGGAGGAGGAGAGTGGAGGAATGCTGCCTGAACTAACACCCTACAGGCTTCTGCCTACCAGAGTGCTGAAATTGCCTATCAAATCAAGGAGGACACAGACTCGGTGTTCGAGACCCATCCCCAGCCCTCTTTCCAGCCCTGGCCCCTGCTTCAGAACCAAGACCAGCCCCAGCCCCTGGACTAAGCCTATTACCAACTCCCGCTCTGGAAGTGAGAGGGAAGATGTTTCTTCTGGGGAGGCTCAGGCTAAGAGCAAGATGGCAGAGGAACCATATCAATGTGAGGAATGTGACAAAGGTTTTAGGTGTAAGAATCATTTGGTTAGGCATAGAAGAATCCACACAGGAGAGAAACCATATCAGTGTGAGGAATGTGGCAAAGGTTTTGGGTGTAAGAATAATTTAGCTTGCCATAGAAGAATCCACACAGGAGAGAAACCATATCAGTGTGAAGAATGTGACAAAGCTTTTAGTCAAAAGGTGTATTTAATTAACCATAGAAGAATCCACACCGGAGAGAAACCATATCAGTGTGAGCAATGTGACAAAGTTTTTAGTGAAAATGGTAGTTTACTTAGACACAGGAGAATCCATGCAGGGGAGAAACCATATCAATGTGAGGAATGTGATAAAGCTTTTAGTCGAAAGGATAGTTTAGACATTCATAGAAGAATCCACGTAGGAGAGAAACCATATCGGTGCCAGGAATGTGACAAAGCCTTTAGTCACAAGTGTAATTTAGTTAAACATAGAAGAAGAATCCACAAAGGAGAGAAATGAAATCAGTGCCAGAACTGTGAAAAAGCTTTTAGTGAGCAGAGGGGTTTAGTTTGCCATAGAAGTATTCACAACAGGGAGAAACCGTATCAGTGCCAGGAACGTGGCAAAGCCAACGAGACGGCCGTTTGAGTAGCTGTAAATGAGTGAAACAGTATAGCAAAGTATAGCATAGCTTAGGTTTTAGTGATAAGAATTCTATCAATAACAATTCGAGGAGACAGGAGAAAACACATCCATCACATACTGCACCACATATCTTCAGTCAAGGAGGACGCCAAGCTAGTTGAAACAAACAAATTTCACAAATGGAATAATGCTTTGTGAATCAATATAGTTTACAGGTGGAGACTTGGTCAATATAAATTGTTTAAATTGAAAGACTCAACACCAAGCTCAGGGTCTTGGGGCAAAGCAGCACCCTCTGTAAGTGGATCCTGGACTTCCTGTCAGACCCCAAGTGGTGAAGGTAGGCAACCACACCTCATCCTCCGCCCCCCTCAACACAGGAGCCCCCCAGGGCTGTGTTCTGTCCCCCTGTACAGCCATCTTTGACTCCATTCCATCATTAAGTTTGTTGAAAACAGAGCAGTGATAGGCCTGATCTCCAATAATGATGAGAGGGCCTACATGGAGGAGATGAGGCTCCTGAACCAGTGGTGTCAGGAAAACAAGCTCCATCTGAACATCAGCAAGACAAAATAGATGCTGGTGGACTTTGAGAGTAAGCAGGAAAGGAACTACACCCCCCTAATCATCAATGCTACCCTGTAGAGTTGACCGTTTCAAGTACCTTGGCGTCCAGATCACCAAGGACCTGACATGGTCAACACACTGTGGTCAGAGACTGGACCACCTCAGACAACTGAGGAAATTCAGAGCGTCCCACCAGATTTGACGGAGCTTCTACTCATGCATGATTGAGAGCATCCTGACTGGGAATATCACCACCTGGTACGGGAACAGCAGCACACAGGATCGCAAGGCCCAACAGAGTAGTATGGTCAGCTGAATGTACTATAGGGGAGCCACTCCCCCACCTTGAGGACATCGACACTAAAATATGTGAGACCAAGGCCAACAGAATCCTGAAGGACCCCAGCCACACAGGCATTGGGCTGTTCTCTCTGCTTTGGTCGGGGAAAAGGTACCTCACACGGTGCACACAGAGGGACTCAGGAAGAGCTTCTTGGCACAAGCCACCCGGCACCTGAATGATCCTAGTTATTGTAAACAGTGTCACCACATCTAGTGTACATATCTACAACACATGTAAATGCAGTTGACTGTATGTCTCACCCCGGATTATTATTTATCTATACTGTAGCTATAGCATGTACATAACATATCCACACCGGCACCTTATCTTTAGCTTTATATTGTATAGATTGTATTTCTTGTGTAATGGGTAAATTGAGTATGGTAATTATCTGTAACATTTGAGCACACCACAGAGCTGGCAGCAACATTTCACTGTGATTGTGCACTGTACTTTTGCATGTGACAAATAAAGATCTGAATCTGAATCTTTTTTATCTGAACTTTAATGCAGTTTTGAATATTGCTTCTTAAAAATGATTGTCTCTTCCCCTGCAACTAGTTCATAGGATTTGCATAAAAACGGAGACTGAAGTGAGAGTGTTCCCACATTACTCCATACTATTCAGCATAGCGCATCATGGGGATGGGAAGCTCTGAACCCAGTGGACCTCTGAGAGCAGCTAGCTTCTCTTTCACTCTCCACCCAACCTAATCATACATAGATAAATGGTAAATGGACTGCACTTATATAGCGCTTTTCCACCTTAGCGGCACTCAAAGCGCTTTACAATGGCCTCTCATTCACAAGGTGCTAACCTGCTCATTGGGAGCAATTTGGGGTTAGGTGTCTTGCTCAAGGAAATTTCGACATGTGGACAGTCGGAGCTGGGATTCGAACCAATGACCCTTCGATCACTGAACGACCCACTCTACCAACTGAGCTACAGATCTCCCAAGCTCCCTCTGTAAGTACATGTATTCAAACCATACAGTACATTGATATTTTATTCAAATGTGTGATATGGAATGGAGGAATGTTTTACAGTATTCATTCAACTTTGTGAAATGTTTTGCTTTGGTAGAATGGATGTAGATTATTAGGTTTTTTTCAGCAGTTATGGCATTGAGAACAGCAGGAAGTGTGCTTGTGGTTGTCCTCTGTTCCTTGGCAGTAGCAGGTAAATCATTTTATTTATGAACCACTTGTCATTGTGAAACTGCTGAATCACTAACAATCAGTAACAATCACTAAGTTATTAAGAAAACAGACACAAATTAATATATAAAATACATACAGTACACATTTAAAAAAATATTTTCTAAATAAGTAGGTCTTCAGACCGTTCTTAAAAGAACCCAGTCTTTGGTGCCCTTAGATTGTCAGGGGGTAGCTCAGCAAATGGCCAAGCAGAAGGCAAAATGTCATAGATCAACTTTGAGCAGCCTTCCTATTGTAGTATCTTTGTTCTTCAGATCATTGACGCCACCAGATGAAATCAATATTATTACATACTAGTGGAAAGTGCCTGTCCAAAAGGCTCTTCCCATGACATAGTTGCTTCCATTATAGTATGATGCCCGCCTTGGTTCTGGGCATTACTATACATGCCTGCTGGGGCCTGTGGCTGTACTGAGTGTGACTGTGCCCATACAGCTTATTACAAAATCCTTAAAAAGCCTATTGCTACAGCATGCATTATTACATTTTTCTTAAATGCATTAAATCAAATAAATTTTCTCATACAATACTTGAAACAACTCCCCTCCCTTAATAGTCTACACTAACAACCCTTCTGGTTAGGTACAAGTATAAAAACATTCAACACAGCAATTAGGCTACTATTCAGATTAAATGTGTTGTTCCATGTGTGACAGACTTCATTTCACTCTGCGTTGTGTTGTGCCACTTGTTCGCTTGACCCATGTTAAGGGATTGTCCAGGGTGGGACGCAAACCTGCAACAAACTCTACAATAATCTATACAATAATTAGACAAAGTGTGGGGCCGTACATAGTTTGACCACCACGATAACCGGGCCTAGCCGCCAGAGGGTGCTGCAGCCCAACAAATCTCGACCGGTGTTGTTCTGAAAAATGTCCCCCTGCCACAATTAGTTCACCCAGCAGAAAAACTGCAATATCTCAGGCTAGTGTCCTATTGACTCATAGTTTGGACTGGCATACTCTGGGGACTCTCAACTATCTGCTGTTTTGAAATTAAACATTCAAACGGTCACCGCGCTGGCTATGTGGGTGCTGGACACATGGCCCAAATGGACTTATTTGTGCTCCAAAGTCTCCTGAACACACCAAAAGTAAATCAGATACCCCTAGCCGGAGATAAAAGCTTAAGCATATATTTTGGGTTGACAGTGTCAATATCAGGTGAGGGATTATTTCTCCTCTCCTCGCTCTTTGTATCTGGCAGCACATGCTGCAGTAGAATATTGTTTCCCAATCAGTTCCCTTAAAACTGGTCTGGGTCGGTAGGGGAAGGGTCAACTATATTGAAACGGCCATATCTCGACAAGACACATGTCCTGCTCCCGCGCACAGAGCCAAAACAAAACTATGAGCGAAACCAGCTTCCCATGTAGGGGCACTAGAGACACTAGAGTTTTGAATGGGGTGTGCAGGGGAGAGCCCTTGAGCCTACACAGAACCGCCCCCTGCCGGCTCCGACCCCAGGCGGCCCCACAGAGCCGACCGAACACTGTCACCCATTCACCTCCATTCATTTAGACTTGGGCTCAGGAGCCCAAATCCTTAAATGCCAGTTTTAGATAAGCCTAGATCTATCGATCGATATATTAGATACAATGTGCAGAACAATCACGACGGGTCCACGGGCACTGTTCAGTAAAGTTTTGGAATTATATTTCCATAGGTAGGCTATTTACACTTTCAACAGCGGGGCCGTGCACGGCTGCCAGTTGACCAAATATGGTTTGTCTCTTCTTGACAGCCAGTCACCCACCCGGCAGAAAGTGAACACGCGCTGGACATTTTGAACAACCAGCACCTGTCACCAGGCTAGGGTAAGAGTGGCAAAGCCCAATATTACGTTAGTTTAAAGATTAAATACATTTTCTTTACCTGATACAAAGCGGCTATTGGCTACTTTGGGGTTCCCCGTGGAAGCTACAGGCTATGCTAAACAGCTAGCTTGCACGATCTGAAAAGCTGGCTAACTGCGGCGGCCAGCACAAACCAGGCTGTTTTACACTGCACAGGAAATTCTAATGAATATACAATTGACTTATGATGGCATGATTTTAGAGATTTGTATTTGTAGACGTACCGTAGTGGCAGCGGTGCTAGCTAGCTAACGTTAGGTGCCATGTACTACTTAGACGACTATCATGGATTATGCTAATGTTAGCCACAGCTGCTAGTTAGCTAGCAAGAGCTTTTGCAACTAGCTAACCTAGCTGGCTAACTAACGTGAGTCTACCTGTGTTCTATAGCGCTTGTTGTACAATGTAATTGTACCGTAATACACTTAATATGATTGCCAATATTACCACGCAGCTAACCCGCAGTCTGTGACTGAGTGTAGGCCTCCACATAATGTCGCTCTCATATGCGTTGCGTTTTGACGTTAATTGCGGCATGAATTATGATGGCATGGCTCGATCAGTTGCATATAATGGTGTTGGTGTTGTTGAGAGACAGACGACTAGTCTACAGACGTCTCTCACATCACTTTTTTTTAATCAACAAACAATACATTGCTATTTTCACATTAGTCATCAACTCCACGTTGAATTGTTTTTCAAACCCCCCGGAGTCTTTACACTTTTGAGTTTTCTCTATTTTTCGACATTGTCTTCCTCAGCCCCCTGCATCAATGCCGTCAGATCTGGCCAAGAAGAAGGCGGCGAAAAAGAAGGAGGCAGGGAAGACCCGCCAGCGCACCAAGAAAGCCGACCAGGTCGAGAGTGAACCAATAGAGAGTCAGGAGAATGGGGCTGAAAACTATGGTGAGAGAGAATAGGATAGATCCTGTATAGACTCATGAGTCGATTAATCACCTGCGTTTGTCTTGTGAATGTGTGTGTGAGCATGTTTGTGTGTGTTTATGTGGCGGTAATAACCATGCTGTCTAATATTTTGACCGTCACACTAATACGAAGCTTGCGCTCAATAGTCAACATGACTATTCTGATTGGCAGAGCTGGCTAGCCTGACCAAGGAGCTGGATGAGTTCGAGCTGAGGAAGACGGAGGCGAGGGCAGTGACAGGGGTGCTGGCGTCTCACCCCAACAGCACAGACGTCCAAATCAGCAGTCTGTCGCTCACCTTTCACGGCCAGGAGCTGCTGAGCGACACCAGCCTGGAGCTCAACTCCGGACGGCGCTATGGCCTCATCGGACTCAACGGGACAGGTACCACATATGCCACTTTGGTACCACATATGCCACTTTGGTCTAGTGGTTAGACGTTTAGGTTCCGAGCAGCACAGGACCTAAGCCAGTCCTTCCCTATAGAGCAGAGGTAGCTCTGCATGCGACTGAAAAGCCATACTATAGCTGACGGATGTTGGCTTTGGTCTAGTCTAGTTAGATGTCTGGTTTCCCATGTGGAAGATTTGTGGTTTGATCCCCATTAACGATATTTACATATGCTTGAATATGGCAGGTGTCAGTCAGTATCGCTTCCTCCTGCAACTTGCCCACGCTGACTCGGATCGAACCTGGGTCCTCTGATTTGCACACATGACCACCTCTCATAAACTCCGCTACCCATGTACGCCACTGAAAAGCTAGCTCTTCGATGGCGCAAGTGGGCGGTATTTATACTGAGGAGTGAGTTTAACCAACTCAACTCGGTTACATTAACTTTGCAGTGCCGCATAATATACGCCCTGAATGATTCCTGCAGTTTATTGGCTGGATCTGTCTTACCCCCGGTACAGGCAAGTCCATGCTGTTGTCGGCCATCAGTCACCGGGAGATCCCCATCCCCGAGCACATAGACATCTACCACCTGACGCGGGAGATGGCGCCCAGTGACAAGACGGCACTGCAGTGTGTGATGGAGGTGGATGCGGAGAGAATCATGCTGGAGAAAGAGGCTGAGAGACTCGCTCACGAAGACTGTGAGTTACACACTGATCGTTTTGTTGTGTTATTTGCATTGTGCAGCTTAAACTGAACTAGGGTGTGGTTTGGTATCCCGACTGTCCCCTTGGGAAACCTTTTTTTCCAGCCTCTGCTAAAAACAACACCACAAGACACATTTACCATTTACCATTACACATTATTTCATAGTTTCATGCAGTTAGGCATACAGATTGATTGACTGTTTTCACCCCCCAATAGCAGAGTCTGAGAAGCTGATGGAGTTGTTCGAGCGCCTGGAGGAGCTGGATGCAGACAAGGCAGAGGTGCGGGCCTCCAGGATCCTCCATGGCCTGGGCTTCAGCGCCTCCATGCAGCAGAAGAAGCTCAAGGACTTCAGTGGAGGCTGGCGGATGAGGGTCGCTCTGGCCAGGTATGACGAGAGTTTTTGTGTGTTTAAAAAAAATAATATATATATTTATGTGTCTATTAACTGATACCTCAGTGAAGGGAGAAATCATTTACATGTAGACGATTCGCCAAGTGGCTTCTGCAGTTCCTCAGGTATGGAAGTAATGCTCCCTGTGCTATGTGAATGTGATGTTACTTGCATTGTTCACTGCAACTTTACTTATTGATACACCACATGGGAAGTCTAGTCTTCTTTATACTGAGCCACCTGCTGACAAAGTGAAAGTATAGATGACCTCTCACATTCATTGAGCACAGTCGTCAGGTTTCATCATAATGGCTGAAGTACAATACATTGAACGAGGAAGTATAATGTTATTATGCCTGTTTAAAAGCCTACCGTCTCTCTTCCTTCCCGCAGAGCTCTGTTCATCAAGCCCTTTATGTTGCTGCTGGACGAGCCCACCAATCACCTGGACCTGGACGCCTGCGTGTGGCTGGAGGAGGAGCTTAAGTCGTGAGTCTGCCTCGTCACCTGCCGTTATGCCGGGCTCAAACTACAGGATTGAAAAAATCCTAACCGATTTAGAAATCAGGTTACATCACGCACATAAGGAGAATCTTACAGATGTTCTTACGTGAATCTCAAACACACGACAAGGTTTGAAAATAACGGTGCATCACACACTACAGGATATTATCGTGTCCGAGGGAGCAACAAACCACTGTCTCGCTTGTAAAGTAGTGATGTAATAATCTTAAATATCAAACGTGTTTGATATTATTGGGGCAGCCCCAATGGGTCTGCGAGCCGATTGGGAGGTTTAAAATTGGCTCTGTAAACCACTCACATTACAAGATAATCTGGTCTGAACATCGGTACCGACCAACGTTCTAGTCCAGATTTCTCCTCCAATTGTGGGGAGGGGTGAATCGGGGATAAATCGTCCCCAAAATCCTGAGCCTGGCATTACTCTTGTCTGTTTGCAGCAGTCAAAACGCAGGCAGGCGGCTCTAATGATAGGGCTGCCTGACTAATCTACAAATCATAAGGATCGGGTATTTACTATGACAGATGGTTGGTAGATCAGGCTTACCCAGTTGCCCAGAGCCACCTGCAATAGCCGACTCACGCACACATTCATGGGTTGAGTTGGCTTGGTTGTCTGTGCAGACCACGGGATCCACTCTGAGCATGCACACTCCCTTCAGGTTCAAGCGAATCCTTGTGCTCATCTCTCACTCTCAAGACTTCCTAAACGGCGTGTGCACCAACATCATCCACCTGCACCAAAAGAAGCTCAAGTACTACACGGTGAGATGGGGACACTTTTCAGTTGGGATCATTATATTGTAATCACGTCAATTACAGACAGACCATATGATATGACGTCATACCCAGAACATCTCTCTCACCCATGTGAGAGAGGAAGATATTCGCCTCCTGTCACTGCCTGCACCAACTGGTGTAGCTTGTCACTGAATGACGTCTTGTCTTCTGATCTCACTGGCGAGTACTTTGCTCAGCTCATTTTAGATTAGTCTATAGGTGTGTGTGCGCATGCCGCCGGCATTTGAAGCGCTGGTTGGCAGGATGGTGTGCTGGATGAGCATTTATCAATTTTTAATGGCAGGGTAACTATGACCAGTATGTGAAGACCAGGGAGGAGCTGGAGGAGAACCAGATGAAGCGCTTCAACTGGGAGCAGGACCAGATATCACACATGAAGGTGAACAGCGCCACCTTGTGGCTCGGCAGGTTTACTGCACCGTATGCAGTAAATGCAATGATTATCAGTGTTTAATGCTTAGCACCGACACCTCTCTCTCTCTGTGCTTGTGTATCTCTTTCCTTTTCTTTTTGTCTCTTTCTCTTCTCTGTCTCTCTGTAGGACTACATTGCCAGGTTTGGTCATGGCTCGGCTAAGCTGGCCAGACAGGCCCAGAGTAAAGAGAAGACACTGCAGAAGATGGTGGCCTCCGGCCTGACGGAGCGAGTAGTAAACGACAAGGTGTGAGAGGCTCACCTGGCTACCGTCTCCATAACCTGTTTGGATGCACACAGTACACACAGCCTGATAAAGCCAAAGACCTTTCCTCTCCATGCACTATGAATTCACAACTGTAATAATCCCCCCTTTCTCATTCCTCCTCTCTCTTAGACCCTGTCATTTTATTTTCCTCCCTGTGGGAAGATCCCGCCTCCTGTTATCATGGTGCAGAACGTCAGCTTCCAATACAGTGAAAACACAGTGAGTACTGTACGAGTAGTCACATATCCAGGACCCAGCACTTACACCAGTTACACCTGTCTTTTGAACTTTGACTGTACAGCAGTGCAGTGTCCAAAAAAGTTCCCCCTTGATTGCCTTTCGGATACAATAAAGATTTACTGACCCAAACCTCTCTTGGGCCTCCCTCCAGCCACACATATACAAGAACCTGGAGTTTGGTATCGACCTGGACACGCGGGTGGCTCTGGTGGGGCCCAACGGTGCAGGGAAGTCCACACTGCTGAAACTGCTCATAGGGGAGGTAGGTGGGTCCGTCTCATCAACATTCACTATACCCTTTAAAGGAGTAGTAAAGGGAAAATGCATGTTTAGCCCTGTTTTAAGGTTACTTATGATCATATACAATGGTTCAGATCAAAACCTTGACAAAACTAGCACTTTTGAGAAAGTCTGATAATTGCTCTACCACCGTTTAGGTCATACAATGGATGTGGGTGGGCACCTTGAAAAATCATTCAAAAACATGTTAAACTCTCGATTTCAAAGACAAGAAGCTCACCGAGGGGGTAATTGGTGTCCGTTGGTGTTCTGACATCAAATTCGCTGCAAAATATGAATCCTGTAGGGTTTTATTGAACATTTTATGAAATCCATGGACTTGTATTGAAGCGACCGTTGTAGATGTGTAGATCAATCTGCAGAGGGGATTCAGGAAGCGGAACTACTTAAGGTAGCTATTGTTAAGTTTATGTTGCTGGGCTACCTAGTTTGCGGAAGTTTACACACGTATGTGCTGCGACTAAATAGTTCTGCTAAATATTTAAAAAAGCCTTTCCAGATTAACTAGAATCTTACTTTATGGCGAATTATATGTCAGAACGCCAACTAACACCTCGGTGAGTTTCTTGTCTTTGAAATTGAGAGTTTAACATATTTTTTGAATGATTTTTCAAGGTGCCCACCCACATCCATTGTATGACCAAAACGGTGGTAGAGCAATTATCAGACTTTCTCAAAAGTGCTAGTTTTGTCAACGTTTTGATCTGAACCATTGTATATTATCATAAGTAACCTTAAAACAGGGCTAAACATGCATTTTCCCTTTACTACTCCTTTAAAGTTAGTCAGTAGAATATGCCCTTCAGTGTAAGGCTAATTCATCTTTTTTAAATAAAAATGAATTATTAATGTGTCACTGGACATCTTGATTTTATTTCAGGTGTGTAATATCTCTCTCTCCGTACCTCTCCACAGCTCCTCCCCACCGATGGCATGATCAGGAAACATTCTCACGTGAAGATTGGCAGATATCATCAGGTAGGTACACTGGAACATGGTATTTGAAAACCTACACAATCGATCCTATATGTGTTTGCTCGAGTCTGCCTGGTTTATCAGTGATGTGGGTGGGGTTTCCATTTTTCCATTTGGGACTAGGCCATTGGTTAGCCTACATTGTGCCAGCCAGGCAAGGTATTGGAAACAATCTCAAATGGTGTTTCCGCCCCAGTCTGATCCATATTAAGCTCTCAAGTTTCAGACCCAAATGAAGAGATTGTTTTGGGCCAGTGACTGTATGTGTGTGTGTGTGTTTCCTGTGCTCCAGCACCTGACAGAACAACTCCAGCTGGACCTGTCCCCCCTGGACTACATGATGAAGTGCTTCCCTGAGATCAAGGAGAAGGAGGAGATGAGGAAGATCATCGGCCGCTACGGCCTGACGGGAAAACAGCAGGTGATAATCAAGAGAACTTTATTTGCACCGTAGCCGTTTGGATGAATGAGTGCTGTGCTACTTCATATATTAGTTTGAAGGAACCTCCTCGCTCGTCCCCTGCACTGCTGTCTTGTCTTACTCAGTTTCCTTCCCCTCCGAGGTGAGTCCTATAAGGAACTTGTCGGACGGTCAGAAGTGCCGCGTGTGCTTCGCTTGGCTGGCGGGGCAGAACCCACACATGCTCTTCCTGGACGAGCCCACCAATCACCTGGACATCGAGACCATCGATGCCCTGGCCGACGCCATCAACGAGTTCGAGGGAGGAATGATGCTGGTCAGCCACGACTTCAGACTCATCCAGCAGGTGAACGCATATCACTTCCTCCCCCCTGTTCAAAGTTCAAGTGAGCATGTTAAAGCCATAATCCGGAGTTGCTGTAACCATCAGACTGTTTGAGGCAGTGCAACAAAATAATACACCGTTGAATAGTGTACTCAGAGCCCGTTCAATTAAACTGTAAAATGAACACCTATGTAACCGTCGTCTCTCCCTCTTCAGGTGGCCGAGGAGATCTGGGTGTGCGAGAAGCAGACCATCACCAAGTGGAACAGGGACATCTTGGCCTACAAGGAGCACTTGAAATCTAAGATTGACAATCAAACGCATGACATCTAGAGCCCCTGGTCTGCACTAAACCATAAATCATGAAGTCAACTGCTGGCCAGGAACTCGCTTCCTTTTGGGTCTTAGGTCTGGTAGAACGGTGGAGAGATTCCAGATTCCAGTCTTCCAGTGGAGAGATTCCAGTGTGACGGGAGCAAAATTGTTTCCTTTTAGTCTTTTGTGCTACTGTGTTTAGCTGTTTACAATCCTCACGCAGACTCAACAACCTTTTGCATTCTTGGATTGGTCAGTTAAGGCAGCTGTCCAAAAGACAGCACATCGGATGTACCTCCCCTCCTAGGCAGCAGGGCCCCTTTACCAGGCTTTCTCCTGGTGAGATGAGAAGGCTTGGAAACCAGCTTCCTCTATACATGGTGATCATCACCCCCAGGCTGCACTCGTGATTGGCTGAAATACTTAAGGCATCGCAGTGCAATATGTAATGTATTCTACTCTGCTGTCATATTAGAACGTTATATTTTTTCCAAAAGTGGTAACTGTTTTATTCTACAAATACAACGTACCTGTATACAGCAGCTTTGAGGTCATATTATATATTAAAAAAACCATAAAATATATATTTTCCTGGCGGAAAATAGAAAATCTTTTTCTTTATTTAACTGTGTACTTGCAAAATGGGTTGATGAATTAATTTGCAAAAGGAGACTTGCAGCATGCTGCTGCTTTAGGGTTCTTTAACAAATTAAATTAAAAAAAACATTCAAAATGCAACAATTATTTATTTTGCATTCCGTATTTTAAATTTACAGCTTTTATCCAAAACCATTTACATTTTGGGAAAATAAACTGTATTTTACATCTTTGTGCAAACATAAGAGAAGCAAAACTAGATTTATTATTAAAGGAGTTGCTTTGGATTCTTGCTTATGAACCCAACATCTCAGTATGCAATATGCATCATGGCCCCACTGTCGGCCAGCATGTTGGCCAACTACTTCTACCACAAGCGTATGCTTAGACTATCTAGATGTTGAGTGGTCACTTGTGTTACTGATAACTGCCATATGACAAGGAAAAAAAGTGTTAACTGGTGTCTGTCAAGCATAGAACATTTCATCCTCTCCTGTAGCTACTAGATCTTCAGGGTTTACTACTAAGGTATTACTGACTCATACATGCTGTTATAAATAGGTGTGACATCTTTGATCAGTGTCCAACAGGTGCCTCTGTACTCGTCATGCATGTTACATTTCAGCTATTTCTCATCTAAATGGCACCATCAAGTGAGACACTTGTCTTCAACACGGTAACAGTGGGGTTGGTGATTACATACATGGGTTCAGAAGATCTAACATGTTCAGAGGCTGTTCTACAGACTTTAACACCACAGATGGCGGACGTGCGATTGAGACGAGCTGCTGTCGAAGCTGTGCAGTTGAGCTGTGTTTCAGGCCCTGGTGTTGGTGTAGCCGAGCCTGCAAGCCAAGATTCAGAGTCCAGGCAGACTCCAGCAGGGCTGGCTCTGGGGGGGGAGGGTGCAGGGTGGGCCGTTTATTTACCATCCAAAATGTCACGTTACATAAGAACCATGTAAATGTCATTTTGTAGTAAATTAGTTTAAAAAATGCTGAAACATTTCTATCGTCCCAGAACCGGCCCTGGGCTGAGGCGGCCCGGGAACGTACAGAGGAGGAGGCGTCATCACTTCACCAGTGATGACCCCCAACGTCCGCTGCACAGGATTCCATGGAAGTGGCTACCTGTAGTTCTCCCAAGCCACTATCAGACACTTTTCCTTCTTTATACATTCCTTGGCTGGAGTGGGCCGGCGGTTGGGGTGGGGTGGGGGGTTCCCAGTCTTACTGGGTGTCTCCGTCGTCATCGGAGACCTGGTCGGGGGGGATGGCCCGTGTGTAGCTGGCACGGATGCTGCTTATCTGCGGGCAGGACGAGATCAGGTTGGCGATGCCCGTCAGGGTTACACCGGTGCCGTCCAGGTTGACGTGGCTCAGCCGCATGCGCTTCAGGAACTTCAGACCTGGAGAGGAAGCAGGGGAGAGGGAGGGGGGTGGGGGGGTATGAATAGCAGATAAGGATAACAGCTAGAAAGAGGAATCACAGATGGGATCAGTGTCCGGATGTCTGGGTTAAGCGTGGCCTCACCGTGGTCGGTGATGCGTGTTCGGCTGAGGTTGAGCTTCAGCAGCTGTGAACAGTGGACCAGGCCTCTCCTCACCACGGTGTCCCCCACCTGGGTGCTGGCCAGGCCCAACACCTGCCATACACCAACAGATAGGTTTCAATACAGTGTTCACACATTCAATCCCTTCATTTTTTACCACGAACGGATGAGGGTGGATGTCCAGCCGGTGTGCTGAGTAGCCTCGTAGAGTGCGAGTCTCGTGTGTTTGCGATTTTATCTACAAATGCTAAGGACTGGCTGGTGAGTGTGAGGCGGCGGTTGTTGTTGTTCACCTGGAGGTGTGGCAGGGAGGTGACGAGGGCAGCCGTGCCCCGGCTGGTGACGGCGGTGCGGTCCAGGCAGAGCTCTAGCAGCTCCTGCAGACTCCTCAGGGGCGGGAGCCCGGCGTCCGTCACCTGGGTGTTGCTGAGGGACAGCCTCTTCAGCCTGCACAGGACACAACAGCAGGGGTCACAACTGCTCACAGTAGCTCTTACGACTGGCGTCTTACGTCTGTGCCGGCGCTGGAGAAAGGTCAGGCTGCAACCCAACATTACCATTGTGGAATAGGGGCAAAAAAAAACACTTATTCACAATCACAAGAATCGTCGGGTGGTGCTAAGCTTTTCTTCTTCTTCAACGGTGACCTTGCAAAATTGAATGTTTCATTGCTGCCACTGGAATTGAAAAGCGTACATCCTGTGAGTCAGACGAGGCCTGGCCATACTCTATGCCTGCCTGGTGAGGTTGCATGGTACCATTATGTGATACAATGTAAAGTACAGCACACTACAGCTGGAGGTATACCAAATCTTTACATCTATGCCAATGATGAGAAAACCTAAAGCATTAAGCAATTGAAATGCTCAACACGGAGGAGTAGCCAAGAATAAGTGTTCAGGGCAGGCCTATACTATAAACCAGCTTCTGCTGTACCTGGTCATGGTGGCGAGCTGGCTGACCCCCTGGTCGGTGACGTGTGTGTAGTCGGTCAGGTCCAGCTCTGACAGGAGGGACAGTCTGGAGAGGAAGGACAGCCCGCTGTCGGTCACTGAGTGGCGTCCAGGGAGGGTCAGCTGAGTCAGCCTGAGACCTGGAGACACAAAATAAACACACCCTCACATGACTAGCTATCCACTGTTTTTCAACCCAGGCATAGTGTGGGACTAGACAAAAACACACACACGCGCGCACGCACACACACACACACACACACACACACACACACACACCTGAGATGATCTGGAGGGCGTGGTTGCCGTCGTTGACGGGGATGCCGGCCAGGCTGAGGGCAGAGAGGGTGCAGTGGGCGGCCAGGCTCTCCAGGGAGTCCTCCCTCACGCCGGTGCCGTCCAGGTAGAGAGTCTGCAGGCTGGCCAGCTGGGCCAGGGCCGACACATCGCTCACCTGGAGGAGGAGGAGGAGGAGGAGGAGGAGGAGGATGGGGCAGCCGGGAGGGGTGGGATTGAGAGTAGAGAACACGGATAGTGTGCAAGAGATGTAAAATCTGATCTGAGAGTGACACTGGCTGAGAATGGGCTTGGCGTTACAGGAGAGAGAGTGAGTGAGTGAGTGAGTGAGTGAGTGAGTGAGTGAGTGAGTGAGTGAGTGAGTGAGTGAGTGAGTGAGTGAGTGAGTGAGTGAGTGAGTGAGTGTGTGTGTGTGTGTGTGTGTGTGTGGAGAGGTCTACCTTAGTCTGTTTGATGCTGAGGAGTCGTAGCTGTGGTAAGCAGGTGGGCAGTGCTGCCAGGGTGGTCTCGGTCACGGCAGTCTGGTTCAGACTGAGCTGGGCAAGTGACGAGGGCGCCCCCTGGAGGTACAGCACCATCCCTACATCGCTTACTTTGGTCTGGTCCAGGGACAGGAAACACAGGCTCTTCAGACCTGAGGGCACACAATCAGATTATGTGGCCCAGCCAGTCAAACTACAGGGAATTTAGAATGATGACCCCATTTCATTTTGAGAGAACAGAGACAATGTCATCCATCTGCACATAATCAGTTTAAGTGTGCAGCTTATTGCTTTGGATTGGTGCTCTTTTCTGATGTACAGTGGATCCCTATGCTATTAGGAACTCTATTACATAATCTTCACCTTTTCATATTGTCTCTGTTGTTCTCTCTAGAGCTTAACTAGGTCTGACCACTGTTGACATTACTGAGGCTCTATCTAAAAACCCCTGAAACCCCAGGCATCTATGGTGTCCCCATGCTGAAGACAGAGAGAGAGAGACAAGAGACAGAAAAATATAGAGAGAGAAACAAGAGACAGAAAAAGAGAGAGAGAGAGAGAGAGAGAGAGAGAGACAGACAGACAGACAGACAGACAGACAGACAAGAGACGGAGAGCAAGAGACGACGAGAGAAAGGTTCCTCACCCGTGATGTGCTGCAGGCAGGAGTCGGTCAGCTTGTTGCAGCAGGCCAGGTTCAGGTGCTGCAGTTTGACCAGGCTGGACAGGACTGACAGACCAGCGTCTGGACGGGAGGAATACAGACAGACAAGATGACCCTCCTCAGTGCCATGGTCTAACTGGATAAACTGTTCAGTTCAAACTAGATCTGAGTACAAATACCACTGAAATCCTTTAGAAATAAAAATACAATCTTGGCTGCGGTGCCTTTGTGCCAGACGATAAATATCAAGCACATGTACTGTGCGTCATTGAAAATTCAACTGAATTGAGTAATTGATTCAAAGTAGTATTTCAACCCCAGGTCTGATTCGGGGCCATCATGTCCTCAGGTTTAACGTTTGCAGTACCAGTGATGAGAGGGGAGTTGAGCAGGCTCAGGTGCTTCAAGGCAGTGAAGGCCCGCAGCTGGCGCAGCAGCTCGTTGGTGGAGTACGGGTAGCAGTTGAGGACAAACTTCTGCAGCGGGCAGCCGAAGAACAGCTCCAGGGTGCGTGGGCGCAGGAGCCTCTCGCGGGACATGTGGCTGAGCAGGAGCTCGGCCAGCTCGGGGGTCAGGCATGACAGACTGCTACTGTACTGCATGCTGGGAGCTGGGAGAGGGGGAGGATGGAGAGAGAGAGAGAGAGAGAGAGAGAGAAAGACGGGGGAGATGGAGAAGGATAGAAAGACAAGGCAGGGAGAGAATAGACAGGATACAGGGAAAGGGAGAGTAGAAAGAGAGAAAGAGAGAAAGAGAGAGAAGTGGGATCGATTTAAGAGCTAAATGATTTCTTTGAGAGTGTTGAGATTGCTTGCAATGTATGGAATTATAGTTGTCTGTGCTGAATCAGGAAATTAATTCAGTGAATGTGATGTCTGACTTGTCATGAGGTGGACGGTGGCTCTGGTGGCCATGACGCAGAGAGAGGGGACGCTGGGCGTCCGGAAGGGCCTCTTGGGGGGAGACGGGTGTCCCTGGCTGGCCTGAGGGTCCTCCTGGTGGGCGGCCCTCTGGAGGCGCTGTACCGCAGCCTGGCCTGCCGCCCCGGGAACCACCCTGGCCCCGGCCTCCTCTGGCTCTGCTGGCTCCTCCACTGCCGCCTCCCTGGGATAGGCGCACACACGCACACACACAAAATATCATATTAAGATGTCCTCTTCTTAGAGTGAGTAACTGCCCATAAGATAAACGCAGCCCTGACAAAGCAATCAATAGTTGGCCCAAATCACTGCAACAAGATCCTTTGTGTTTCACAACTTTTTCCAAAGTCACTATTAAGACCACTTCATGCAGACGCTCACCTGAGTCTGTTGCCTTGGTCTGGCCAGTGGTGCCGTGGCTCAAACCCAACACGCACGCGGTTGTCTGGGAAGAAGGGCAGCCGAGGCATGCCTGTGGAGTCAACAGAGAGTTACTCTTAAGCCCAGTTCACATACAAGATTGTGCTTTGCAACATTCTAAAACTGAACTATTTACACCAAAGCAACGAGCGGAGACCGTTTCCATAACAATGGCTCTTGTCACTCAACCCATTTCCTTATCCACAACCCATAATTATTATATTTTGTCCGCATTTGTTTAGTCTATTCCGCGATCGTCTGCCTTTTCTGTGTAGATCCCAGAGAGACTGCAGAAGTTAGTTAGCCTGGAAGCCAGACTTCCTTCCTCAGCCACCCAGAACGATTTGAGTGTTCCCAGAAAATGGGAAACGCGAACTACAACAGGAGTCCGCTAGTAGAGCGAAGTAATAATGAGCAGTAACGTTAACGTTAGAAGTATAAACACAGCCATAAGTGTAGTTATTGCAGAAATAGACTCAATAACAACAATTAAAGAAGAACTAGAGTATGCACTAGCGGAGTATGCACTAGCAGAAAATACGTTTTTGCTGTTCTTCTGTCTGAATTTGGCAAAAGTTTGATCTATGTTTTGTTATGCTGATTGGCTGAAGGAGTTTGTCTGTCAAGGCAAGTACTCCCACACACTCAAATCGTTCTGAGCAGCTGGAAGTCCAATCTGTATGGTGAAAACTTTTTTTTTTCCGCGAGGAAGTCTGGCTTCCAGGCTAGAATTTAGTACAAGTTAGAGCTGATAGGATCCCGCAACCGTGGTAATTTTAAGACAAGCACTGATAGTGGGAGCATGAGAGATCATCTGACAGCAAGGCACAAAAGGTTCTGTGTAAGGAGAGAACTGGAGACACGTGGGGTGAGAACAGGGGAGGGGGAGACAGACGGAGTAACGCGAGCGAGGAGGAGGGGGGGAAGGGGAGGACCGAAGGGTGAGCCGAGCACCAATCGTAAACGGGGAGGGGGGGCGGTACCGTTGGGGAGGAGGGGCAGGTCTCTTTCTGCCTCTGGCTGCTCGTCGTCGTCGGAGCTGACCGCCTCCTCAGCATCACCCGGGACCAGCTTCTGGCCTCGCCCTGCCCACCACAAACCCAGCATGAATGAACACCATGGACCCACCTACACACACCGTATACATAAAACATCGCTCATCTATCACACTTCACACATTCTGTATACATTACCTAAATTGCATTTGTGTCTCCCTTTTTAACAGTACATCGTATTTTGTATTTTGCACTATATTTTGTATGTGTATGCCTTCACCCTAGTCAAATTAGGTGTGAACCGTATACAATAAAATTGATCTTGAGTCTTGAATTCAGCTGCCCTTCAAACTGCCCGCACCAAACCCAACCCCCCTGTAACGTGACACTAATTGGTCTGTTAATATGAAAGAATTTGAGTGTAAAGCATAACTGCATTACAAGATTCAAGACTGCAATTTATTTCTGATGTACTCTAGGAAGTAGGACACTATGTGCCTATAATCATTTACAGTAACTCCGATATTTGTGGACGATTTTAGTGGGCAGCACAGGCTGTTGTCCACCTGCCACGGCAGCTCCTCACCCCAGAAATGAGAGGGACCAGTGAGTGGGGGGCCGACCCCGGGGATCCCGGCGTAGCCCACCGCCTCCTCCCACAGCTGAGGGGGGAGTTGCGGGGGCAGGGCGGGGTCCTCCTCGCCCTCCTCCTGGAGGGGGAGCTGAGGGGGCTGAAGAGGCGCGGCCGGCGGGGGGGTCGCCTCCTCCTGGCCCGCAGCCAGACGAGCCACGGGGCTGGGCGGGTCCTGGGGAGTCTCCGGGGGCGTGGTCTGAATGCAGAGGGCGGCGTTGGGCGTGAGGCCCAGCGAGCGGAGGGAGCAGGCCAGCTCCGCCTCGCCGAAGCGCTTGCGCGGGAAGCCCTGCAGGAGGGAGAAGGAGAGCAGGGACGGGTGGCGCCCGGAGATGTGCTCCACCACGCTGCGCAGGGGGGCGTCGGCCGGGAAACGCTCTCGCATCGACTCCCCAGAGGGCAGACGAATCTACAGGAAGGCGGAGAGATAAGGCTGAAACCAACCACTTCAGCGCCTTTCAAACCACTTAAGCGACCGGAGACAGCAATAAAGAGGGGAGAAGGGATAGCTCTGTGAAGTACAGGGTTCAGCATCGTACAAACAACTGATGATAATATCCATGTCATGTAATATTGTAATAAATAAGCTTTGAGTTCAAATTGAATTTCCCTATTGGTGAATATTGAAGTATTCTGTCTTTTTCTTTCTTTCTTTCTTTTTCTTTCTTTCCTTCCTTCCGTCCGTCCGTCCACCATCCCTCCCTTCCTTCCTCCCTCCCTCCCTCTATCCATTTATCTATCATAACAGCCCACCCAAAAATATCCCCCTACAACCAGCCCTGGAAGGTACTGTAGAAGGGACCAGCAGACTCACGCTGAGGATGCAGTTGTTGTCCAGGCTGGTCTGAGCTCTGCCCCCCAGCCTCTGGCCCTGGCTGCTGGGGGGGGCGTTCTCTGTTGGGGCCCCTGGCTGGGTCTTCTCCTGCAGGCTTCGCCGGTCCTCTGCTATCCGTTTCAGCACCAGCTCTCTCTCCTAGTGGACCAGGGATCACACACACAAGATATTTAGTGTTTGAGTGGGATGTCAGTTTAGTGAGGGTAAGAAGGGGTATGAGGGATGAACGATTCATTCATTCATTCATTCATCCTTGCCTGAGTGTGTGTGTGTGTGTGTGCGTGCGTGTGTTTGTGATTCCCTTTTTATTGTACATGAATAACCATGCTACATCAAAATGCCCTGAAAAGGCTGTTTTGGTCAAATTTTCCCTCAGTAACTTATCTAGCTACAAAACGGTTACAATTAGACTTTTGTGTAATTTGTATTAGCAGGGCAAACAAATATATGATCATGAAACCGCTAAGCTGAGTGATTGTTCAGTGCCGACTTATACATGCTGCCTCAGCGTATCCTAGGTTCTGTTGACCTGTTTCTCAAGAGACACGATACACTGAAAAACAAGGCTGTTTTGGTGAAAACAAATGTGTCCTCATTCATATTCTAAATGTAATTAGTAATAGTGGGTTAAACAGTTCAGGATGCAGGTGTAAACACAGTTCTATTGTATTGTAGTCATGGTTAGACTGA
This sequence comes from Borostomias antarcticus, assembly GCF_949987555.1. Taxonomy (NCBI): domain Eukaryota; kingdom Metazoa; phylum Chordata; class Actinopteri; order Stomiiformes; family Stomiidae; genus Borostomias; species Borostomias antarcticus. Next base: position 20,720,781 of record NC_140235.1, read on the forward strand.
CTTGTTTCTTGTGCCTCCTCTCGGCGCGGGCCTCCTGGGCCACACGCTGCCTCTGCTGCTCCTGGAAGTCGCTCTTGTCCTGTCTGATCCGGGACTCCAGCGGAGGGGGCTCTGTGCAGGGTCCTGGGGGGCCCAGGACCAAGGAGGGGCCTGCACACACAGAGCTTATTTATATAGCGCATTTCATGCAGAGGCAACACAATGTGCTTTACAGAGAGGAAGGGAGGGAAGAATGTAAATAAAGATCCTACCCCTAATTTTCAAGAGGGAAGCAAAAAAACTGTTCACCCGGTGGGCCAAAGAAGGTGAACTATAAAAATTCTTCCCTGACCTCTCTCAATGAGACAATCGAGCAAGCTCCTGGAAAATTGAATTTGCCATAGGAACATTTTACAGAGCACTACATATGGAATACATTAGAAACATAAAACTATCAGAAATAGAGTAGATAAATAATTCCTGTCATGTTATCTATGTAGTAGGCCACTACTGTATATGTTAGCAGTCCCAGTTAACCATTTTAGGATATATAGAGTATGTACATCAAACAAATAAACAATGAACATTAGAAATTTTCACACACCTACACTTTACACACACCATACTTTCATTTTGTATAGTGCTGTCCAATTGTATTGCACTGTTCTTTTTTTCAATTATTATTGCCATCTTGTACAAATTTTACTTCCTTATACTTGTATGAAGGACATAATAAATAAATCCTGAACCTCTAAACTCTAAATATATCCTAGAAGGTGTGCAGAAACATTGGTTTAAAATGTGCAGCAATGACAAATAAAGCATTCCTAGGAACAATGCGGGTAAGTAGATTCCCTTGGAAAACAATAGCCATAATGAACAAATTCCATAATGCCTTCTGCACACACAATCTCTTTGTCAAGAGGTGGAATGGAGGCAAAAACAAACCATACAAACAAAACATTTGAACAGGATGTTAGTGGTGTTTAAAGGAGTAGTAAAGGGAAAATGCATGTTTAGCCCTGTTTTAAGGTTACTTATGATCATATACAATGGTTCAGATCAAAACGTTGACAAAACTAGCACTTTTGAGAAAGTCTGATAATTGCTCTACCACCGTTTAGGTCATACAATGGATGTGGGTGGGCACCTTGAAAAATCATTCAAAAACATGTTAAACTCTCGATTTCAAAGACAATAAGCTCACCCAGCGGGGAATTGGTGTCCGTTGGTGTTCTGACATCAAATTCGCCACAAAGTATGAATCCTGTAGGGTTTTATTGATCATTTTATGAAATCCATTGACTTGAATTGAAGCGACCATTGTAGATGTGTATATCAATCCGCAGAGGGGATTCAGGAAGCGGAACTACTTACGGTAGCTATTTTTATTGTTTATGTTGCTAAGCTACCTAGTTTGCGGAAGTTTACACAGTATGTGCTGCGACTAAATAGTTATATCCTAATAAATAAAAAAAAGCCTTTCCAGATGAACTAGAATCTTACTTTATGGTGAATTATATGTCAGAAGGGCAACTAACACCTCGATGAGTTTCTTGTCTTTGAAATTGAGAGTTTAACATGTTTTTAGAATGATTTGTTAAGGTGCCCACCCACATCCATTGTATGACCAAAACGGTGGTAGAGCAATTATCAGACTTTCTCAAAAGTGCTAGTTTTGTCAACGTTTTGATCCGAACCATTGTATATGATCATAAGTAACCTTAAAACAGGGATAAACATGCATTTTAGTAAGTAAGTAAGTTTTATTTATATAGCGCCTTTCACAGCACGAATGCACAAAGCGCTTTACAATACAAATAACACATAAAAAGGGAAGAAAGAGCAACATACAAAATGGGTATTGTACTACTCCTTTAAGAGATCCTACCTCGACCATCGGAGGGCTCCGGGTGTGGCTGTGATGTGCTTGGGGGACAGGGGTTCATTGCGTCTTTAGGAGGGTTGAAAGCAGAAAATGCTGTTCCGACCGGCTGAGCGGGCTGTTTGACCAGCTTGTGCCTCAGATTCTCTCCCTGGAGGAGCCTGCAGAGATGAAGAATGAGAAAAGGGCATTTCACAACAGTCTTTTACTTTGTGAGCAACTGTGCCCCCTTTACAACCCCATCTTCCAGCAGGCGTTGTGGCTCAGGAGATATGGAGTTGAAGACTCACCACTCGGCCGCCTCGGGTACAGAGAAGTGTCCCGCCTGCATGGCTGATCTGATCTGCTCCTCAGTGAAGCCCATCTCACACAGCGTAGTACACAAGTCCCCAATAGTCTGCAACAACACAAGATCAACAACACCATAGGGTGAGAGGAGGGTTTGACATTAAAACAACAATAGGGAACAGGCAGCTGACTTGAACACAAGAGCAAGCAATCTACAACCCCCTTTGCTGTGACACGAAAGGGGTGTGGCTGACAAGGGCTGACCCTACTGCTGCCCTCTTGAGCACATCATCACTCAATAAGGTCACAGTCCTTCAGACCACTAGATCAATCTTCATCCCAAGACAAGTGTGTCTGCCCTGTTAAACCTCTCTCCATCATACCAGAGCTTGAGTCATGGACGGACATGTTCAGCAAAATTATAGCAAAAAAAACTAAGCTTGGGATAGTATCCTATAACTTAACATAATCAATACAATCATGTATCCATCAATTTTTTCCCTAAAAGTTACAAGCAATTCACATGACTCCAACATTCTCTAGAGATATTGGTGACCAAGACCATGTAACGTTATTTCACCAGCCATGTCATCATGCCCAAGTTCACTTGGTGGCCACTTTTATAGTTCAGACAAAGACATACACAGCCAGATAGCTAACGTTAGAAAAATTGCGGTTGGGGCTACTGATAATGAATATTGACATGTCATCGTATGACAAATCGCTAGTAGCCAGATAGCTAAATCTTCAGTGGACTAAAACAAAGACCATGATACCCTCTGTGTGACTTGTTTAGCTAGCAGCATGACCCCGGCAGCCAGCTAACTAACGTTAGCTGGGCTGACGAGCGGACAGATGAGCTAATTATAGCTATAGCACCAGCTAGATTACTTTGGTACACCTGTTTTCTCACGGTTTCAGGGTTTGCACTGCACTTTTACTTCTGTGTGATAAAACATAAGGAGAAAAGGCCTTGATTGTGATTTGATACTCATCTGTTTTATTATGTCAACCAAGCTAGCTAACTTTACATATTCACATTTTTCCATACATTCTCGCTACCGTTACCACCGTCTCACTCTGTAGCCATGTTCTCCCTGCCACCTAGCCAGTTAACTATATACTTTTGGCGAACGGTATCGTTCAAAACATATAGCTGGACCATGCATTGTTATGTTAGCTATCGAGCTAACGTTAGCTATAGCTAAGCCCTTTTCATGCAACGTTAGCATTGGCAAGCTAACGTTAGTCAGACAACTTTCTTCTTACCGGAGTGGGATCCATGCTGGTAGCTTAGGTTTCTTTAAGCCTCTCTGCAAATCGAGGATACTGTTTAATGTTAGCTAGCAACAACACTTTCACTTTTGCTCTAGATACTGTAACGTTACCATAGCAGCTAGCTAGCGTATTCCCTGTTCACTTCCCTGTTGTTGTACTGGCCAAGCTGTGAAGTGGCTGCAAGGCAAGCAGAGAATGAATGTAGCCAAACTGTGATTTGACAGATGACAACACAAGCCTATCAAAATTGCTGACAGCCAATGGGACACGCCCCACAAGTACCGGAACAGAAACACACCAGTCAGCAAGTTTGGTAAAGTTTTTGTGTAGATATGTTAAATTCAATAAATTAGCCACTATTCAACGCAATTTTTCGATTTCTCCATGATATCTCAATGGTCATATTAATTCTCTAAACATTTATTTTATGTTCATTGATCATTGTTTACATAATTATCCCGAACAGCAGGGGTCACCCAAAGTCCGTGCTTGCCCATACCATCTCGTTGGCGGTATGAAGGTGATGTATGCTATGGCATGAGCTATAAATATTTGGCACACCGGTATCAGAGGAGATAGTCACAGCAGTCAATTAATTATAATGGCAATAATTAGGCTACAAGTAGGCCTACAATATAAGTACCTGTACAAGTATTTTGTATGGCATTGGAATTTTGTTGCATAAATACATTGAACATCAATCTGCACGTGGTGTGTGCCGTTATTTTATAACCCACATAGAATAACCAGCCAGCGTGGGGTTTCATAACGGGGATATCGGTCGAAAGACAGAGCCAGCCATCATAGCGAGCATGAATGAGCTGATGACGGCCTGACGCACTCACCGGTCTAAATACATCCATGATTCGCACGCGCTACCAGTTAGCCGTAGACAGCGGGCAAGAGTTGAGGTAAGTAGTATCCGAAACTGTGAATTTAAGTGTACGATTTTTTACCCTTCTTTTTTTCGAATAATACACAATGAAATGCCAATGTAAATACGACGCGTGTCTTTATATAAACAGGCTGAATATATAGGAGCGCGTGAATTGGTATTTTCAAGCAACACTGTCACTATCAGGATGGAGCATGAATTGCATAATTCGGCTAACGTTAGCTGGATGTCTAGATATGCTAGCCAGGAAGTCAGAACTGGATAATTAAAGTGTGATTGCCTATTGGGCGGCTTTGTTTGTTGTCGACAAAGAATTCATGTAGGCTAAGGTTTGAATGTCTTTTCCAACAATTTTCGAACATGCCCAGTTAGGTGGCAATAAGCTACGAGCCTCTGCCTGACTCGAGTCAAGTCATGGTTGTGAAACCATGTGATGAATCAGATTTCGGGAGAAAGTATCAGCTCTGATCGGAATACTTATTGTCGCCTTCCACCAGATAACTAAGTTAAACTTTTCAAGAGTAGGTTTGCCAATCCATCGAAAACCGAGTGTATTACATTATGCGGGGGTGTGGTCAAGGGTAGCGCGAGGTATTACCATTCATTCTTTTGTCATCCCTCTATGTCATCCATCACCCACCTTCAATATTGACAAACAAAAAGTTAGCAGTTTTATGTCATTGTGGTTTGTGGGCCAACAACGTTAAATTGAAAATAATTGTGCCCATTAGAATGATTGAAATACCCCTACTCCACAAAATGGATGAGATCCTGGTTCAAACCTCCACATTTCAATGACAGGTCACTGTTTCACAACACATGGCTAATAAAACTGAGCCATCTGGCAAGATGGAGGGAGGAAGGATGTAGGTAACCTCTTAAGCCGTCACATGTTGATTACACTTTGTTGTCCTCATCCTGGACTGGACAAAAAAAACAGTTTGATTCACAATTGAGTGCCCTGGATCTAATCTCCAAGCCCACTTTAACACTGCCAGATTGGATTTACAGTCTAGCTGAGAATGTAAGGCTATACTCGTCTTTATCCTAGGGCAGGTGAGGTGGAAAGTGCTATATTTTGATTTAGAGATATGATAAACAGACGTCTGTCTGTTTAAAGTCTGTAAAATCATTATCTGAAAGCTTCCCAGCCATTCAGGCCAAGCGCAGTATATGATGAACATCTTCTGTCTGGTGGTCGAGTCCTCGGCTTGTAATTCGTTTTTCTCTGGCTCTACTGGAGGAAATCAAACAGACACATTATGAAATATTGAGAAATGACTGGAAGTTTTGGTAACAATGTTAATGTGTCATCACCAACAAGAACAACAACACAGTAGAGTACTGCTCCGCACATTTTTCTAGTGAATTGTTTGATCATGCATGAGGGAGGAAGAACACGAGGCTAACAACCCTCCTTTCTTTCTTATCAAGACTAGGTTGTCATTATGTTTATTTTAGAAAGTAACAACCCTCCTTTCTTTCTTATCAAGACTAGGTTGTCATTCTGTTTATCTTACAGAATGTTTTCTTTCACAAATTAATAGTTTAGTGATTAATCTGTCAAGACAACAGCTCTTATCTCACACTTGTATCTGCAAAGGGCTACATTTCTTGTCAAAGGTTTCTGTATTTCGAAAAGAAGTAGGCTAGTTGTGATATCAATGATAATTTTGCTCATGGCTTTCAGAATCGCTACTGTTGCATGAAACTGAGTGACACTTTGGTTCAAAACATTGGATTGCCTTCACTTTGGATCGCCTTCATTTTGTCATATTGCTTCGAAGCTCATTAAGGTCTGCAGTCTAAGAAGACCATCTAGGCTAATTATGCATTGAACAACATACAACATTGTTATGCATCCTACCCCACCCATCCCAACCCACACCCGTATTACACACATGGATGAAATACAAAGCACCTCTGCTGTCCCCACATACCACCCTTCTTGCACATAGACCTTAACTGTGGTACTGTGACCTCTCAGAGTATGCTGTTGTTCAACGGTGTGGCAGCCTCACAAGCCTGAAAGCACATTCACAGTCAGGCCAATCCCTGTCAGCACCCATTGTCTCTCTTAGACAAATCATAAAATGAGGCTAAATATAGGGCTAACTGTCTGTCTGGTTCTCATTTGAATACCTTGTGGAGTGCGTTCAGCTCATGTTATACAAAACGGCACATAATTGGACTTACTGGACAACTCAAAGGATGACCCTGCTCTGTCCAAACTGCACCGTCAGTACATTAGACTATTTTCTTGGAAATGAATGGAAAAATACCCTGTTTGTGTTTTAGCCCAGTATGAGATTTCAAGGCCTTTGTCCTGGCTCTGGGAGTCTGGATGTAATTGTGATATTCCTACCCCAGTCTAGGTCTCTAGACGCCAAGTCAGTATTAACAAACACATTGGGTCAAAGGTTCACGTTTACCTGGCTACTAGCTGGTGAGAAAGTCTGTGACTGATCTTTTGTACAACAAGTGCAACTTGAGCTGCCTTGGAATTGGTGGAGTCGGTGGACTGGACGGACAATGACACTCCAGACCAGAGCAGCAATGTAGTGCTGAATTGACTTGGATCACGTTATTCTTATATAATCTAGCTATATAATCTACACTAATAATCTTGAATTAATTTTATCTATGTTTTTACATTTTGAAATTGATTGTAGTTGGTATGCAGTAGATGAAAATACACCCTAGGAGTGGTTCATCCTCTTCTGGACTGGTCTTGTTGAGTATGCATGGCAGCTCTCTCATGTTGGCTATGTCAGTGGTCAGATGCTTTAACACTCACAATTGTGCCTGTGAGGCGATATAGATCTCCTGCCCTATTTATTTCAGATGTCGAAGCTATCTGAACCTTCTATTCGACCTTCTGTGAAGGTCACAGCCTACACCTCTTACACAGATTTGACATGCATTCTGTTCTGGCCATTTTCAGTTCTAAATCCCTATGGGAAAATGAATGTGATTCGCAAAAAATAAGGTTTGTGTTTAACAAACTCCCAGACTGTAGTACGTTTTGTTATAGAAGTTAAAATACATCATTAAAAATGTTTTTTGTGAATTTTGAATTTTGGTTCTGAGGACGACGATGTTGACATTATCTAAGTGAAACTGGACTACAGCAGTCAAATGGCCACCATGTTTTTCATAACCTGAGCTAGCACTAGAGGATGATATTATCCAAACTGAATACCACATATATAAACACAAAACTGCCTTGGCTAGCTATACTTATTGGCTACAACAGATTTATCTACAACGAATGCAAATGTCACCCCCATTTTCATAGCTAGCCCAGTACATGGCGGCCGTCAAAAAGACATTTGACAGAATATTTAGCATAGCATGAGTTTCAAAATTCACAAAACCCATCTTCAATGATGTATTTTAACTTTTATAACAAAACTTACTCCAGTCTGGGAGTCTTTTAAACACATACCTTATTTTCAGCATTTTTCGTGAATCCCATTCATTTTTCCCATAGGGATTTAGAACTTAATGCTAACTTTTCAGCCTACAAATTGACATCAGATCTCACCATTCTATAGGCTACCAAATAAAATTAAGCCCCCCCTCCACCCCCCATTCAAACTGATGCCAAGAGCGCTGTGAGCTCAGCACTCCAAAGAAGGAGTAGGTCTGTTTTATGACCGATAGATGTCTAGATCTCCGGTATCTCCTTCAACAGGAGTATGGTTGGTACTTTGACTGACCCTTGGATGTGAATGGACATGTGACTAGACAATAGTTGGTTGTTCCTGGTGGGACTCTCTCCATGTCCAAGGGTGTGCTGCTATCAATAGACAGACCCACAGCCCGCCCTTTCTACCAGCCCTCCCTCGTCTGTATTGGGTTCTGAGCAGGCCTGTGTGATGAGGGGATGCGCCTGTCCAGACAGACACAGGGGTTCTGTTGACAATGCGGGGACATGAAAGCCTCCGTGGCTGCATGGTACTGTTAATGTCCTCAGTCGCCTTCATATCCTTCCACACCCCAGGACAGGTGCTGCTTAACTTGCAGTTGGAATGGCACATCGCCTTACTATAGCTGCTGACTGAATTAGTCCAACAGGGATAGAGAGAGGCAGGGAATGGGAGGGAGAGAGATAACATATTCAGCGTGAGCAGCTGTTGCTCTGTGATGCTGGAGACTCTCCAGTTACTGTGTGCACACAGAACCTAGCATAGTCATGCCGAAACCCCGGATCCTGCCATCCCCCAGCCCTCTGCCAAGTCTGGACACCGAGATGTGAAAAGCCTTGGAGGGGGTCACAGGCAGACATCTGAATGCTCAATGGCCGTGTACCTCAAAACTGTAGAGCTGTAGGGGAAACCAGTTGTATCAACTGGGACAAAGCTATCAAACCTCAGCCAGATCCCCATAGAAATAAACAAACAACAGTGCTTCTGCGGCCAGCACCAGCAAACATCCATCTGGGAATAACCTACTATTACTACTACAGTAGCACCAGGAGAGTTTGGAAACAGCTTCTGCTAGCCACACGGTAAGCTTGTTTATGAAGAGACTTCTTCCTTTTCTGGATGCTTAGTGAAGCCTAGCTTAATCGTGATGATGTGTAGAAAAGTTTTAGTCACCCTTTGAATGTTGGTGTCTTGTTTTGCTCTTTAGGTTTTACTGCTTTTACTGTAAGTGCCCCAAACTCATGGAATGCCCCACAAAGCACTTTGAAAATGTCCACCCTTCCTTCCTTTAACCATTTTAGATGTTTGATTGCTGAGTATTGCACATCTAATTGTAATTGTTTTAACTGAACTGGTTTTAGTCGGTTCTTATTATCTTATCTATTTTATGCATTGTTTTTAGTGTTATCTGTTATTCTTGTTTTATCACCGACTATTTTATTTATTTTTTATTTATTTTACTCGTCGCCACTGTAAATGAGGGCAACCTCAGTGTCCATCGAGTCTATATAAAGGTTATTGATTGATTCATTGATTGAAAGCAGCTAATGAAGTAGGCTCTTTTTTCTGTAATTTCAACCAATCTTTTTTTTTTGTGGAGGGGGGGTGGATAGTGAGGAAAAAGGAGAAAACGCACCCCCTTGTATTGGAGAGGTGCCGGCAACGGGTGAAATATACTAGAAAAAGAAAAGAAACCGCACACTCAAACCCTCGATGCTGGGTGATTTATTCAGACAACGTTTTGGCCTAGCGGCCTTTGTCAAAGTCAAAGGGGGTTGGATGGTGTTCAAAGTTGGTCTCCTACCACTGTTATTGTGGTCCTCTAGCACCGGTTATTGTCCCTGCCCCCATGAGTCTCTCCATATATGAACTTGTCTTTTTGGCTGATGGGCGGAGCCCGACAGTCCTATACTAGGGTTTGTCTCTGGCACTCCCTCCTAGGGCATATTGAGTCAAGTTAACATGGCCACCACTCAACGTCAATGCAACACCACGTAAATAGGAAGTGAGGTCTCAATGCTCAACACATCATCCCTTTGACATTCTACTTAATATGCATGCTCCCTAAGAGTCAGCGGGAACAAATTAACATGGCCCCCACTCAACGTCAACGCAACGGTGCGTAAACGAGAAGTGAGGTCTCAATGCTTAATGCTTCATCCCTTTGACATTCTACCTAATATGCATACTGGATAAGGGCAAATGGGCACAATTCAACATGGTCACAGTCATGGTCAGTGCAACACACTCTAGCAACTAGCGATTCATCAAGACAGATTGATGAAAACAACTGTTTCGCGGCAGAAAATAGATTTTTAGAAACTGCATTCTCGGTGCCCCCACCACCGCCATTACATGGATATACTGGCTCGCGCTGGATTTTAAATTTCTTCTACATGCCTCCGAACTACACCAAAGTGATCTCGGTGAGTCAAACGTCTTATAATATGTCGTAAATAAGGTCCAGGTTGTCAAAAACGAGCATTGTCCTTTAACTCTCTGAACCACAGGAGTAAAGGAATGCGACTTTTGAGATTCAAAATCTCCAAGGTGTATAATTAAGGTGCACAATGGAGGTGCATAATGGGGAAGGAATAAATACATTGGACTGGACTCATAGATGTGTAATCATTGATTCCTGTCGTCAGGTAGTCTCTCATAGCCAGAACCGTCTCCACACTTAGTTTCTCAATGTTCCAGCGCTGGAGAAAGGTCTGGCTTTTGGTTTAAAGAAACACATCATGTCTTGGGCAGTGCTAAGTGCTTTTTTTCTTTTCCCAACAGTGCCGGGGGATTGAATGTGATTGGTGCCGCTGGAATTGAGCGGCGCCAATGGGAGGCTTGTTTCAAACCTACATCCGTTGAGCCAGGCTAGACGACGGGCGACTTTGATCGTCTTTTCACAATCAGAATGCATATTATATCCGTTTATTGCTATTGTAGTTTTTCAACATACTAGGAATTTTATTTCTGACGTGGTGCATAACATTGAGATAACATTTGACAGGGTGCAGGGACAAGACAGGACAGTGCAAAGACAGGACAGTGCAAAGGGCGAGTACAAAATGCTGCAAAAAAAAGGGATAAGCTAAGAGAAGAAGAATATACAAAAGTAGTGCAGTCAGTGTATACAGTGAGTATGCAGAGTGTAATGTGTAAGTGAGTATGTATGTGTGTGCGGCGTCATATGTAAGTGCGGTGCATCCTACAAATGCAATTAGGTCATGTGCCAGTCTCTAGACAGTATTGGGTGCGTTAAGTAGCTGAGCGCTCGCTCTTAGAATGCTCACTTTGAATGCTGAGTTTTTAAAACCACTTAACATTCTGCTCTAACCGAGCGCTTAGTTGCTAGGAGACGAGAACTTTTCACCTGTTGTCAATTGTGTGATTAGCGAGCCAACGATTCCCAAGCCAAAACACGCCCTTTGTTTTTTTTTGCTCATGGTGATGATGATGATTATGACACGGTGTTTGGCTCAAACAGATCATAGTTCAAAACTGCTCACTTGTGTTCTGAGCAGATCAGATCAGTGTAACTGAGCAACTTGTTAAGTGAATTCTGTTCACTGATCGCTCAGCTACTTAACGCTCAGCTACTTAACGCACCCTTGTCTCAACGGTGGTGGAGTCCATGGTGGAGCGGGGGGGAGACATTGGGGGACCATGTCATGCTTTTAGGGCGCAATCCTCATTAGAGCGGAGGCTCACGAGAGTGCATGACTTCCAGGGTGCAGTGATATCCGGATGTGAATAACTTCTGGGTGCACTCGTTTTCATTCGCAAAGAATGCAATTCAAGTCGCGCATCCAAAGACAATAACACAGGCTTCGTTGAAGAGGCTGATGGCCGTGGGGAAGAAGCTGCCTCAGTGGCGTGCAGACGTGGTCCTGATGGGCCGCTGCCTCCTGCCGGAGGGGAGTTAAACAAAGAGATTATGGCCGGGGTGGAAGGGGTCGGCCGCAATCTTCCTGGCCCGCTTCAGGTCCTGGAGTTGTGCAGGACCAGGAGGGAGGGCAGGTTGCAGCCGATCACCTCGACGGATCGAGTGACGCGCTGCAGTTTGGCCCTGTCCTTGGCTGTAGTAGTTGAGTACCAGATGTTGATGCAGGAGGTGAGGATGGACTCGACGATAGAGGTGTAGAAGAGTACCATCATTTCCTTTGATAGTCCGAATTTCTTCAGCTGCCTCAGGAAGTGCATTCTCTGCTGTGCCTCCTTTGCGAGGGAGCTGGTGTTTAGCTCCCATTTGTATTTTACTCAGTGTTTTCTCAGCATTTGATTTTATGTGTAATATTTTTCTCTTGGCTTAGTGTGAGAGCTGTGTGTTCAGTTACATCAGCCAGTCTTGGATTGGATGATGTTGTTTCTACTGTAGCCACATTTATAGATATTTCCATATACAGTACTTTGGGATTGACCAAGGGAGTGTAACCTAGCTAGTAGTTTCAAGTTTTACATTGAACCAGGGAAGGGCAGCTCTTGATTCCATTTGAATCATATAGGTGTTACTGTCTATCTGGAAGTCAAAGCTCACACATCTTTTAATAGAACTGACCCCAGTTGCGCCGTGTATTGTTCTATTTCTGGAGCACAACTGGGAAATGGGAAAACACCGACTTTGAAGCGAACGACAGTTTGGGCTCTCTGGGCTTTTTGAGACGCACTTGTTCACCGCCGCAAGACCGGCATGTGACCTGCAAGTGAGGTCCGTTGACCCACTGACAAACAATCACGCATGAATAACACGCACGCACGCACACACACACACACACACACACACACACACACACAGGACTTGTTATCCTGGCCCCAGGCATTTCTTCAGCCCCAAAGTCTCATATAAGCTGATGTGGAATGCTTTTTAGTTTTCGACCCTCTGGCGAGCAACATGTTTATATTACAGGACTGTACTTTGTTTAAGCAAACATGAATAATCCAGCACCTTTGACTGAATGTTGAATTATTTGTGGATTAGTCTGTTCTTCTTTATACTGCCAGGTACCAAATCTCTGGATTGCAATGTAACAGAATATATTGTCTTCTATCTAGTTGAAGTAGTGAGTGATAATACTGTAGTAATGATAACATTAAATTGATTCTTGTTGTTCATTTACTTATGTCTTATTATTTGTACAGACTCACCTTCTGTTTTGCCTCTTGGCCAGGTCGTCAGGTCGTTGTAAATGAGATTCTCAATTAACTTACTGTAACTATTGAAATAAAGGTAAATAAAATAAAAAGATAGAAGTGTCTGAGTTCTCTAAATCCCAATTTTGACCACATCAATTTGATAATTCAAGACAGTCTACTCTTTTATTACAGGGTCGTCTCTGCGTTGCTTCTAAATCTAGGTTGAATGAGGCAATGTTTCTTACATGGTATAATTTCTGATGCAACGTGCATTTTGGCACGCGGATGATTCAGTTGTTTCATGACAACCTGCTTTTTGTGTGAATCTCTTTCACGTTAAATGCTACTTTCTGTTAATAACACTGTCATTTTGTGACAGTTGCTGGACCAGTGTGACAATATACCGTAGCCAACTGTCCCAGGTTTCTGTCAGTATGGTCGGAGTGAAGGATCTTTCTAGTTCTGTTCAGGGTCATTACATGGTGATATATTGAATTTAGGAGGGTTGGATTTCTCTGGAATTTAAAGTTGAATGAGGTCATCAAAATCATTTCCTAGATAAAAACCTATTTCCTGAAATGAGGGCTATAGGTTGAGGGTCTGATTGGGAACTTGTTAAGACTGAAACCGGTATAGCTGTTCCAGCTCAGCACCAGATAAGACACGACACACAAACTGTGCCGTGTACCTGTATCTGCGTGGTAATCTCGGTGGCTGCATTTCTAACCAGGCGGGCGTATATGTACGTGCGCAGCCTACACCCAGAGGCCTGTGACTCAGCGTTGAGTGGGTACTCCAGTCACATGGCTACTTGTCAGCGGGGCGACCGACAGAAGGAAACATAAGCTGGAGGAGCCAGGCTGCTGTTATCAGTCACTGCATGCTGCTCTCACAGGGCACTCAGGGGGAACAGGCAGGCTAACGGCACACACAGCCAGCAAACACAAACACACCTCGCTCACTGTATATTATTTTCTCCCTCTCTTCCTCCCTCTCTCTCTTTCTTTCTGTTTGTCTCTCTTCTGTTTGTTTTTCTCCCCTGCCCTCTGCCCGCCTCCTGTTCTCCTCTCGGCAGCGTTCAGCATTGCGTTACGATGGCAGCAGTGGCTTCCCTGCAGTAAGCACACAAAGGTAAGGTCCTATACTAGAATATCTCTGTCTAGAATATTGACTGACTAGTTATTTTATTGTCTAATTCAGGTGTTTTCTGCATTTGGCTGTTTTCATATTATTTTTTATTACCAAGATGAACAATTTTTCTGTTTCCACATGACATAAATGTGTTCTTCTTCAGTGCTGAAAGTGATACGGCTTTGGTCAAGCTTGCTTGTACATGCTGGAGCTGCAGCCCTAGTGAGAGTTCACAGTGTGTTTTGTTTAGATTTGTTAAGGAAATTGGTTAGGTTGAGGTGAGGAGAGAGAGGGTACAGCAGCCCCAAATGACACCTAGTACTAAAGTATTGCTTTGCTTTGTAAGTTCTCTGGGATACTGCAGAAGAGGATTTTGATTCGAGTCGATTGATTGATTGATTGATTGATTGATTTTATATAATATAGCAGACAATTAATCCAAGGGATAACATGTTAACACTTTATTTTCAACATGGTCTCAGATGTCATAAAAACAGGACAGACAGTAACACATAACGTACATGAAAAAAAGTGTTGTAGTGTCAGTTAGTAGTCTAGCTCTTCAATGGCCTGAACAGACTGACTCAAACTCACTCACTTTCACATCAGGACCAAAAAGTAGATGATACATGAATTTGTTTTGACCACTATGATATACCAAACTGGCAGACTGAATTCAGGATGAGCATGTTTGCTGTGCTCATTAGGGCTGGGTTAAAAAATGTATCAAATGATTCAGAATCGATTCATGAATCCCAAAATCGATCTTTTATTTAATGAATGAATGAATAAATGAAGGAATGAATAGTTCATTCATTCATTCATTCATTTTTGGAAATCAGTATCGATACCCAGCCCTAGTATTGATGTGTTGCATAACTTGGCAGTCATGTAATTAAGGTTACAGCTATAAAAAAAAAACAGGTTTTAGTAACACTAACCGAATCGATATTGAATTGAATCGAATCGAATTGAATTGAATTGTGATAATCGATTCTGAACCTTGTGAATCGGAATCGAATCGATCCTTGAAATTCGAATCGATACCCAGCCCTAGTGCTCATACTGTAGAGGAGTGCTTTGTTTTCTCTTTTGGAGATGTTAAGTGCCTGTGCTCTCTGCCTGTCTTGTTCATTCATCACCATGGATAGGTGGGCTAGCTCTTTATTGAAAAGACTTTGTTTGTGTTTGCTCACATTCCAAGACCTCTGGAGCTTTGTAATCACATGGAATTACAGATAATGGTGTTATTTGAATTTGTGACTAGTACGCAGATTAGTCTGGTAGAACTAGCCTATAGCATGTCATCAGAAGTTTGATAAAACACGAAGGCCACACATTATCTTGGAGACTTGAGCAGAAGGTGATGTCACATTTGCTGATAGTATTAAATTGTTAATCTTTAACTGTATCACAAAAAGATGCAACAAACAATTTGTTTCATGACGCTCGCCCATGGTGCACCGGACCTGGTTGGGCACAGGTGCGTGTATGGGTTTTTTTCTTCAGTCAATTGTAGCTAGCTAGGTTTCACTAGCCAATAGGAGCTACAGTAGCCCTGTGGGGTGGAGCTCCACGAAATAGAACAATTTGTTTCATGACACTCGCCCATATACTGTACTTCAGAGCAGCTCTTTAATAACATCCTAAATTGGTCCTCTCTCATTGCCTGTCTCTAATGTACGGGTCTGTGTGTCAACTGAGGTTTTTACATTATGATCAAGTCTCTATTTCTAGATTGGTATTTCAGCTGGCGGTAGTTATATTTTATTGAAATGTTCTTAAATTATGCCCTTTGATATAGAAGTGCTATATAATATGAGTATGTAATCTGTGGGCTGCACTTTTGCATCTCACTTGACTTGACAACTGACGGACCTACAATTATGTCTGCAACACAACATTCCAGACTCTTGATCGAATCTCTAGCCAATAACTTCAGAAGGATTCGGTCAATCTGCTTTGCCCTAGTAGGATTATTCTAAACCTGCACTGGCTCCACCAAAAAGTCAGAAGTATAGCCATTACAAGATGTTGTGTTGCACATGAGGAATGTGTTCATAGCCTGCTTTGTGCTGCTTTCTTTGCCCAGGGCTCACTTCAAACATAAGATATAAATCACAATGTGACTTCCCGAGTTAAGTAAAATCTCAGTACAAAAACAATAGTTAAAGAAGTAAAAAAAAAAAAAAAAAATCTCCAGTAAGGGAAATTGAGTCCTGTGGAACTCCATTGTGTGGCCTAATATCTCTGAGACACCATGCTGAGCAGGTCATGTGTATGTATACCTTTGAGGCAAAAGGATGCTTGTAATGAATGAATGAGTTCTGGCTACATTTGCTTTGGCTGTAAGCTGGAGAGTCTGTCCTAAGAGGTTTTTAATTGACTATGGTGTATAACTGGGACTTATACCTCCTTGTTCGCTTATTTAGTAGCTATAAGCGATGATCATGCGGTGACATTCCTGTGCTTGATACATCTTTGGAGACTGTCTTATACAGTAGGTTAGAATGAACAAATGTTAGTATCATTCATATAATTAATTCATTATCTGGTCAGAGGATAAACTGACTGACTGTGGCCCTTTTTAACACAGAAACAGTGGCCAGGGATTCATTGTAACACCAGCTGTACTGTAGCTTGTGACATTTTCCATTGTCAAACCCAGCCACCCCCCCCCCCCCGCTTTAACACGTGTCACTTTACATTGAGATAGTTCTTTATTTTTCCCTTACTGTACATGTTTCACTAGTATTTACACGTATGACTGTACAGTACTCACTACATTTTTTTCTCGTCACTCTCTACTGCTGTAACACCCGAATCCCTGCCCCCCCCCCTCTCCCGGCTTAATAAAGCTTATCTTATCTTATGACATCCAGTAATCGTTTTTGTGGTTTTGCAAGGTCCCGTGTTTCTATTATTAGTGAAGAAAACTGGATGACAGCTACACCCACGCGATTGATTGTGTACGCCAGTGAATAGAAACGCAGACATTGTGGAGTAGAAATACACCAATCGGACAGGTTATATCATAGTTAGCTGACTCACCCTGTCTTAATGTGTTGCATATAAAACATCCCATTGAATCCAGAATTCTCCTGACTGTAACAGTCTTTATTTATACTATTATCTTCTTCCTGTTTACAGACCCAATTACTCAACAAACAATACGTATCCCTATCCTTGTTAGGGTCAGAATTGTAATATTATTTACAATAAATGTAATTACTTCTCTGTGCTTGACTGTTTTTGTTTGGCACAGTAGAACCAATGGGCTGTTCCCAAAAATACAAACCTCACCCACCTGACACTCCAGGCGGACTCAAGCAAAATGCTGAGTAATTGAAAGGATTTCATGTAATATTTCGACCCTGGTCTGTAGAACAGCCCTATGAAGAGGTAACCTGTCCTCAATCCAGTCTTTCCTTAATTCTTCAGGTTCTGTCTCTCCTTGCTCCCTTCTCACACAGTATTGGAGGAAAAGGACTGGGGCTCCTCCCCCTGGACCTCCTCCAATGAGTTTTGAGAAAACGAGCAAGGTGACAAAAAGCAGAGAAAGACGTTTGGGAATCATGATTTATTTTCCTCAGCTTCCTACTGTAGAACGTCTTTATGCGATAGACAGATTGAGGCCTGTTCCTTTTTCTCTTTCCTTTTTTGCTTTTTGTATTAAAGCTCTGTCAGATTAATGGTAGCCTAAGATTACAGCCTTATTGTATCCACGGAGTGGGCTAAGTCTGCTCCACTCTGATTCTTTCCATTGTGGTTGATTGGTACGATTTATGTAATGCTTTATATCTATTATAACTAACCATTATGATTATGATAAAGGTTGTTATTAGAGATATTCCCTGGGGCACATTCTCATGGTTGTTTGTTCAGGGAGCCAGTGCACTGTAACCTTATCCTGGAGATCCCCCCATTTTTCCTCAGTGGTGAGATCTCGATTTACTGAGAAAGTTATCTTAAAATTCAGGACGACCAGCTGGAGGTCCCTAAAAGGCAGATCCAAATTGTTTTCTTTGTCTGAGTTCAAAACAGACATACAATAGGCCTAGGCTGCATTCAGCAAGATGTATTGTACGCTGCTGGTCCAAGCCCTGGACCCAACAGAGAATTCACACTTGCAGCCCCCACAACAACCACCCAATAGCAGCTTGTGGCTCGGCTAATCTTGACTCTGATTGCGCTCCAGTTAAAACCTGGGCAGCCTCTTAAAAGCCCTTCTTGTAAACAAGGTCATTGATATGATAAACGCCCAATCATGAGTGAGGGCAGGGCGTGTCGTGACTTTGATAATTATTGCCAAGAAAGCCAGGGTGCCTTTGACTGTATACTGGATAGTGGATACTGACTGTATACTGGATAGTGGATACTCTCAATGTCATTGTCAAGGCTGGAGGAGATGTGAGCTGCAATCAATGAACGAGAGCTCTCCTCTACTCTTACTGTTTGAATGAAACCACATGTCCTAAGCTGCCCGCTAAACAAGACACACACACACACACACACACTGCCAATGTCTTATTCGTGCCAAGTTTTCTATAAACGGAAGGGTCTGAGAGCAAGGACCACCTGGGATATCGGAGGGTTTGAGAGGGTCATGTTTTCTCATGACACTCTGGCAGGAATAGGCCTAAATCAAGTTTCTTTGCATCCTGCCAGTGTGAGATCATGTGGAGAGATTGGCTGTTCTGCTGCTACCTCGCCGTCTTGTCTGACCAAGACACCGTCTTCTCTGACCGAGGCGCCCGTTAGTTACCTCTGTCCTCCAGGTTCAGGGCCACAACTCTTCTGTGTTTCTCTCCCTGGCCCATGGGCCCTGTGGACACTTCTCTAAAACACAACCTTCCTTCCTACGCACGCGTTGCCACTTATCAGACAAACTCTCTCCACAGTAGCACTCCATTATCTGGCCCTTATCAGACCGGGGAGGGTAATGACCTTGAGCGGCGGCGAGGAAGTGCTCCTCGTCCCTGGTCCCTCCCCCAAGATCAGACCTGGGTTCGAATGCCGTTTGAACATTTGTAAATACAGATCTGGGCCCAAGTAATGCCCGGACAGAAATGACCTTTCATGGCTATGAAGGCCTGTGTCGGTGCCCACTACTATGATTTCCATGAAATTAAATTTCAAATAAGCTACTGTCTGGAGTTGCTGGATTTACTGGTCCAACCCACATTCTTACTAAGGCTGAATCCTGAATAGAGCTGCTGAGAATAAACCTGTTGCATGTAATGTACAGTACCGATGACGTCATCAACCTTTAACCTTTCTGTGTCCCCAGGTTATGCTGCCCAAAAGCTCCTGTCTGAGTCCCAGTGAGAAAGAGAAGGGCTAAAGCCACACTGTCCCTGCGCCCCCCCCCCCGGTCTGCAGCAGCATCCGCAGCCTAGCCCCTGCACCGAGCGGAGCGCAGCTATGAGCAAATCAAATACACCCACACAGGTCAGTCTGCTAATGTCTACTGCATGACACAGCAACCAAACACACCAGGCCGAACACGTGCTGTTGTTAACATTGTTATAGTGAAAGCAGCTCCACATACATTCATAGGATATTCTTCGCTCTCTGCACTGAATTAATGAAGTTATCGATAATTTATGATAATTTTATTTCCAGCAGACCACAGTGGCTCAGTGCCAAAAAAGGTTTCTGCCTCTATGACGGCCAAGCGCCCACTTTTTTTCACCCTCTGACACACATCCTCAGTCTGTACGATCTGGTTTTCTGCTGAGTCAACACCTACAGTCTTTTGGCTTCAGAGGGTATTTTTGTATGAAGCTGTTCTTCTCACAGTAAAGTGTGTTCAGATGAAGGCACAGAGATCGCGTCAGTCCCCTGACTACAGCCACAGTCAGCCAGTTTTATTCAATCCGACTTATGAACAGGAATGTTGAAACGTATTTCCCTTGGGCGCCACTAGAGAATTGTCTGGGTACCCTCATGAAATGCCCTCCACATGAGGGAAATGGAGGATCTATCTATCATGTAATTGGACCATTCTCCTTCCTCTTTCCCTAAAACAGTGCTGAAATGACTTCCAATGTTTTTCCAAGAATATAAAGTGCACTTAGTCACTAGTTGTAGGGCAGTCTAAAACGGTCTGGCATGAATACTGTGAGCAGAGAAAGGGGAAGTTCTAAAACGAGCATCTCATCTTGGCTACTGTGTCTGAACTTGTAGGTCCGTCTGGGCCAGCTGGCGTCTGGGCATCACTGCTGGTGGAGTTTGTTGTGGTGATGCCCAGAGGCCAGCTGGCTCAGACCAAGGTCAACGGTCTATCCTTGGGGGGGCTCTCGAAATAACATCTTCAAGGGGATAATTAAGTGACTGTGTCAGACTGCCAGGCAGTTTGACAAAGAGTCAATGGATGGGTTTTCAGAGATCATTACCTTGATAATGGCTTCAATCACAGTCTGTGAGAGTTGAGAGAATAATCTCCTGGGTAGCAAATGTCCTTCTCAGGGGGTCCAGGCATGACTATGGATTACTCATTGATGTTGCTCAGAAAAGGACAGCTGGGCTCTTCGCCCTGTTTTCCATTTGGTTGAGGCCCTGTGCACACGTTTTGCTCCCATGTTTTTGCCTCGGGACAGCCCCGGTCACGCAGCGCTGGAGCTGCTGAACCAGCCTATATCCAGGCCCATCCCAGCTTTTTCTCACACTTCAGGAAATGCCTGCTTTATTTCCCTGAGCTCTGCATATTTCTTTTTTTTGCTGTGCTCAGTCGACTGCTTCCTATCCCAAGTTATCTAATCATGTGGCCCAGAGAGACGCCCCCCCCACCCTCCCCCCCGGTGAGGTAGGCCCTGGCTTGACACAAACACCCCAGAGCGAGAGGGGCTCGCCCGGGTCTGGAGTCTGCCACCTGTGAGAGAGTGCGCTGCTAGCTAGGTTATTCTGTTGCTGGAGCTGCAACCGCAGGGTATCTTGTGTGCCACTGAGGTGCAGAGGCACACTACACGTGTCTAAACCCTGCAGAATCGAGTCACGAAAGGAGAGGATAGGAAGTTGTGTACTTTAGTCCAATATAAAATAAAACAGGCTAGCTAGTTATTAGTATGGGCATGACCTGTAACAGTCCTTGCTAAGTGTCTCTCAGAGTAGCCAGTGGCGACCGTGGAGCTGATGAACATGCTGTGACATTTCGTGGCCCTAATGTGACTTTGGCTAATGTGAGCCGTCTAACCTTTTCCTGTCCATGGTGTAGATTGCCTGCAGTAAGTGGGGCCTCAGATTCGGCCTTCCATATCCAAGACAGTCTTGTCTAAACACTGCTTCCTGGAAGCCATGCATAATTGCCATGGTCTCTACATCACCTGTGGCTATCACTATGTAATAAATGGCCTAGTTGCTAACCAATTTTATCTGCATTTTACAAGATGGCTGCACAGTGCATACAACATTTCAGATGCATCAATGCAAAGGCTAGAATAACAGATAAGGTCTGTTTGCTATAAGACTGACTGGGATCTGTCATTGGTCCCTTTCTCTGCTGAATCCCTCCTGAGTTAATGATTATCTCCCATAAGGTTAGGGGTGTGCGTGGTTAGGTGTGTGTGTGTGTGTGTGTGTGTGTGTGGTTAGGTGTATGTGTGTCTGTGTGTGTGTGGGTAGGGGTGTGTGTATGTGTGGGTAGAGGTGTGTGTGTGTGTGTGTGCGTGCGTGTGTGCACGTGCGTGCATGCGCAAAGGAGTTCAGATAATTCTGTTTGGATTTTAGAAGAACTAAGGTTGTGCAACTGAGTGCGCTTCCTGTCGTGAGGCACTGAAGTCAGTCATGTGACTGGGGCAACGGGAAGGGACAGGAGGTACAGGTTCAGATGGTCACCGTGTCGGCCAGCTGGTTTATTTTTACTTCACAAACAAAGGCAAATAACATCGACACAGTTTGATTGAGGAGGCTGGATTTTGATGGAGTTTCTCTACACAATAAAGGTGAGTCTGAGAGTCCGCACAGTTTAAACAGAGAAGCATATTGGACATGGCAGTTCAACATGGTGTATGAATCACACGCACAGACCGGCTGTCGTCTGTGGATGCCCTTTAGTACGAGTTTGATCTACTGTTTCCTGAAAATATAGCCTGTCTGGGGAAAATTGGCTTAAATTACCTGATTTGTTCAGCATTTTATGTGTTTGGTCACATACATACATCTACAGTATTCATTACCTGGCAGCCAGACGATGACTAAAATAATTAATTACCCAAACCTAACCCCAACCCTCCCTTCCCCCACCCTCACCTTCCTCCTCCAGTAATGTAATGTTGTCTAAGCTATGACTCAACCTCACACGTCAACGCACACCGGCCTCCTCCCCTATTGCAATGTTGTCTAATGTTGTCTATGAATGTGTGAGGTTACACATCCTTGGGTAGTAGTATCACTGGCTAGCTAATCACCCACGTAGCTAGCCCTAAGTAGCATCCCAGGTATTTAGAGCAGTCCCTGTCTTGTCCTAGTTGGCTGCTGCAGAGCCAGCCTTCTGTTGGCTTCCTCTGACGAGTTCTTGGTAACTCTTTATTGAAAGTGTCGCGCTAATGATGGGCTATAGATGTTTAACTAAAAGAATGTTATTTAAGATCGACAGAGTGGCAGTTGAAAGTTTTTTAGAGCATCTTTAGATCATCGTTCAGAGCCACTCAGAAGTATTGTTAAAGACTCAGGTAAAAACGGGTAACAAGATTTAAATTGGCATTGCCTTCTGGAACAATTTATTTTGAGGGGACGCTAACAGATGGTCTGTAGATGTTCAATGAACTATCGATAAACATTCAACTGAGTATCCACAACGCCAAACTTAACCAGTTGTTGCTTATCAACAGAGTTGCAGTTGATAGTATGTAGTTGTTGAGCGTCGGTATCCTATCAATAGGGCCCCTCAAAATCAAGTATGACCTTTCCTCCCTCGCGCAGCATGATAGCTGTCATTTGTAGGCAGAGCAGCCCCACCAGGCCAGCTTAGTCTCCCCGCAGACATTAGATATCTCTGTCCTGCAGTAGAAATCCAATGACTCGACAGTTACCGTATTACAGTACATGATCTCTGTATAACATCCTCTACTGTCCACCTGCCCCTCTTTGCCCTGCCGCCTCCCAGAGTGCTGACTGTGTGGGATCTGAGCCACCGCAAGCTCGGATCATCTCTCTGTCTCCGTGCAGAGGATCAGCTCAAGTGCTCATTACACACAACTGGAGTGTAACCTCGCCTGCACCGTTAATGGTAAACGGAAGGCTGGTGGCATATTGCCCGGCTAAAAATAAGACTCGGGAGCATCTGAGCTCCATCTATTTTTACAACCTTTTTTTAGGCCCGAACCATCAGTCTTGACTGAAATGTCCGTATTGCTTAGTGCCTCCGCCTTGTTCGGTGTCCTGTTCAGAGTGTTGGTGCAGCAGCAGCATGCTTGGTTTGGTTTCACTTCTCTGCCTCGTTTGTATGTTATTACCCCCCAAAGATAACCGCTGGCTATCGCAAGACCTTGTGATCAGTCATTCTCCAGCCATGGACTTACAGAACTTACTTAGTCAGCATAGAGAAAAGATAGAATGAAACTCTTCCACGTTGTTCATGGGAGCTACAGTATCTGCAATCTATATTTGTTCCCCAGCTAAGGGCATCGAGGGCCTGGTGGAGGTCAGGGTGAGATCGCAGCGTACCCGGCCTACAGTCCACCAGCCGCTGCCACAGTGATAAAGGCGGGCCAGACTGGCCGTTCACATCTCCCCTGCTCATCTCACACCTGAACACCCTGTTCTCCTCGCCCTCCAATGCAATTTGACCACCGCTCTCAAATGACGCTCGTTGGGCCAGAGGTGTCAAGCCCAAAAAAATGTGAAGCCTGCGTTAATTCTATCAATTGCTGCGAAGCCGCGTGTCACTGTCCTCTCAGAAAATGTTTGGCTGAAAGGCACGAATTGGGTCCTTTGGTGAGAATTGGAGTGGAGCGACGTTATTTGAAGTCATTACCTCAAGAAGGCTGAAATCAATGCCTGTTTAGAAGAAGAAGAAATCTTTATTCATCACACAGCACACTCTAACACATATGCAAATAGGCGACACATAGGAACACACACATGCATTTAGGGTCGCTGATGAAATGTTCTCTGCGCTTAACCCATCCCGTCGTCCTTCCCCCAAGGGCAGCTGGGAGCAGGCAGTAGGCAGCGTGCATGGGACGCGCCACAGGGACCAACCAAGTGCTCCTGTCCGTCTTCATCAGGGACGGACAGCTTTAGTGATCTGTTCTTCTGCATGTTTTTTCGTATTGCGTTGTTTGGGAGGAAACTCAAACAACACGGCAAGAACATGCAAACTCCACACAGAAAGACCCAGCAGCTTCTCTTGCTGTGAGGTGACAGTACTAGGTACTGCCACTGTGCGTGGGCCATTTTGGGGTTCAGCGTCTTTCTCAAGAACACTTTGGTACTGCCGGGAGCTGGGATCGAACCAGGGATCTTGCGATCCCCAGCCGGCAGCTCTACCTCCTGAGCTACGCGCCTCACCAAGCCATTTTTAAGGCCATTTTTAAGGTCACGTTCAGACATTGCAGTGCAATATTTAAACACCAACAGTTTGTAGGTTAAGTGTCCTTCTCTTGAGGTTAGGGCTGTATGTTTCCAAATTAGATTTTTAAATCTCTAAACATGGAGGGCATTCAAGCACCTTGATCAATATTTACAGGTGGCAAATGTAACAGTGGGAGATGAATGAGACTTTTGTTGGAGGCAGTTCAAACACCGCTTGCCCTTTCAGGTGCGTTTGTCCTCAAACGAGAGTGAATCAAATAGTCTTGTTTATTCTACCTTGCTGCCACAATGGGCAGATAGATATGGTGCCAGGCTATGAGATGAGATAGGGCTGTGATTAGGGCATGACGCGGCTGTGGTGGACGAGGGGAGAGGGCTTAGTCTTGCCTGTCCTTCTTTATAGAGGTGGGGAGGTTTACTGTGCCAGTGTTGCTATTGACGAGGGCATTGCAGCTTGCCACCAGAAACACTACGCAAACTACCGCCACCTCACCTACTGTATCTGATTATATACTATGAGTCAGGTAAGTACCTCGCTCTCTGGTCGAAGAGGAGGAAAGCGTGTTGTTTTTGTCTTACGCTTGGTTGTGCATGGGAGTGTAGTTGATTTTTCTACCTTTTTAAGCTACTTCATCGGATTCACCTTTGGTCGTCTGTGTTGTAGTACCATGGCCCCACCATTCCGGGTTTGTTATTGCACATGCTTTTGGTTGTGGGGAAATTCTTTCACCTCTTTGAGAATCCATCGCACATCTTTTCCACCTCTTGAGATTTACTGTGAAGTGATCTGATATGCCCAGTGAAAATAAACGCTCCTAGCTCCTCCTGGCGTCCCAGTGGATCATGTTTTTGACGTTTAGCGGGCTGGTATCCTGCAGCTGAGTATTGGAGCGGATGAGATGCGCTGCGTTTGTGGTGCATAATGACTCTATGGATAGTCTATGGATAGTCTATGGATAGTCTATCTTGAAGCCACAGTTATTTTCGTAATCTACTGTGGGAGAATCACAGCCACCAGTTCTCATTCAAACATTGACTTAGTACAATGGTTTAGGGGTATTTTTAGAGTTTAGCATTGCAGCTTTTAAAGCCAAACAACTGTCATAAATCATAAAAGCACACAGTCACAAGAGAGAAAGGGTCACAAAAGCTACTTTCCAATTTTCTAACTTTGATGATCAAGTTGTCTTTGAGTTGTTTAACTTCACATGTTTCGTTCAGGGCTCGTTCAGGTTAGGGTGGGGCCCCTCTCCCTTGGTCCTGGGGAGCCTGGTATGGACCTGTCAGAAACAGTTGATTGATCAAGGTTTGAGAGGAATTTCACCTTGGGTCAATATTGAATGTGTGCAGCTCTTCTGAGGGAAGGGGGGACAGAGGGACGAGTAGAGATCCCTCAGAAAGGCTCTGCTCTTGGCTCTGACACCCATGTGTGGTATGGGTACATTAGGAGGTCAGACCATAAGCCCCCATGTTTATGCTACACATGGGTCGCTAGTGCTGGGAACATAAACAGTTTGGTGCTTTAAAATTGCCTTTCTCTTTTGATTACATATTTTCTTAGATTTACACGCCATAGGGCCATAGTTGATGCTTGAGAAGGATCAACAATGACCAAGCAAGTTCAAAGATGACTGATGACTTGTTTTCCTGGTGATATCTGTAAGAAAATTGACCAGTACAGTAGTCTTAAGTGTTTTTAAGCATTTCACCCTACTTGTATCTGGCTGTACATATGACAAAAAGATCTGTGAATTCAATAACGCTGTGGTGTTCAAAATTGTACAGTAGTTGGGTGGTTTGAACAGAAGCTTTTGGTGGGAGCAGCCTAATTGCATTTCATCCGCCAAACGTACTTTCCCTGGCCTCCCCTGACGCAGTGGCAAATTTAATCTACAGCTGACGTGTGCGACGGCCTGAGAAGCATTTGAAGGGGGTCAAAACAAGGCGCGGCGCCATTTCTCGAAGTCTCCCGTCACAGGAGGTGATCGCCACGGGGGAACTGTGGGACCAGCGTGGCGTATCCACGGCAACGCCCGCGTGGCCTCCCGAGGTGGGACACGGGGAGAGCGTCACGCTGTGTGCGGGAGTGAGTTGGCCTGCTACGCCCCTGCGGCCCCATCCTTATCATAACACGCCATCACAAGCCCCGGGGCAGCGAAAACAGATAGTTTACCTCCGCTCCGTAGCTGTAGCGGCACGGGTCTCCACCAGAACGCCTCGGGCAGTAGAGTGCAGCAGAGTGCAGAGATTGATCAAAGTGCTGAGTCACTGCTTTTCAATGTGATTCTGATGAATGAGGGGTCCAGGGAGCATCTCTCTGCATTGTCTTCTCTGGCTTTACCCTCATGACTAGAACTCCCTCTAGTGGTGGTTAGGTGAGTCTTGCGCTGTAGATTTGGCTCATGGGCAAACTTGACTGCAGTGCAGAGTGCAGTTTTCTGTTCCCTGCTATACCACTAACCATATCCAGCTAGCGTGAATAATGTTGCTAACGCCATTGTTTATACCATAAACCTCACATTAATTCAGGGCCACATGCAGACGATCTTAAATACAGGTTCTACTGACCGGCATGGCCGCCGCGTCCCTCCCCAGGCCTGACTGAAACGGTTCTCCTGTCCTGTGTGTGTCTGTAGCCGGAGCCCCCTGCGGCATCCCTGAGGGGGCCCCAGCGGGCAGTGGAGGAGGATGATGGAGACCTGAACAAGGCCCTGGGGGTCCAGCGCTTCGAGCAGATCCTCAACCCCGCCCCCCGGCTCCCCGACGAGACCCACCGCTCCTACAGCGAGGAGGACTTTGAGTGTGAGTGGAAACCGACTCACCTGACACACTCCCATCTCTCACTCATTCACTTACTCACCTCACTTATTCATCTAGCGGACTCACTCGCTAATTTACAGTGAGGACGAATTTGAGTGTGAGGAGGAGCCGGCTGGATTAGTCAGACAAACAGTCAACCAGCCACTCACTCATCACTCACTCACTAATTCATTCATTCATTCATTCATTTCTCTCTCTCTGATCACTCACTCATCAATGTCGCTCTCTCAGATCACTCACTCATTCACTCATCACAATAAGGACTTTTCAGTGTTAGCAGGAGCTACCCTCCACTAATGCATTCACTTATGCCCCTCACTCATTCATCTCTTTTTCTCCTTTATTGCTCGTTCACTCACTCATCTCAGTCACTTAGTCACTTACTGGTTCACTCACTCAATCCCACTAATTTATGGCTCTGTAACAACGGTAAAGCGGTAATAGCTGGCTTAAGGTCTCAATCACATGACTCGGGGACAACAAATTGATCCAAAAGCCACAATGCAAAAAATAAAAAGGTTTGGTACATAGGGAGGCAGTTAAACAATCCGACAGAGACGACAAGGCCGAGGTCCAGGAACAGAATAGAGGTCAATAATACAGGTAAAGCTAAACACTAGGAAAATTGCTAGAACGCTAGACACAGGAGTACCAAGATGAACTGGCACAGACAGAGGGCAACACATGGGCCCAATCCCAATCTCCCCCCTACAGCCTAAGCCTTGAACCCTCACAGACTTAACTGACGTCACCTGGTATGTGGTTGAGTGCTAGAGGCTGCAAGAGCACAAAATGGTATTAATAGGAATGGGACAGCATGTTGCAACATCAGGTTAGGTTGACGATCCCAAAACATGTTCCTTACTATTGTGGGTTTGGGACTTTTTATTTTACGTTTAGAATTTTTCATGTATGTGTAAATTAATGTTGGGGTTGAGTCAAATCCCCTTTAGTTTACATTAATACCAGCTACCACAACCCTTTTACCCTTAAAACATTTCTGTTCAACTTGTTGAAATCATTTAATTTTGTGGCCAATAAATAAATAACTACATTACAGCCTGTGATTCTTGTTTGTGGTGGATCCAAAAGTATTTTGCTGCTCAAAATTTACATTTCAAAATCTCTTTTGCACCCACAAATCCCCCTTCCAGCAAACTCTTTCATTATTCATACTGGGAATCTCAATTCAAAGAACACTGCACTGAGATAGATGAGAAGCAACTCATGTTTAATGTAGTAACTGTTATAGTATTAGATATAACTGAGATAGCATTTGATTTAAGGACGCAGAATAGAAATATATGTAATTTACAACCATACATATTTTGAAACAAATCAAATTATTACAAATCCCTAGGGTTGATAACCATACGTAAAAGTATTCAAACCAAAATAATTATAAGGCTACATGCTTTTCCACCAACTCCCCAAAGATACCAATAAACAAGTTCATCTGAAAATATGAAAACTTATTTTGTTTTTTAACGTAAATATTAGGGTTGGTTGCTCCTTCCATGCTTGTTTGTTTACCGTTCTGGTAACCCCATGTTTCACATCACAACGCAATGAACTGTGGGTAATTCCCTCTGTCTTCAGAAATGTAGACTTGCATAAAGTGGGCATAAAGGGCAAATGTCTGCAAGAGAGCCCTCATGCACTTGATGGTTTGACAGTGGGAACGCCCTATAAGCCCTCACAAACTTAGCAGGAACGTGCCTCAAAGTCTGTGAGTGTAGACATTGGGATTGGACCATAGGAGGAAGGGATGGATAGGGGGCAGCTGAAACCAGTCAGGACGGGGTTAATAATCACAGGGCAGGAAGTGGAGTATCTGAAGCGAGGAGAGAGGGGAGTATTTCAAAATGAAGCAAGAATGAAAATAAAAGGACATGAAACAATGAGAACATTGGTTGCTACTGGCAAGCTGGGCGGGGCATCACAGATTCATGATCAGTAAGATCTCTCAACCCCCGTGGTATAATAACACCGCAGTCATTAACACAGCTGTCTGTGAACCCCCCCCCTCTGTGACGTCTCCAGACCACCGCCACTCGTCCCACCACATCCACCATCCGCTGGCCAAGCTGCCCTCGGAGGGCCGGAGGAAGAAGAGCAGCAAGAAGAGGAAAAAGGACAAGGAGCGCAAGGGCGGGGCCGGCACCATCGAGGAGGGCGGCGAGGATGAGGAGGACGAGGAGGAGGAGGCAGCAGCAGCAGAGGCTCACGCCGAGGCCTCGGAGACCGAGGGAGAGACCGTCAAAGGAGGCGTGCAGGTAGGTAACCGGGAGGGTTGTTGTGTCCGGATGCGCTCGTCTGCTTTGTCTTGATGATGCATTGTTCTGTTGTGCATGGAGATCAAATGAGCCAAGTTAATCCATTTTT
Source organism: Borostomias antarcticus (assembly GCF_949987555.1). NCBI lineage: Eukaryota > Metazoa > Chordata > Actinopteri > Stomiiformes > Stomiidae > Borostomias > Borostomias antarcticus. The sequence goes on from NC_140235.1 coordinate 20,750,539, forward strand.
TCAAAAGGAGATTTTTGTCATTGCTTGCCGTCTTTAACCAATCTATTATGTATGTACTGTATGCACATGCAAATGAGCTATAATATACTCATCATGAACCTGAACCTACAATGTTGTTCCGCCATCACAGAAAGCACCTTGATGTATAACATTACCATATTTTCCCTCTATGAATATTTCAGTAAGGCCTCAATCATTTATTTACTGGGTTTGGGGTTACCTTATTATGACCTGCAAGCATGTGACCCATGTGTGATTGGGTTGACTCAGCAGTTTTCTTTTCTCTTTCTCTCTCTTTAAAAAAAAAAAAAAAATCTCAATGTCTATTTCCAGACTCACATTGTACTGTATGTCATTTCCATATCACAGTATACCATTGTCCCCATCTTAATCCCCATGCTTCTCAACTGCCGTGGGATGTTTTTACTTAGGGCCCACCTCTGTACAGCACTTTAGTTGATTGCTGTCATTTTAAATGTGCTTTATAAATAAAGTTTGCCTTGCCTTGCCTTCCTGCAACTGATACGGATCACCTTATGAAGTGCAACTATCCACATTGTCTTTATAACCCTATATAAATCTACATTTCTCAACCCATATAGGCTAGGTTACGTTTACCAAGTCTTAATCTCTCATTTATTTCAATACAGGTTAAAGTTGCATAGACCTGAAGTCTTTACTCTTAGTAACTGGGCGGTTGCTTCATCATGAATTCACACTAGGGCGTGTCCTTCCTCTTCCTCCGTAGTTCTTTGTGTCTTCCGAGGACCCCCGCTTGGAGAGAGACAGCCCCCATCCAGCCCGGCGGCTGGACATCGTCCCCCAGTCTGCCGTGGCCACGGACGCAGAGGACGCCAGCTCCACCGAGTGAGTCTACACCACACCACACCACACAACAGCTACTATCTCTATAAACACTAGAGTGAGTCTACACCACACCACAGCTACTATCTCTATAAACACTAGAGTGAGTCTACACCACACCACAGCTACTATCTCTGTAAACACTAGAGTGAGTCTACACAACACCACAGCTACTATCTCTATAAACACTAGAGTGAGTCTACACCACACCACAGCTACCATCTCTCTATAAACACTACGTATGACAGAGAGAGTCTACACCACACCACACTACAGATACCATCTCTATAAACTCTATGTATGACAGAGTGAGTCTACACCACACCACACTACAGATACCATCTCTATAAACTCTATGTATGACAGAGTGAGTCTACACCACACCCCACTACAGCTACCATCTCTCTATAAACACTACGTGTGACAGAATGAGTCTACACCACACCACAGCTACTGTCTCTATAAACACTAGAGTGAATCTACACCACACCACACCTACTATCTCTCTATAAACACTACTTATGACAGTGAGTCTACACCACAGCACACCACAGCTACCATCTCTCTATAAACACTACGTATGACAGAGTGAGTCTTTTTGTGCACCAAGGTTAGCAAATGTCCGGTTGTCACTCCCTCCCTCCCTCCCTTCCTCCGTCGTGTTTTTTGACCTGCAGTTCTATGTTGCTACCACAAGAGGCAGTGGTCCCAGAACATCAAAACAAAAACAGTATGACACCGCACATTTTCCAGATCGTCGGTGGTCTAGGTATGACTACTGCTCAGCGGGCTACACTGTCTCGCTACGATCGGCTTGTTGGTGCTTGGAATATTGTGTGCAATATGGCTGAATATTTATCAGATTTTGAGGATATAGAAGAGAATGTGAGCCGCGAGTGTAGCCTACAGACGGAGAATAGCCAGTCTGCGCGCTGTGCGCATGCGTGCTGGAGCAAGTGGGGAAGCTTTATTTCATTTCTAAAGACGTTTCTAAAGATCATATTACAGAGGCATGTGAAAACCACAACAATCCCTCGCTCTATGGAAGCACAACTAGCAATTCATAAAAATAGATTGATGAAAACAACCGTTTCGCGGCAGAAAATACATTTTTTAGAAACTGCATTCTCGGTGCCCCATCCGCCGCCATTACATGGATATACTTGGCTCGCGCTGGATTTTTAATTTCTTCTACAGGCCTCCGAATTACACCAAAGTTATCTCGGCGAGTCAAACGTCTTATAATATGCCGTAAATAAGGTCCAGGTGGTCGAAAAGAGACTTCTCCTTTAATGTGCAGGCTCTCTAAGGGTCAGTAAGCAGAATTTAAACAGCTTGCTCATCTTTTAGGCTATAGGCTCAGTTCAAAGCTTAAACTACTCAGGCTGAAAAGTTTTTAAATGTATTAAAGTTCTTAGCTTCTTTAAGTAATGCAGTTCCAATTCTGCCAGTTTCACATTTCAGCTAAGCTATAGAAAAAATTGCTGTATTTTTCTTAAAATATTAATATAAAATAGAAATGGCCCTAAAATCCAATAAAATGAGCTGTGTCTTATTGGCCAATGTAGGCCAATGTCTGGTAATCCTGGTAGTGATTTGGAGTGACTGGGTCACTATGCTGAGCAAAACTCTTCTAGTCTAAATGTAGCTAAACAAACACTGTTGTTTACATTTTATACATCCGGTGGATATCCATTCCCCCCTTAATGATACAGACTACTACCACCTGGTGGTGTGAAGTTATCTCATCTCACACAAGCGCAGATCGGAGGTTCCACTTGGCTACTGGCACAAACGGGAAACCTGTGTACCACTACTTCCCCTACAGTATGTGACGGATTAGCATTGAAAGCATTGGAACTGATGTGTCCAGGTGACAAGACCTATCTTAATTTATCAGACATTATCTAATGTCATTTCAATTCACAGCTATTTCAGTGGCATGACTAGCTTCTGTCCTACCAGTCCTGAACAGAAACAAGCCAGCCACACACATCAGCCAGGCTGGACCTGGCCTTGTTAGATGATCCCTCTCTTATAGGATTATTTTGACACTATTCGTGGGGGGGTATTGTTACTGTTGTATTCATTTAGGTGTTATAATTGACCTTTGAGAAGCAGGAAACTCTGTTTCCAATGTCAGCTAGCTATCCTGCAGCCTAATTATTTTGTTGCGCCTGCTGTTATTGTCCCTGCTACAGAGGTGTTCTCAGGGCATCACTGTGAAGCGGTTCTGATTGGCTCAGAGAGGTGAGGGTGTCCTGTTCTCATTGGCTGGCTGGGTACAGAGTGTACGTTACCATGCCCCAGGCATCTAGCCATCCTGCAGCGGGCCTGATATAATAGACTTGAATCATCCTCTCAGCAATGGAGCCATATTTCACCTGTCTCCATAGAGAGGCCTTCAGCCCAGACCCTACCCATCACACCTCTCCCTCCCCACCTACAACATTCAGTCTCCCAGTACAACTAGAGCAGTATCTTGCCTTGGGTAGACCCTCGTGGACATCTGTTTCTTCCCTCTGCCTTTCCCTCATCCTGCTTGCTCTCTGTGGGCCTGTGCGAGACGTTGTTCTTCTTCAAACTATCATACTTTAGAACCGGCGGGTCAAAGAATTGGATTACCTTTGGAATACAGTCTTCTGAGAGGGTTTTGGTGTTTAGTTCTGTGAGTTTTTTTGTTTATTTGGCTTCTGAAGGAACTGTCAGGACTTAGGAATACTTAGCGTCAGCCAACCATAGAGTAATGATAACATTGTAGTGATTTTCCTTGACGGTTCCTATCTTCCGCAAAAGGAGCAGTCGGACAGAACAGTTGAAATCCCGTCGGGTCGGGCTCCCTCGTTCAGCTGCCATCCCGCGTTTCTGAAGCGCTGACCCGATCTCCACTGCCGTCTCTCCCTCCGCAGAAAGGTCCAGCCGGGCTCGTCCAGCGACCGGAGCGACTCCGCCAGCCCCGCCAGCCCTGCCCCCCCCCAGTCCCCCGTGTCCGCCGAGGCCCACCCCCTGGCCCGAGTCTCCAGCCGCGGCTACGACCTCCAGGAGCGCCGGCGCACGGGCAACATGACGGGCGCCGAGCAGGCCAAGTACCAGCGCATCCCCACCGACGAGAGCGAGGCCCAGACGCTGGCCTCCGCCGACCTGGACGGCATCAAGAGTGAGTGGGGGTGTGGTTTATGGGGCTGAGAACCATACACAGAAGCGTGTGTTCAGTTCAAACACTAGCAGGAGCACATGAGGCTCGCACCTAATATGAATGAGGCTTAAAGCTGCAATATGTAAGATATTTCTCCGATATTAAACATTTAAATATCCCTGTATTGCTGTTGAGGGGGCTCAGCAATTGAGCTTCTCTGTGAAAACCATGTCTTTGTAGGCCGCTGTTTGTCTCTGCCACAGCGATTCTAAAATCCAGTGTGGCAGGAAATGCACCTGAGCTTTAGAAGCTTGTAGCAGAGGACGCCTCCTCCCTTAGAGGCACAGCCGGACCTGGTTCAAAGCGTGCGCGTGTGCTGGGATTCAGTCAGTAACACAGAGCGTTCTTCTACGGTCTTATTTGGGAATATGGGGGGCGTACCCAAACCCACAAACCGTAACTGCGAAGCAGACTGAATCTACCCCCGGCATATTTTTCCTTGCTAAAGTTACACATTGTAGCTTTAAAGTTTGGTTTATTTTTTTTGTCTGTAAACATGGCTACAGACAGAATGCCATAACTGTATAGGAAGGAATTGTGCTGGAAGTGTCGGCCAACACGCCTACAGGAGAAGGGTTATCTGGTCCATTTGAGTGAAGTTTGATTTAAGCTTTGTGTCGATTATGTTTTGCCCCGAAAGTGTCGTGACCCTCTTGGGTCCATTGCTCCCGGCTGTTATTGTTCTGAGGGAGATTGAGAGTCTGGCACCCTGAACTCTGGAACTCTACAAGTCTAAACTCTCTCTGACCTCAGAGTTAGGTAATCGTGCCAGATGAACTTTTAAACATGTCTTGTTAAATTTAACATGATCAAGTCCTTGATATCTCCCTCACTCCCCGTGTGTGTGTGTACGTGCGTGCGTGCGTGCGTGTGCACCTGCCCGCCTGTGTGCATACTGTCCACCCGCGTGTGTGTGTGTGTGTGTGTAAGTGTGCGTGTGTGTGTATTTTGATTTCGGCCCCTTTGATATTTTACATTATGACCTCCCCTGCTGAGCTCATGATTAGACTGGTGGAACTGTCTTGGAGCTCTGGCTCCAGTGAAGGTCGGAATGCTCTGGGGGGTGCACCATCATGGGGTGCTTTAATGAGGGGGACCATCAAGACTCACACACACACACACACACACACACATTACAGTACAGCATGCCCAGACACACACCCCAGACCGGACCCCCTTACCGCCCTGTGACGTCACTGGCCCCCTCATCTCAGCGGGGTGAGGGGGGGTTGCTAGAGGCTGACCCCTCAGAAGAGAGCAGCAGCTCATCAGGGAAGGTGTCAGATGGGGCCGCCTAATTAGATTTACCCCCTTCTTCCCTGCTGTCAGCTGGATGCGGGCCAGAGTCCAGCCAGTGGCTAATTGAGAGACCGGGTTCTGGTACCCATTAGTCCCAGCAGGGCGGAACTCTGGGAAGAGCTACCAGTACTGTAAGTAGTCCTGCAGATTTAGAGATATAGGTTTGTGTGTGTCCAGATCAATCACAGGCGCTTACGACACCTAAGGCCTGGGTCTTTGTAAAGGTCCCCTGACAGCATCATAACATTGTAAATCTTTTACCGGCTTCCAGACGTGCTCCTAAATCCGTCTGGGGAACACATCCCCAGCATCTGGCCGGTGCTCAACAATAGGAATTATTGGATCACTGTCCCTACCCTTTTGTCCGACCCTTTGTGGCTCGCACCCCAGCTGGCTAATTCGCTCGGACGTTTCCAGCCCAACAGGGGTGGGCAGCGGTCCACGAATGTCAACTTTTTCCGTTTCCTCTGGCCTTCACTGTGAATGCCCGAGGAGGACTCCGACGGTGGAGGTCAGGGTGCCTCAGGACCATGCCAGGTCCAGCACTAACGCCCACGTCACACACTCCTCTCCCTCAAGAAGCCACGCCGCCCCTCCCACACCTGGGAGCTTCCAGGGCAGAGTAGATTAGCAGCTTCGAACCAACACGTTCTGGAAGAGAGGATTTAGCCACTGGGAAAGAGGGATTAAGCTACAGATGTTCTTCTGTTCTTTCTGAGGAAATGAGAGAGAGTGGCTATGGAGGGGGTCACTGTGGTAGACGTGTCTGGTCTTTAGGTGATGTGTGAATATTGACGACGGAGCTCAGTGGCCACAGTGCCTCTTATCTAGGAGACGAGACCACTGGCGGAGGTAGGGCCTCGTGACCCCTCTACGGGACGCCGGGTGAGTTTCTCTCTCAGCTTCTCCAGAGTTGTGCTAGTCTTCAGTTAAAGAGTCACTCTGCATTTACATTTTAGTCATTTAGCAGACGGTAACAATGACTGATGGGAAATCACTTTTCAAGTGGCCTGGCCCAGCCTCAAACCAGTGGTGTTTAGGTCACTGGGCCGGACGCTGTAACCACTGGTCTACCTACCGCTAGGTGTCTAGGTGAACCAGTGGGTAGTTAAACTTTGGTTCTCACTGTTATCTTCACTAAGACAATGGAGGGTCGTAGAGATGAAACATGTCCGTTTGGCTGATTGGCTCTCTAGCCATTGTGTGTGGTCAGACTCCGGTTCCCCTGGTCTTTCATGGGTGCCTCAGCATTGGCCTTCCCGCCTTACCGTCTTTGGTTCCTACCCTGGCCGGTCAGGAGGATCCCTACCCGGAGAGAGTGTGTGTGTGACCTCCCTAGCCTCCCTGTCCCTGTCTTCTCTGTCCTTGGTGTGTGGCCAGCATGGTAACCCTACCCTCCAGCCTCTGCCGCAGGGCCAGAGAAACAAAGGCCTTGCCCCAGCCCTCCCGGCTCTGAGATCAGATCCGAGGGTTGACGTCCGTCCCCCCCGCCCTCCCCCCACTAGGCAGACGGGAGGGTGAGGGCTGCCTGAGGGCCGTTTTTAATATTTTATTGAAATACCGTACATGTACTGTACTGTATATCGGGCTTATTGTTTTGTTCAGTTTCCTGCCGCAGCTACTTTATTCAAACCAATATGAAGCACTGATGGCTGCTCCGCGTTCTATCAATATTGTTTTGATTCTGACACCTAATTTCATCGCCCCCCCCCCCCCCCCCTCCCGCAGGTCACCGTTTCGAGGATGTCCCCGGCGTGCGAAGACACCTGGTCAGAAAGAGCACCAAAGGCCAAGTGGTGCACGTGGGCAAGGACCACAAGGAGCCCAGCACGCGCAGCCGCAAGCAGGACCGCACCCCGCATGAGGTGAGCCTCCACTGGGGGAGGGAGCACTCCCAAAGCCCAAACATGCTGGTGGTCCCAACGGAGGACACACCATCGCTCAGACCAGTCCCTCCCTGGTCGCGCTCTGTCCACCGACGGTGCCATTGGGGTCTTAGTCAGCAGACGGTCTTGGAACTGTTTCCTGACATGCTGGAGATAGGTGCTATGAGGATTGGGGGGCTACAGTAGTTCACAGGTGAAGAACATTAGGAGATGTTTCTTGTCTGAGGAAGTTTTATAGCTGTTTTATATGCAGAATTCTACTTTATTTTATTTAGTTATTTATTAATTAATGTATTATTTACAAGACATTTATATTTCCCAAATCCTGGGAAAGCTTTTCCCTCCATCCCGTGTCTCCATGTTGGCTAAGCCTCCCCCCAACCCCGCTTCTATCTTTTTCTTCTTTTTTTTTTTTACTTTCTTTTTATTTGGAGAAAGATAGAAATGACAGATATACAAAAACAGTACTTTTCAAATTTTCAGAACACAGACCCACCCCCTCCCCCACCCCACCCCACCCCATAAAATCCCACATAGTGCATCCCAGCATGGGGGGTGTAAATAAGCAAATAAATAAACAATAATGACAATGATAATAGATAATGCTAGCAATCGACAGGTATACAAGTAGATAGGTACATAAGTAGGCAAAGAGAAAAAGTGAGGATAAATGAGATGGCTGTGTTGGGCTGTCGTTCATCATATGTCACTCAACATCTAACATGCATTATCAGGGAGGGTATCTAGCTGGTTGAAAAAGGAAATTACTGGGTTCCAGGTGGAATAAAAGCGGTCTTTGGACCCCCTCAGTGTATATTAAAATTTTTCAAGACTTAAGTGAAGCATCCCCCGCTTCTATCTTTTGTGATGTAACAGGGGGCAGGGGACACAATTAAAAATCAATGAATGCCTTCTTTCCTTTCACACACCCCAAAGAAAGGGGAAGAGAAGAACTCTGGTAACCAGACACGGGGAGCTCCTGAGAGGGGGGCCATGTTTTATTAACACACACACACACACACCGGCCCGTTAAAGAACAGCTTTCTCTCAGGGCAGAGGAGAGTGTGTGTGCGTGCGCGTGTGTGTGTGTGAGCGCAAGGGAGTGTGTGTGTGTGTGTGTGTGTGTGTGCGTGCGCGAGGGATTCGAGGGTCCCCTCTGTGTGGCGCTGTGGGCCGTCAGTGTCTGAGTCCACTCTCGCTCTCCAGCCAGTGCAGGTGGTTCTGTACCGCTCTGAGTCCCGGCCCGACGGCATCATGCTGCTGGACTTCTCCAGCCATGTGGCCCGACACCAGAAGGTTTGGTGACGCGCGCGCGTGTGTGTGTGTGTGTACAGTGTGTACAGTGTGTGCACAAGTGGCATGTGAGTGCATGTTGGGTAGGTAAGTGCAGTACTACAGTATGTGACTGAAACAGGTGGTTGTGATCCCTGCTAACTGATTGGCTTGGGCTTTGACTGATCTCTCTGTTCTGTGAGAAGGCCCTGGGATGCTGGGATGTATATTGAGTTTGTGGACATGCAGGTATAACTTGGGAGATGGGACGTCTGCAGTGCCCAGTAGCATTATCTTGGTACTAACAGGATCTGCTGTGGAAACTATTCTAATGCCTGCATCTGATATTTTGATAGAGGATGAGGTGTTTTTTTTATTTATTTTTTATTTATTTATTTATTTTAAATATCACTGTTTATTTTTTTGAAGAAACATTACTGATATGTGTGCATGGGTTTTCCGAGGTAAATAACTAAGAAAAGCAATAGCACAGCACAGGTAATGGATGTCGTTGTGTGGTGCCTGGCTTGATGTATTCTGATCTCGAAGGCTAACTTTCCATTCAGGGCAATCAGGAGAGAATGAGTGATCCAAGATTAGAGAAGATAATTTAAGATCACTTAAAAGGCTTTCAGCACTGGACGAGCATGACGTTCTAACCTCCACTGCCACGGCCTCCCATATGGACATCACCTCACAACCTTTTTCGCGTGCGTGCGTGTGTGTGTGCGTGTCTGCAGGTGTTTGTGGAGCTGAACGAGCTGATCATGGATAAGAACCAGGAGATGCAGTGGCGGGAGACGGCTCGCTGGATCAAGTTTGAAGAGGACGTGGAGGAGGAGACGGACCGCTGGGGGAAGCCCCACGTGGCCTCGCTCTCCTTCCGCAGCCTGCTGGAGCTCCGCAAGACCATCTCTCACGGTGAGGGAGAGAGAGAGAGAGAGAGAGAGAGAGAGTGTGCGTGTGCGTGTGCGTGTGTGTGTGTGTGTGTGTGTGAGAGAGAGATTGGGAGGGAGAGAGAGAGAGAGAGAGAGTGTGTGTGTGTGTGTGTGTGAGTGAGAGAGAGAGAGAGAGAGAGATTGGGAGGGAGAGGGAGTGTGTGTGAGAGGGTGGGAGTGCGTTTGTGCGTCTTGTGTATCGGTGTGTATGTGTGTCGGCGTGCGCCTGTGTGTGTGAGAGAGAGCGTCTGTTTATGGGACAGAGTGCGTGCGTGCGTGCGTGCGTGCCTGCCCCTGTCATGACCCCCGGCTGTGATTCGGTCCCTTGTGCTCCAAAGGGGCGGTTCTGTTGGACCTGGACCAGAAGACCTTGCCTGGCATCGCCCACCAAGTGGTGGAGCAGATGATCATCTCAGACCAGATCAAGGCAGAGGACCGTGCCAACGTGCTGAGGGCCCTGCTGCTCAAACACAGGTGAGCGCCGGGCCCCGCCAGGTCCCGCCTCCACGCCGCCAGAACCCAGCTCAGCGTGATTAGAGGTAGACCCAGTGTGATATCACATGCCAGGCATAACGGCGATGGCTGTATGTGCACGATATGAAAAGAGGCGGGCTGTTATATCCCATTCTTTCATCATCTCTGGTGGGTGAGTGCTAGGGGTGTAACAATATATCATGCCACAATATATCGCGATACAGAAACGTCACAATACGTATCGTCAAGGTGAAATCAATATCGTGATATGTTTATTGTATATCAGTGAACGCTGGCTACACAACACTGGTAACAAACACGTATTTTGTCTCTAGGCCTATCCATGATATTACAACAATTAGGCTCTAAATTCACAAAGTGTAGTGGAGTAGAAATGTGGAGAAATGCACTATTGGTGTGAACAGCAGCACTACTGCGACGCTTCACACCTGCCCTTAGTGTATCGTATCGTATTGTTATCGTCAACCCAATATCGTGTATCGTATCGTGAGATTAGTGTATCGTTACACCCCTAGTGAGTGCCCTGTTTAAGAGGTAGGATGTCCCTTAACAGAGTCTACCTATTTGACAAACCAATACGTCATAAACTGTAGTGCACCTGTCATATTTGTTCCTATTAAAATCATCATCATCATCATCATCATCATCGGGTCGTCCACAGACGGGCCTCCCATCTGTGTCTCCAGTTATCCCTGTTCCTATTAAAATACATCATACTAACGCTGTGTGTGTGTGAGCGAATTCTTTAGACTTCTCAACAGATCTTCATCTGCTTTAACGACAGGCATTAAACTAGCCAACCCTATCTGTCTCCCTGGCCCTGGCCCGCCGCTGCCTGCCCGTAGGTCTTACCAGTCCCTGTTGTCCCGTCTCTTGCTCTCCCTGTGTCTGACTCGCCACCCCCCCTCCTCCTCACCCCCCAGCCACCCCAGCGACGAGAAGGAGCACAGCAGCCCGTTCCCCAGGAACCTGTCGGCCGCCAGCCTGGGCAGCCTGCTCCCCCACCACCACAGCACCAACCACGTCTCCCAGCCCGAGCCCTCCGTCACCGAGCCCCTCATGGGCGGAGCCGGCACGGCGGCGGCTGACGCCGAGACGCGCGTCGACATGGAGAAGAACGAGCTGCAGGTGCCCCTACAGGTCGGTACGATGGCGCAGCGGTTTCTGACTGTTCTGTGGGCTGGGTGGGTGGGCCGTGGAGGCGACGGTAACAGGGCATCCAGCCCCGCCATTCATTGGCTGAGTGTTTGCTTTGGACAACGCACTGTAGATGGAACAAGCATTTGGGTGAATGGAATCCAATGGTCAGGAGCTTCATACGTATTATACACTGAATCCTTTGATTCAAATGCACACAGTTGGGCATTTCACAAATGGAGGAACGGCATAACTGCATCTGCAAGCAAAAAAAACAACAACTGACTGGTGCACATTGCATCTTTGCGAGACAATATTGAGGAGAATCACTTGTCTGGTTTTCTGGATTTCCGGAATTGAAGTGCTCAGGGGCCCTTCTACTTTTCACACAGAGTTTAGAGCTCTGGGTGTAAAATACTACGCACATAAACTGAATAACGCTTAAAACATATATTCATATTCACGAAGAAAATATCATGTTTCCACTCTGTCATTACCACAAAGGAACATGCATCATGGGTGGATGATAACATGTTCACTGTTTACATCTGGCTTGTTATTGGTAGGTCAGGCTTGTAAGATCAACTTTACATAAAAGCTACATAAAAGGCAAGCACATTGCTTCCAGGAGAAGACTATTGATAGTGCTGGCACACTTATTAATTTCCTGCTTGGTGTGTGTTTTAGAGGGAGTCTTCTGTAACTTTCGGCATGCAGAGATCCAAGTCCAAGCACGAGCTCAAGCTGCTGGAGAAGATTCCGGAGAACGCCGAGGCCACCGTTGTCCTTGTGGGTGAGTCTGCCCCCTCTGACGATCTGGTGATGATAACGAAGTTTAACCTCTGGCGTCCGCCAGATTTGTGTCTAATGACTATCATCAGTATATCTGAAATCATGCCAGATACTAAACTGGGCTTGATTTATCTTGCTTCCTCTTACTCCTACTCCTCCTTCCACCTCCTCCTTCTCCTGCTCCTCCTCCCCTTCACCGCCCTAACCCTCCCTCCCTTCCTCCTCCTCCTCCTCCTCGTCTTTAGGCAGCGTGGACTTCCTGGAGCAGCCCACCATGGCGTTTGTTCGCCTGCAGGAGGCGGTGGAGTTGGCCTCTGTCCTGGAGGTCCCGGTGCCGGTCAGGTTCCTGTTTGTCCTGCTGGGACCCCCCAGCACCAGCATTGACTACCACCAGATAGGACGCTCCATCTCCACGCTCATGTCAGACAAGGTTTGTTATTTCCTACGGCTCGTTAAGGAGCTCGTTAAGAAACTTGTTAGGAGCTCTAATCTTCTGGGAGTCGAGGCGCATCCTGGAAGGTGTGGCCGGAGAGGGGAAATGGAGGGTTTCTTTGTGGTCTCTTCAGTGCATTTCGATACTTTTGATCTTTTTTTTTTTTTACTTAATAGTATGTCATATCCATGTGTGCAATGGTAATGTTTGTATTTCGAATAAAAACAGTTTAGAACAGTGAGAAACACACATTTTATGAAAACGTCTGTATTTAACACTTGGTGAGTGATGACCCGTTGGCATTAATGCGTGATGTTCCGTCCCCGTCCCCCCCGCCCTTCAGCTCTTCCACGAGGCCGCCTACCTGGCGGACGACCGGCAGGACCTGCTCAACGCCATCAACAGCTTCCTGGACTGCTCCATCGTGCTGCCGCCCTCGGAGTTGGGCGGGGATGAGCTGCTGCGCTCGGTGGCGAGCTTCCAGCGGGAGATGCTCCGCAAGAGGGAGGAGCAAGGAGGAAAGCTGCTGGCCAAGGAGCCCACGAGCCCGGAGGACAAAGGTGAGGGGAGGAAGGGAGGGAGGGAGAGAAGGGAGAGGGGGGAGGGGGGAAGGGGAGAGATGTGTGAGGAGGTAGGGAGGGGAGAGGAGAGGGGGAGGGATGTGTGAGGAGGGAGGGAGGGAGGGAGGGAAAGGGAGTGGGGGGAGGGATGTGTGTGGAGGGAGCGAGGGAGGAACTTCCTCTTGGTTAGGGGTGGAATGCTATCCCAGCAACAGTAGCTACTTTCTTGGCAACACAGGAAGCATTCTGCTCCACTTGCTTGAGAGACAAACTCTTCCTCCGCAAGTTGTTGCAGCAGAGAAGGAGAACATATTCCCCTCCCCAACTACAGTAGCTAGTTTTTAGCTAACTAGCACACTTCCCCAAACATTACTCCCCACAAACTCCACCTACCTACTGTATGATGCAGAGGGAGACTTCTGTGCTATAGGACGCTCAGTGCATTTTGTGCTCCTGTTTCCCAGAGGCCCTCCTCACGCCCTTCAAGCCGTCGGACGACCCCCTCCAGCGCACAGGACGGCCGTTCGGCGGGCTGATCCGAGACGTGCAGCGCCGCTACCCCAAGTACGTCAGCGACTTCAGGGACGCCCTGAATGCTCAGTGCATGGCCGCGGTCATCTTCATCTACTTCGCCGCCCTCTCGCCGGCCATCACGTTCGGAGGCCTTCTTGGTGAGTGGGAGTGGACGGCCAAATCTGTAAAGGCCCTATATACTGTAGATGCTGCGTTATTATTATTGGTAAATAACATTTAAGTGTATTCCTATAAATGACCGTATAACCAACACATGTATGACAGCATGCATTCACAGCAGGGCTCTCAGCAGGGATGTACTTTAGCATGAAATTAGCTTCAGAACACTGAGAGAAATCGGTATCACCGGCTCCATACCCGGTTAACGGTACCTGCCGTGTTGAGTGACTGTGTACCCTGGCGCCAGGCGAGAAGACGGATGGCCTGATCGGCGTTTCTGAGCTCATCATCGCCACGGCGGTGCAGGGCGTGTTCTTCTGCCTGCTGGGGGCGCAGCCCCTCCTGGTGGTGGGCTTCTCCGGGCCGCTGCTCGTCTTCGAAGAGGCCTTCTACTCTGTGAGTCAGCCATGATGCGCGGTGGTCTTGTGTGTGTGTGTTGCTTTTGGCACCGTTCCCTGGGACAATAAAGAAAGATGTTGATTTGGATGAATTGAACTGAAATGAATTGTTACTCACTGGACATCAGACAGCTAACATGGCTAGCTGTCATATTAAGACAAATGGGTTGTGCATGGGTTCAACTATTCATGAAGGTCTCCACTTCTGTGTGCGTGCGTGTGTGTGTGCGTGTGTGCGTGTGTGTGTGTGCACGCATGTCCACAGTTCTGTAAAGGGAACGAGATGGAGTACCTGACGGGGCGGGTATGGATTGGGTTCTGGCTCATCATCATCGTGGTTCTCACGGTGGCCTTCGAGGGCAGCTTCCTGGTCCGCTTCGTCTCGCGGTTCACCCAGGAGATCTTCTCCTTCCTCATCTCCCTCATCTTCATCTACGAGACCTTCTCCAAACTAGGAAAGGTATGCCTACAGTACGATGCAGGACCTGGGATGACAACAACACTTCATTCATCCATTTTATAAGTGATCTTCATGCTGCTGTCTTTATAACCAATCTATCATACATAATACATTCTGTGCTGTATTTGGATAGTGATGTAGTGTATTTTGATAGTGATAATAGAGAGAATAATTGTGTGTTCATGTGGTCATTGTGATTCACTGTGCAAAGGAAGGGGTGTTGATGGCGAACCTGAAGGAATATTTACTTTTCTTAAGACAATGCTTAAAACATGGGGTGGAAATGAGTCACCCTTATCTGAGAACAAAGTCAAACTCTTATCCTGGCTTATAGTTTTTGGAAAGCTAGTTGGAAAGTTAGACTTTTTTTTTTTAGCTTATGTCACACAGACTTAAAATGGATTCGGTTATCGATTCTATGGATCTTTTCCCAGAAGGTGGTTGAAAAGTGTGGTTTCAGTGCTATCCCACTGAAGCCTTGCTTATGTGGACGTGTGTGTGCGTGCGTGCGTGCGTTCTGGACTGCCTAGTGTGTAAGCAAGTGTTTTCATGTGAACCCTTGTGTGCCACCGGACAGATATTCATGGAGCATCCGCTGAAGAGCTGTTCCCCTGACAACAGTACAGCGGACGACTACTTGTCGGGGAACGTCACCATGAACACGACGTCCGGCAACAACAACACCATGACAATGAATCAGCCCGAACGCCTCGGAGAGCCCAACACAGCGCTGCTCTCCCTGGTGCTCATGTCCGGAACCTTCTTCATAGCCTTCTACCTGCGCAAGTTCAAGAACAGTGCCTTTTTCCCCGGCAGGGTAAGAGACGGGATCACTGGAGGAGAGAAACCTTTAAACGTTACTGTCTTGTGATTTAAAAAAAAGAAAAAAAAAAAAAAAAAGCTTCATATCCATCAATCTTAATGCAAAATCAGAGAGCACAGACCTCCGCCCATTAATGCATTTCATGTCTCTGTGCTGCATTCGTTAGGTCGAGATTGTTATGCCAGTCCAAAACCCATGACTCTGTGTCTTTACCATGTCAAGATATGTCCATTTCAATTCCCCTCATTGTTAATGAATGGGGTCGGGGGGGGTCCAAAAAATGAATGGAGGTGAATGGCCAGCCATGTTTGGGCTGCTCATGGACCCGCCTTGTGATTCAGATATGCTCCAAAATGTTATGGGTTCTAAACTGGCCCATGCTACACCCCTCCACCGAATTTCATGAAAAGTGGTCTGGTAGTTTTTGAGTAATTCTAGTCCAAAAAATGAATGGAGGTAAATGGCCAGCCTGGCCATGTTTGGTCGCTTGTGAACCCGCCCTGTGATTTGGATCTGCTCCAGAATTGTATGCGTTCTTAGTTGACCCAGGCTACATCCTTCCACTGCGTTTCATGAAAATCGGCCTGGTCGTTTTTGCGTAATCCTGCTAACAAACAAACAAACAAACAAACCAAGAAACGGCTCATGGACCCACCCAGTGATTCGGATCCGCTCCCAATTTGAATAGGTTCTAAATTGGCCCATGCTACACCCCTTCACCAAGTTTCATGAAAATTGGTTTGTTAGTTTTTGTGTAATCCTGGACCAAAAAATAAATGGCGGTGAATGGCCGGCAGTGTTAAGGCAGCCCGTTGACCCACCCTGTGCTTCAGATCGGCTCCAAAATGTAATTTGGTTCTAAGTTGGCCCATGCTACACCCCTCCACCGAGTTTAGTGAGGGGTCCAGTAGTTTTTGCATAATCCTGCTGACAGACGGAGAAAAACACATACGCATGC
Organism: Borostomias antarcticus; assembly: GCF_949987555.1. NCBI lineage: Eukaryota > Metazoa > Chordata > Actinopteri > Stomiiformes > Stomiidae > Borostomias > Borostomias antarcticus. Next base: position 20,766,743 of record NC_140235.1, read on the forward strand.
ACACACCCCACCAAAAACATTACCTCTTGCGCTATCGCTGGGGTGGAGGTAATCAAATGGCTGAACTTCAATTTCCGAATTATTATTAATTGTTATTTCAGTGTAAAATCTGAACGCTGACCGCGCTGTATGGAGGCTTTTTCCATTGTTGTTCATGGCAGTCTTGTTCTGCGCTCCTCAGTTCCGCAGGGTGATCGGAGACTTCGGGGTCCCCATCGCCATCCTGATCATGGTGCTGATGGACAACAGTTTAAAGGACACCTTCACACAGGTGAGTTAGACGTAGGCTCTGGGATGAAAACAGGGCACCCACCCACCAGAGATGTTGCTAAGATAAGCAGATATCCACCTGCTTTCAGTGACCACGGGCCTATCGGGGGCCTATCGCTTGCCTATCGCTTGCCTATCGCGGGCCTATCATGCGTACCTGGCTGCTCTGTTACGCCTGCAGGTCCACTTAGCTCTGCAGGGCTTCGGCAGTGACGTCACATCACCAGCCCTACCTTTAAACGTCACACACAACAGTATTAAACCTTTTCTGTCACTAAACTCTGGTCGTCTAACCCCCTCCCTGGCTCGCCGCGCCCCCTTGTGTAGAAACTGAGCGTCCCCAGTGGGTTGTCGGTGACCAGCCCTCACAAGCGGGGCTGGCTGATCAACCCCCTGGGCACCAAAGGAGACTTCCCCATCTGGATGATGTTCGGCAGTCTCCTGCCCGCGCTGCTGGTCTTCATCCTCATCTTCATGGAGACCCAGATTACCACGTGAGTCTCACAGCACCTCACCAAGGGCCACCTTGGCTTCACATCGTTAATATGAGACCTGCTATGCAGTGTACATTGTTGAAGACATAGGATAGAATTAGTTTGTGATGTGATTTCTTGTGGTCAAAGCAAAATGACTTCACTTTCTTTTTGTCTTGCTGCCCCTCTCTCCCTACCTCTCTCTCTCTCTCTCTCTCTCTCTCCCTCTCTCTCCATCGCCCCCAGGCTGATAGTCAGTAAGAAGGAGCGGATGCTGGTGAAGGGTTCTGGTTTCCACCTGGACCTGCTGGTCATCGTGGTACTGGGTGGGACCTCGGCTCTGTTCGGCCTGCCCTGGATGGCGGCTGCCACTGTCCGCTCCGTCACCCACGCCAACGCCCTCACCGTCATGAGCAAGGCTGTGGCGCCCGGCGACAAGCCCCGTATCCAGGAAGTGAAGGAGCAGAGGGTCACAGGGCTGCTGGTGGCCGTGTTAGTGGGTGGGTGACGTGGATAGGACTGTACAGGATACAGTATTTACTACAGTTTAAAGGTGCTATTCTCAGTATCTGAAGTCGTCTCATGCTCTTTCTCTCTGTCTCTGTCTCTCTCAATCTCTCCCTTCTTCTTTCTCTCTCGCCCTCTCTCTGTCTCTCACTCTCTCTCAAGTCAAGTCAAGAAGCTTATTTATCTTATTTATCATAAAACATGTTGCCAAAACAGAGAGACATTAAAGACTTAAATATAAATAATGAATTAACCAATACATAATTATGTATATTACATATATAAAGGAGAAAAAGAAAAGAAAAATGATAGTTAATAAAGAATAATAATCATCATAATCATAATAATACAAAAGGTTAATAATGAACAGTATATAGAGGAAATCAGTATAGTCTTACATTGAAACAGATCTAGCGTTGACATGCAGGTAGAAATTCCCCTGCCAATTGTGCAGTGGCACGCTCTTCTCAAAGAAGAGTTTTGGCTAGCAGGTTAACTGGAAGGATGAAGAAATGTGGTATTTTTTGGTAGAATTTGGGGAAAATTTCATTTCTAATTTCTTTATATTTTGGACTAATTTGTGAGAAAATGTTTTTCTGTCTCAATTTCACCTGTTTCACATTGAAAATGTCTACCAAGTAATCTGTAGCATTCCAGTTTATGAATTGATTGGATTTATTTTTTTCCATTGTTCAAAATATCTTAGTTTATATCTAAATGAATATCTGTCTTTACAAGTAAATTTCTCGCTCCCTCTCCCAGGTATGTCGATCGTGATAGGAGACCTGCTGCGTAAGATCCCCATCGCCGTGCTGTTTGGCATCTTCTTGTACATGGGGGTGATGTCGCTCAATGGCATCCAGCTCACAGAGCGCATGATGCTGCTGCTCATGCCCCCCAAGTACCACCCTGACCACACCTACGTCCGCAAGGTCAGTCTGGCACAGAGGACTAAATTAGAGTAGAGACGGGCAGAGTAGAGCAGCATCCTGTACACAAAAGCAGAGCTGAGGGTCATCGGTTCGAATCCTGGCTGCTCCTGTCCATATGCCGAAGTGTCCTTGGGCAAGACACTGAACCCCAAATTGCTCCTAGCTCCTAGCACCTTGCATGGCAGCTGCTCCCATTGGTGTGTGAATGTGTGTGTGAATGGGTGAATTAGAAGCTTTGGATAAAAGCGCTATATGAGTACAATCCATTTACCATTTACAGTACTTCTACACAGTGTCCCAGAAATGCTTCATTATGCAAATCAGTTAATCAGTCCTGCTGTCTGTTCGCCTGGACTACTACTACTACTTCAAAATGCCTCTTGCTGTCTGGCTCTCCTATGATATAAAATGTGTATGTTTTAATGCGGTAATAATCTCCATGTTCCCTGTTCTAATCCCTTCCCTCCCTCTAGGTGCGTACTCTGCGGATGCACCTGTTCACGGGGATCCAGCTGGTGTGTCTGGCGGCGCTGTGGGCCGTCATGTCCACCATGGCCTCGCTGGCCTTCCCCTTCGTCCTCATCCTCACCGTGCCCGTCAAGATGTTCCTGCTGCCACGCATCTTCAGCACCAGGGAGATGCAGTGTGTAAGTGCAGCCGCAGGAGGGTGCACTAGGCCTGCTTTATTCACACACTCAAGCAACTCTTTGTCAGTTCTCTTTGTTCTTCCCTCTAATACTACTACTACTACTACTACTACTACTACTACTACTACTACGACCACCTAGTACTACTACTACTACTACTACTACTACGACCACCTAGTACTACTACTAGTACTACTACTACTACTACTACTACTACTACTACTACGACCACCTAGTACTACTACTACTACTACTACGACCACCTAGTAGTACTACTACTACTATGACCACCTAGTACTACTACTACTACTACTACTACTACTACTACGACCACCTAGTACTACTACTAGTACTACTACTACTACTACGACCACCTAGTACTTAGGGCTGTAGGATTGTATCGATACAACGATGTATCGCGGTACGTAGTCTCGCGATACTGTATCGATCTTTCAGCCCGGAGTATCGATACAGCCGGGCGCTGTAAAATTTAAAAAAAAAAAAAAAAAAAATCTTTTTTTTTTTTTTTTTTTGATTTAAATTTTTAAATCCAGTTTAAAAAGCATATTCTACAATATTAAGTTAAAAAAGCATACATATAAATAATTTTGAAAAACGATAAATACTACAATGTTGACAGTTTAAAAAGCATGGATATCAAATGTAAAATATTTATTAGCTAGTTCTCTGTCCAGTCATTGAGTTTGAGTTATCTATATAGTGCATTTGAGCCATTCAGTTTTCAGTCTTGAACACTTAAAATCTTTCAGTAAATGATGTGTGTATCGCAATACGTATCGTATCGTATCGTATTGTATCGTGACCTCTGTATCGTGATACGTATCGAATCGTGACCTGTGTATCGTGATGCGTATCGTATCGCGAAATCCAAGATGATATACAGCCCTACTAGTACTACTACTAGTAGTACTACTACTACTACTACTACTACTACTACTACGACCACCTAGTACTACTACTAGTACTACTACTACGACCACCTAGTACTACTACTAGTACTACTACTACTACTACTACTACTACTACGACCACCTAGTACTACTACTAGTACTAGTACTACTACTAGTACTAGTACTAGTACTACTACTACTACTATTACTACTACCACTACTACTACTATTACTGCTACTACTACTACTATTACTGCTACTACTACTACTACTACTACTACTACCACTACTACTACTACTATTACTACTACTACTACTACTATTACTGCTACTACTACTACTACTACTACTACTACTACTACTACTGCTGCTGCTGCTGCTACTACTATTACGATCACTACTACTACTACAGTACTACAACAACTATTACTAGGCTGCTGCTGCTGCTACTACTATAAGTTCCTCAGTGCTTTACGAGTATAAATAAAGGTTTGAAATGAAATAACCACTACTAGGCTACTGCTACTGTACTACTACTACTACGACTTTTACCACCGCTGCCTCTTTTTCCTAATGGTCTCCTCTGCTCTGTTCCAGCTGGATGCAGATGATGCCGAGCCCACCTTCGATGAGAAGGAGGGGCAGGACGAATACACAGAGATGCATATGCCTGTGTGACCCTCCCCCTGAAACACCATATCCTTCCCTCAATGGACCCAACAACCTGTCAATCACACTATCAGCCAATGAGGAGCAATCTGATCCAACACTGTTCAACCCAGTTGGTCCAAGCCTCCATTGCTTCAGCTACACCTGAAAAGAGGGCCAGAGGCTCTTATCAAAAGGGGTTACAACTACTCAGAAACCCTGTCAAGCTCATTCATTGATGAGGTCTGGACTAGGTTCCCTCATGACTCTACAGGCAACAGGGACACAGTGACACTATGATAGCATACTGCGCGTCTTCTTACCTAACAAACAGCACTTTGTGGCACTGGGGCTGGAGACCAGCTGAAGAGCCCAACCAGCTCAGAATTTCACATTCATCAAAACATGTTTTCATTATATTCAGCATATTCGTCATTTTGAACATTTCAGGGGAGGAGATACTCTAACTGTTGTTCTATGTAAAATGTATGTTCAAAGTTCAATCCGATGACAGTATATGATAGGTAGTTTTCAACCCTGAAAGGTTGCTCTGATTCACATTGAATATGTGGAGGATTATATGGGATACATTCCTGGAGTCAATATATTTAACATATTGATCTTTCATTATTCTTGTTTTTTGCTTTTCATATTTCGCTATTTTAGCTCATCAAGCGCCTTATGAAGGAATCGATAGCTGTACTTAGAAATCTGGTTGGCCTTGTGTTAATGTAGACTGCTACTTAGACCACAGCCAAGCTCTCAGCACTTTTAAAAAGACACCAAATCTGGTCATTGCTACAAAGTATTTTAATATATATTACAGTATATAATGAAATGTTTTATATTTTACTGCAAAGTATCTTCATGGTCCCATCACCACCTCAGTAATAGCAGACAAAATGTATGTTTGTTCGCAAGTATTTGATTTGAGAATTGATTGGGTTTTTAATGTATATGTACAGTCATAGAGTGGACAGCAATTTTGTTTGTGACCTCAGACTGACATGGACACATAAGCTGAAGTCTGTCAGTTATAATACCCTGTGTACCGATGTGTTTAACCAACTGCAAAGGGTCTCGGAGTCAAGTGTCATTGGTTGTGTTCTACAAAGAGAAAATGGTAATTCATCAAGACACTTCTCAAGTCATCCATGCAAGCCCTATTTGACTGCTTAGTCCACAACTTGCATTGACTGAAGCACACCAGCAGAGAGAGTGAATTCTAAACTAATATACAGTATTGTGGTACCTAATCTTCTTTAAAATGCAAAGTTCAGTTTAGTTACACATTTATGGTTATTGACGACATTTGCTCAATCCCTATGAAGGATGGCTATATCTAGACTCTACCTATTGCACATCCATGTGATTTTGTGCAATAAGGATGATAATTGAAGATGTATGTTTTGGGTCACTTTTCACTTTCTTACGGGAGGCATTGTTCAATATGTCAGTTTAAGGGTTAAGGAGAGCACTAATTTATTTGTTTCTTTTTGCTTTTGTTCAGTTTTCTTTCTTTCTTTGCCAAACGGTCCTGTAAAGAGTCTTGAATGGTCAGAACACTCGTTTGTCAGCCATCTGCCTTGTATTTTAGGAGGTAAGCAAAGGGTTTCAGCCGATAGCATCGTTGTTCTCTTGTTACATTCCTCAATTTAGCATAAGCTAATTTTTAATATCAATATAGCGTTGGATAGCAACAATTGTGTAGAACAATTGATGTAGACTGATCAGTTATAATGTTGACCAAACTTCCATTCATGCAGACAATCTCGGTGTATTACCCAGAGAAAAGGCTTGATGTCTTTTCTTTTTTTTTAATGTTTTTTATTTTATGAATGGGTGAATGGAGGATGATGAATGTATCATATTAACCCCACATACTGTACAGTTTTGCCTTTGTGTATACTAGCCCCTGTGCCCTCTCTATATCTTACCCCTCTCTTTTATGTTTCACTTCTTTTCACCTCAAACTGTTACTCTGCTCTCCTCATAATTTAGTGTGTGTCATGTATTTGTGCCTGTGAGTTGAACTTCACAACAAATCTCAAGTGCCACTGGTGATGTGTATGACTATATCTACACTCTTGTGTTTGTTTGAGTAACGCTGCATTCATCAGCTTTTATCTTTCGCATATCTTTGTCTTTTCTAGGATAACACTCATGTTCAATTAAGGTTTGCACTTTTAAGATGCTCGTCAATCTGATCACTCTGATGTATTGCGAGAAGTGGCGTTGTTGTTAATGAAGGATGTTTTTAATCTGTGTTCATAATGACCGTGGACAGTTGAGATAGGGAACATATGAGGCTCTGGTGGAGGGGTGGATATCAATTGTCTTTTGCTGTACTGTATATGTTTGGAAAGGAGGATGAATGGATGGAGGGAATGAATTGTGTAGGTGATCTACAGTAATAGCGCCCAGCTGAAACACTCAAGTTCCATTTGAAAAAGCAATATAAAACATTCTGGGTGTTTACTGCTCATGCTCTGTGTGCACATGCATAGTTCAAATATTGATGACAAATAAAATTAATTTTCTATTTAATGTGATTGTAGTGGACATTTCTGTCACAGAGTAATGTTCAGGAGAGAGTGAATGCCAACATTCAAGTTTACCAAAAGAAAATACAAAAACCCAACTGCAAAAGAGGTCCGTTCAACTCGGCTTGCTTCATGCACACAGAAGTTCACAGAGTGAGAGGTACGGCCCCGATGAGAAGTCACAACAATCATTTATACATGGAAAGCAACCCTGGTGTCTGGGACGATTCCTGGCCCTCTCTTCACACCCCCCAGTCCAGCCGGATTCCTGTTTTGTCGACAGAGAGACCGGCATGGCTGGGGTGCGAGCAGATACAATCACTTCCACAAAAACCTAAGATTACAAAGTGCATTCTTTCTCTAGCCAAGATACCAGAGGCCAGTTCTGTGGCCTAAACAACAGACACTATTAAAGAGATCTAACCAAGGTCTAATACTGTATGTCAAAATAGATTCAAATAATATCTAATTACACAGAATTTTCCATTACAGTGATCTGTCTTGTGTTGCAATTTATATACAACAAACTTAATCTCAAGATGTAGGCTACTGTACAAGAGTGCAATAGGCTACCTACAGTATCAGTCAAATCAAATAGGGAGTTTTTGTCCATGTTGATAAAAAGTGAACTGTATGTACAAGCTAATTTTTCTTCTCTAAATACTCTTATCTCAGAATTTGATTTATTTGCTTCTCTATCAGGATTAAAGCCTCATTATGAGAAATGCTCTATCCTTAGATCTCCTTGCATCTCCTGATGCAAACTTTATCAAAACATATGAGAAAATAATTTTTACTTTCATATGGAATGATAAAATTGACCAAATAAAGCGAAAGTATCTGTATAATTCATGGGAGAATGGAGGATTAGGATTAAAATGCCTCTCAGCACTTGATGCTACTTTAAAAGCTGCTTGGATACAACCTTTGTATAATAATAAAGACTGGTTCTCATCAAAGCTATTTGTAGCTCAATGTGACCTATCAATTGGACAACTGTATCCTTTTTTCCAAATATGCCCTGCTTCTTTGAATATACTTTTTCCTAATCTTTCCCCCTTTTTCAAAAATGCATTGTCCCTGTGGTCTCAATTTCAATTTTCCATACCAAATAATGCACTAGAGACCAGACAACAGATATTATGGTTAAATTATAATATTTGCATAGATAAGAAGCCTGCGTATTTGAGAATGTTCTTAGATAATCATATTTATTTTGTTAATGATATATTGAGCGTTGAGGGAGAATTCCTTACTTTTGAATCTTTAACTTTGATATATGGGGATATTTGTCCAAAACTATGTTTTTTGCAGTTACTTTCTGCAATTCCCCCATCTTGGAAAGTAACGATTAGAAAATCAAAAGAAAGTCTAGGTGTTTGCCGCCCATTTATTAAAAATTATAAATGGTTGAACCAAAAGAAGATAAATATTGATATATATAATTTCTTTCTGTCCTTGGAAAAGAAAGCCACTCCACCTTTTTTATTTTCAAACCTATTGGAAAGACATTTTTGATACTCCACTTCCTTGGTTACATTTCTTCAGAAATATATATAAATCAAATTGTTTTACTTATTTATGGGCCTTTCAGCTAAAAGTCTTTTATAAGATATTACCAACAAGATAAATGCTCAAAATATGGAAAATAACTGATGACAATTTATGTAGATTTTGTGGGGAGGAAGAAGAAGATATCATGAACTTGTTTTGGTACTGCCCAGTTGTTGCCCTTTTCTGGCACAAGGTGGCAGTCTGTTTGAGTGAGCAGGGACTTGTCTTACCTTTATCACCCATTCATATTATCTGGGGTTTTCACAACGAACAAAATATGCTGTTAAATACTATTGTGCTGCTCGGAAAGGCATTCATATTCAACACACAAATTTTTTTAAAGCTGGAATCTTTTATATTGTTCTTGAAACACCATTATTTATCAACTAAAGTAATGATGAAAAATAAGAAAAATACTACAGAAATAAATAGATGGAACATCCTATCAATATCAAAAACTTGGGAGGAAGAGCCAATGTAGGTTCTAGATTTATTTTTTTTCGTTGCGGTTTATCTCATATTAGCCTACTATTATTATTATAGTGAACTTATTATCATAGTGAGCTTTTGAGTTTAATATATCATTTTTGGTGTGTGTATTGTTTTTTTTGTTTGGTGTTGTTAATGTTTGTTCAATGTTTTATTTTTTTCTGTTTGTAGGTTGTCATTGTTGAAAGTTTGATCGTTCTTAGGTTATTGTTTTGTTTTGTCTTGTGTTGTTATTGTTGTAATGTACTGTCTGCTGTAATGTCTGGCTGCTCACGCGTGGCTACCGAAACCGGCTCCGCAGGGTTGGGTCAGGGTACGGGAGCTGAACACGCAGCAACCCAGGTCCTTCACTGTCGGGGTGGGTGTACAGTAGGTAAGCGAGCGTGAGCTTCTCTGTGGTGTTTGTGTAGTTTTTGTCTCATGGTTTGTACTGTCTTATGTCATGTCATAAAAAAAAAAAAAAAAAAGTGAACTGTAAACTGTAAATGTTCCTAAATATGGTTCTTAAAACATTGTGAAATCACCAGTGTTGATCTTTACACTTGTATTTGTGTCTGTTTGATATGTGGGGTGAAAGCTTGACAACAAACCGCACCTTGTCCTCAATGTTGTGTAACTCCTTGGCAACCGAAAAGAGGGAAGAAAAAAGCAAAGCGCAGCCCTGTTAAAGCTTTTTTGGCAGAGTGTGCTCTGCTGAACAATCCGCTCAGTGTTGCTCATTAACTCCACGGTCTCGCTTCTTCAGAGACATGGACAGAAAGATGACTGCCCTGCTGCTGCTTCTAGTCTCCGCCGGGGTCCTGCTGTGTTCTACTGGGGCTCAGGAGGCCTACAACACACTCCCAGACAACTACAGGAAAGGAGTGGACCTGGCTCTGGAGCAGCTCCACAATCTCCCTGGAATCCAGTACCATTTACTCTTCTTTAAGAGCCTCCTCAAATCTGACATTGAGGTGGAGTATGTGCCTGTCTAAGCCTGCTGCCGATAATCTTTGGCTGTTTAAACAGTTAGCTTTTGTTCAAATCTGAAAACAATGCCTCAAGTAGGCTAAACAATGGAAGATTTTGAATTTGGGAATGGTGTTCACACGAGGAACTGTTTGCATGTAGAATTAGTTTAATGGCGATTGTGTGCTTGTTTTTGCTCCCTGTAGCCTGGATTTGATGTAGCTTACATCTATCACAACTTTTACCTGAGAGCCACAAAGTGTCCCAAAGGAACTGTTGACTCAAAGCGATGTCAGTTCAGAAGTGACAGAGTGAGTACTGGTGGCTGACAGAAAAATGTCAGCTTTCACACAAAAATCACATGTACAGTACTCTGAGCGTACTGGATGGACTGTTATTCTGGATGCTTCAAAAGTCTTTTTTATTTATTTTTTTTACAGCCATTGATAGACTGTGCAGTTTGCTACAAAACATTTAAAGGAGAAATTGAGGAACGTCCCAAGCCATATATCCATTGTATCCACAAACCAGCTCTCACAGAGGTATGCTTGGTTTGAAGTTTTCCACCATACATATATTCACTATTTTATAAATTATGAGAGAATAAACACTTTTAAGAATAATACATTATAAAACATGGTATTTCAAAGATCACATCATTGACAGAAATACTATATAAAGTACAGTTTATTGAAATATGTTAGAGTTTACACTTTTTTTCCTTCTTTCTATATCAGGATATGAAGGCAGCCAGGGTTGACCACTGTAACACCATGAGTTACAGCAGCGGGTCCCCCACTCTTCTGTTATCAAAAGGAAGCAACTGAACACCACAATGCTCTGATCTGTCTCCCATCTTTGATCTGTCTCCAATGGAGTTGTTGTATTAGTCTACTGTACAGGACTGAGTTTACTCCCCAAATGTACCTCTTTTCACATGTATTGTAATAAAGTAGCTGTTACTAAGTAGTCATTGATTCTTTTTAGATGTGGTTTTAGCCTCCTACTTCAAGGTCTTTTTGATTGATCTTACTCTATGCTCATTATTGAGTTTCATAGTTGTTTAGATAAAAACAAAAGCTTGTCATAATGAAAGTTGAAAAATTAGGTCACTTTGGAGTTTCACCCCTCCTTGTTGGGAATAACAAAATACCCCAACTGTTGGGACATCACATGTTTACTTGGCCTTGTCATCAGCAGAGTCTGACTAATATTTGAGTCCAGGCACGTTAGCTAATGTTTACCCCAAAGGGAGAGGAGAGATTCCACGGAGTGGTTGCTTCAGTTTAGCTTCTTCAGAGACACAGAGAGGAAGATGACTGCCCTGCTGCTGCTTCTAGTCTCCGCCGGAGTCCTGCTGTGTTCTACTGGGGCTCAGGAGGCCTACAACACGCTCCCAGACAACTACAGGCAAGGAGTGGACCTGGCTCTGGAGCAGCTCCACAATCTCCCTGCTGTCAAGCACCACTTCCGCTTCTTCAAGAGCCTCCTCAAATCTGACATGGTGGTAAGTCAAGTCAAGTCAAATTTATTTTTAAAACACATTTAAAAACCCAGCCTGGGCTGACCAAAGTGCTGTACAAGATAAATAATGTACATCTACAGTACATTGTATGGAAAGAGAATGAAGGACTAATCTTAAAACGTATATCAAATAGTGATAAATTAGTTTACAGTCTAGTCTATCTCATCTCCAATAGTTGATAGCCATAGATATCACAAGAGAATAACAGTAGTTATACCATAACAAATCAAAATTGTCTTTCAGTCTGGATTCAGGGTGGAATATCTCTACCATAACTTCTACCTGAAACCCACTAAGTGTGCCAGGAACACGGCGAACCCAAATCCTCAGAAATGTCCATTCAGGAATGACCGAGTGAGTAATTCTCAGGGGTGCTCTGAGCCGCATCCTCAAAGAAATGTCTGTGGGCTGCTTTCCTGGAAACGGCTTTTGTCTAATCTACAGTACATCTACAGTATGATGAGGGGGACCATCACTGACAGGAAAGCAGGCCTGTTTGTGTTAATGGAGTTTTGAAAAAATCACTATTTACAGTATAACTATCCTTATAACTATCCTCTAAACCATTTATGCGTTTATAGATTATATTAATTTAATATTAATATATATAATAAATTAATATTTAACTATTAACTTTTGGAATAGTTATAAATGATCAGTAAATGACTAGTGAATATGCACAGAGCCACTGTGTGAGGTTGGAATCAAACCCACAACCCCCTGTAATGTTACAACTACTGCTGTATCAACTAATGTAGCCAACCAGTTCATGGCATAACGTGTGTTTGTATTCTCTGTGGCAGCCTCTGATGGACTGTGTGGTTTGTTACAAAACATATGAAAACAAGATAGAGAAAGAGCCCAGGCCTTATATCCACTGTCTCCACAAACCAGCCATCACACAGGTAGGCTTTCGGGATTGTCTGTTGACTTGTGTTACAGTAATGCTTTTCATCCATGTGCTTATGTCTCTCTGAGAGACTAAAGAGTAAGGGGGGTTTGGGGGTGGGGCGGAGGTGGTTGCTGTGGGGGGGTGGGTTTGGGGGTGTGTGGGTGTCGGGGTGTATGTTGTGAGGGCAACAGGAAGTGGGTGCCCAGCGGACTCACAGATGCACATGAGGCTGGAAAAAAATATAAGAGCTGTTTGCCATTTTATGACTCGACTCGCAGCTGCAGAACCAGGCCAAGGGCTATTGAGCAAATTGTGATCAAAGCTGCCTGGAATGTGATGTGGGTGGAGTAACTGGAGTTTTCACTTTTGGGAATAACATCCCACTGGTTCCATTGTGCCTGACAAGAACAAACAAGCACAGATAAGTAACGGAAATGATATGAAATAGTTTTTCTACCCAGGTGTGCTCCATTGTAACTAATAGTTCTTATCGCTGGGAGGGCCAGGGGATTCACAGATGCACATAGGGTTGGGATTTTCTAGGATTAAGAAAGAGGTTCTCATACTGCAATACGGAGTCAAAAAAGAAAGAAAGAATAAGAATACAGTCACAGAATTAGTCATCCATGTCACTATCAAAAGTCCCTGGAGTGCTCCAGTCTAGCCAGAGTCATGACACCATTTTGTTATGTTGCAGAATTTGAAGACTGCGAGAGTGAACCACTGTAACAAGATGAGTTACAGCAGCGGAGCCCCCACTCTCCTGGCCGTGTCTGTCGCTGAGTCAGGATAGCGTGACAGGATTACCTGATATATCTCTGTCTCTATTTGATAGTATACATGTGTAGTATATTAGCTCATTTGCTGCAATTGTTGAGTTTTAACATCAGTGTTGTTTGAGTGATGATATATTCAGTGTCTGTGGAGAAATAAATGGGTATATGCTGTATGCTTCTGTATACAGAGGACAGCACTGAAGATGAACTGCATTGTTGTGCATAGGGTAGCTTTTGACAAATTACTTTTGTTCACCCGATGATATTGACATTAACTGTTTGACTGACCTAAGGGTGTGCACAATATGTATTATGTACTGTATTACTGTGTTAGGGCTGTCACAATATAAAATATTCACAATATGATTATCATGGCAAAAAATATTGCGATATCTATAGCAATAATAAAAAATAAAAAATTCTGATCACTTTGATCTAATGTTTGTTTTCCTGTCAAAACATTTGAAATTGCTGTGTATAAGCATATTAAAATCAACGGTGCACATTTTAGGGTTTTCGAAGGTGAATTTCCTTCACACAATATATCATGATAGACAGACAGACAGACAGACAGACAGACAGACAGACAGACAGACAGATAGATAGATCTGTTACATTACATGTGTAGAGTATAGTATAGAACAGAACATGTACTGTACATACATACATCCAGGCTGTATAAATATGTATAGGAATACACATATATACATATATGCACACCTCCACAACACTCAGGAATGCTCAGGCAATGTTATAAAGTCTGACGACAGCTTGTTTGTCTCCCCAGACCTGATGCTGCCTCCCCAGCAGGCAACGGCAAGGCTGGATTATTTACATGATATTAGAATTTTCATTTTAAATACTACAATTATTGCAGTATATCAGTATATCATGACACCTGCTCAGCTTCAGTGAAATAAATAAAACACAAAGGACAAGCAGGGCCTCTCACTGTGGGGGGAGTGTGCAGACATTCTGCCAGTTAACCAAACCTCAGAATTCGCGAGGCTGTGTCCTTCTCAGGAATACAGGATAGGACATGATTAAGGCATTCCATTCTGTCATTGGGGCCCATTTTCTCAAGTACTCTATGTGGAACTGGTCATTCACACACATTACGATGCATCACACGTCATACTATTTAATAATCTCTTGACCGGACTCCTGTCACTAGCCCCTACGTCGGACTGCGACCCTAGGCTGTGTCCACAGTAGGCCTTGTAGCGCTTTAAAGCATCTCTCACTTTGAGCTGGTCCATTGATATTCTCCTGGTGAACCGTAACAGAGAGCAGAGCAGAGTTGGTGGAAATGCTCTTTCCCAAGAAAAGAAAGGGGGGTGGGGGGGGTAGGTAAATCAGGAACAGCCCAGTCTACTCTGTTCCTTGATTATATAACCAAGAGAGGGGGAATTGAAGCTATAGTTGAGTGAATTGTGGCAGACTTGAAGGGGTGCTTGGAATGTCATTGTCATATAGCGTGACAGACTGAGCCAAAACTCAAGTTTGGCAAGTAGATAAACTATAAAAAGTGGCATGTCTCTCCATCGTTTCTCTCTCCCCCCTTGACTGATTCCGATATAAATTGGGGTGTACAGTCCCCTCACACATTCAGTACATCAGAATCCCTGGTGACAGTATTGCATCTTACTGAACTGTTCTACTATACCATAGCCTCTGCAATTTTGTCTTGTCTGTGTTTAAGTTCTTCTTCTTCTTTCGTATATCATCAGATGGCCAACTCATTGTCGTGCAGCCATGCCCTTGTCTCCGGTCCTAAGTCAAAGTGGCCGGCTTCTGAAGTTGGGCTGTATAGGGGGCAGGCTTCTGAAGGTGGGCTGTATAGGGGGCTTCTGAAGGTGGGCTGTATAGGGGGCTTCTGAAGGTGGGCTGTTTAGGGGGCAGCCGGTGATTATGTGCTCGGCAGTCTGATCAGGCTCGCCACACTCGCATGCCGCACTGTCCGATAGGCCCCACTTCTTCAGAGATGACTTGAAGCGGACGACTCCAGTGCGTAGATGATTCAACGAGGTCCATTGATGGCGTGGTAGGTCTTCTACCTTTACACCGCCTCCTGGGTCCGGGATGTAACGATGGATGTGGGAGGGCCCAACCATCTCCCACGTCTGTTTCCAGGATGCTGCCAGCCAGGCGTCTCTGGACAAGTCCTCAGGAGCAGAGTGTAGCATCTCTTGTGCCGCCTTGTTATAGGGATGGTGAGACTTGAGCCTGCATGGGGGCGCCAGTGTTGTTGTGGCTTTGTGAAGGATGTGCCAGTCGTACTCTTGGGCTTTTCTTGCCAGGGCGAAGGTAGCCGCATCCCGTCGGAGACTGGCCGGGGGAATTCCAGCTAGAATTGGCAGGTAGGACACAGGGGTGGGTTTCAGACAACCAGTTACTATCCGGAGGGCACTGTTGATGACAGTATCTACCTTATTCACATGTGGACTTCTGCTCCAGGCAGTGGCGCAGTATTAGCAGATGTAGTCCACGGTGCCAGACGGTGTCATATGCGGCTGTCAGGTCCAGGAATACTGCTCCAGCTTTCTCATTATCCTGAAAGCTGTCTTCGGTAGCGTTACCTGATCCACTGTTGACCTTCCTCGGCGGAAGCCGGCTTGTTCCGGTGGGAGTTGTGGGTCCACCACTGGCTCGATGTGGCTGTAGATCAGTCTCTCCAGGATCTTATATGGGACACAAAGCAGTGAGATGGGCCTGTAGGACTTCGGGTCTTTCAGCAGGTTTGTTCGGCTTTGGCAAGGTTATGATGGAAGCACCGCGCCAGGACTTTGGGAGTTTGGACCTCCGGAAACATGATGAGAAGAACGAGCATAGCCAGCGAGATGTTCTTGCACTTTGGTGTATGACAAACTCTGGGTGGATATTGTCGCGACCTGGTGACTTGCCCAGCTTCAGTTTGTTGATTGCTGCACTTAGTTCAGCTGCTGTGAAGTCTCCTGAGAGGTTGGCATCGGCGCTGGCTGCCCTGGAGAGAGAAGATACGTCAGGTCAGTCGTGTGAAGTTTTTATCTGTATCTGAGAAGCGGCCATTTTTCAGGAGCTGGGAAGCAATGGCATCTGCAGTCACTGGGCACCTGTGGGGCGTTGTTTTTCTCCCTGAGAGCAGGTTGATGGTCTGCCATGCCTTCTGGCATGAGTGGGTGAAGTCGATAGATTCCACCACTTCAGTCCACCTGGTCCTTCGGGTGTCGTCCAGCTTCTTCAGTAGGGTTGTTGCTGTTGCGTCCATTTCTTCCCTGGAGCTCGCTTGCTGGTATTGGCGCAGCAGGCTGCTGAACTCCTCATCCCAGCCCGGGATGTAGTTCTTGTTGTAGCCACGTGGGATGTTGTGCTTTGCTGCACCTAGGAGGACTTTACAGTAGGTGGCGTATGCAGCATCCACATCAGCTGCTTCTGGATCCGGGAGACCAGCAGTTCTTCTTTCCGTTTCTGCCATAAACACCTGCCAGTTGGCCTTCCTGAAGTTCCATCTCCTGACTGGTTTGCCAGCTACCGGCTGCACCAGCGATGGCACTTTGATGATGGATGGTCGGTGGTGTGAACGAGGGAACCTGTCCAAGACACGTCTCTCCGGTTTCAGGTCATTGCTGCGGCATACGACGTAGGCCAGGTCTGGATTGGTGTAGGAGTTCCAGCGTGCAGAAAAGAAGCTTGGGGGCTCTTTTGGGTCGAAGAGCAGGAGTGCTTCAGTGTTAGAAGCCCAATCACTCAGCGTCTCCCCATTCTGTGATGTTTGGTTGTAACCCCAATCTGTATGTTGGTAGTTGAAGTCACCTGCATAGATGGCGGGAGCAGGCACAGATGGGAGTGATGATACAGTCAGCGCTGTTGGTGGGGGCTTGTATACATTCACAAGGAGGAACCCAGGTAGCTTGAGGTTGTCGTCGGAAACCCAGTGTGTCTCTTGTAGGAGGACAACTGCTACCTTATTGGAATCGGCGAGATGTCTGATGACTTCGAGTTTGGCGGTGGTGAGGCCCTCGACATTAAGTTGGAGCACTGACAGACCTTGGTTTTCGACGGTTGGGGTGTCCACCCGTCCTGAAGAGGACATTCTCTGCCTTGGTCTAGACCTTGGCTTGTACCTTGGTCTGCCAGCTAGATGATTCTTCAGTGACATTAGTTTCATGAGCTGGTCTTGCACCATTTCTCACTACTCGCAGGGGAGGCCGCGTAAAGGCTGTCGTCTTCTCCCCCTTATTACTTATGATCATATACAATGGTTCAGATCAAAACGTTGACAAGACTAGCACTTTTGAGAAAGTCTGATAATTGCTCTACCACCGTTTTGGTCATACAATGGATGTCGGTGGGCATTCAAAAAACATTTTAAACTCTCAATTTCAAAGACAAGAAACTCACAGAGGTATTAGTTGGCGTTCTGACATATAATTTGCCATAAAGTAAGATTCTAGTTCATCTGGAAAGGCTTTTTTAAATATTTAGAATAGAACTATTTCGTCGCAGCACGTGTGTAAACTTCCGCAAACTAGGTAGCCTAGCAACATAAACAATAACAATAGCTACCATAAGTAGTTCCGCTTCCTGAATCCCCTCTGCGGATTGATCTACACATCTACAACGGTCGCTTAAATACAAGTCAATGGATTTCATAAAATTATCAATAAAACCCTACAGGACTCATACCTTGCGGCGAATTTGATGTCAGAACACCAACGGACGCCAATTACCCCCTCGGTGAGCTTCTTGTCTTTGAAATCGAGAGTTTAACATGTTCTTGAATGTTTTTTCAAGATGCCCATCCACATCCATTGTATGACCAAAACGGTGGTAGAGCAATTATCAACTTTCTCGAAAATGCTAGCTTTGTCAACGTTTTGATCTGAACCATTGTATATGATCATAAGTAACCTTAAAAAAGGGCTTAACATGCATTTTCCTTTTACTACTCCTTTAAGCCAGGATGTAACATTCACCATAACATATGTTAGCTTAGTTGCACCCTCTTCTGCAACTGTATCATCAGCATACATTAATACATTGCATTGTCCGCACACAGAAGGCAGATCATTAATGTACATGCTGAACAGGATTGGACCTAATACAGAGCCCCGTGGAACACCTGTTGACAGACATAAAGCAGTGGATTTATGATTTTCTATTTTGACACGTTGGGAACGAAATGAGAGGCAGGATTTGAAGAGGTTTAGAAACTCTGAGGAAAAGTTAAAGTTGAGCAGCTTTTGCAATAAAATATCATGATTAACAGTGTCAAATGCCTTTTTTTTAATCAAGGAACACAGCCCCCACAACCCTACCCCTATCCATCGATGCTTTGACTTTCTCTATGAAGAAGCATGTCGCCGTTTCTGTCGAATGATTAGCCCTGAATCCTGCATTTCATTAAGTGGGTAGGAGCTATTGTTGAGATGGTCAATGATTTGCTTAGCAATCAATTTTTAAAGTACCTTTGATGCTACAGTATGGGTAGGATACTGATGGGCCTGTAGTTGGATGTCATCAGAGGGTCACCACTTTTGAATAAAGGGACCACAACAGCAGGCTTCCACGGGTTGGGAAAACTTCCTACGTTGAAGGCAATATTAATGATATGGGTTAGTGGCTTAGCTATTGAGGAATTTACCTCTTTTAACATTAATGTGTCCATGCCATAGACATCCTTGGCCCTTGAGGATTTGAGAGAGGCTATTACATTTGTAACCTCAGTCTCAGACACTAATCTTGGTAAGACTGCTGACTCACTGGTGTTCACAGTAGGATCAGCTTTATTTTCATGAACTGTGAAGCTTTGGGCTATAGTTGCCACTGACTCAACAAAGTATTTATTGAGGGATGAAGCCACAGCGGTTGGACTCTGTAAACTTATATCATTGATTCGTAATTCAATTGGCTTAATTGTACTATTGTTTTGACCTGTTAATTTTTTAATTTGACTCCATATAACCTTTGAATTGCCATGAGCATTTTCAATAATTGTGATAAAGAAGCCAGCCTTTGCTTTTCTCAGTTCCCTTGTTGTTTTGTTTCTCAGCATGGTAAATTTTTGTCTGTCATGGGACCTCTTTGATTTTGAGGCCAGTTTTAGAGCATTATTCCTCTCCTTCATTATTTTTTTTACATTATTAATTACCCAGGGAGGAGTCTGTTTCCTGTTTTATGTTTCATCATCATCAATAAATCAATTGTAGATTGTAATTTTATTTATAAGTCATTTCAAAAAGGACATCATCCCAGTTTAAATTTTGACAAACAGCTGAAGACACACACTGGGATGGAACTGGACAAGAAGATGACAGGGAGCTTCTCCAGGAACCATGGGGGCCTCAGGAGGATCTTAACCAGGAACAAGGGGGGGGGACTCTCCAGGAGAGTACATTACATTACATTACAGTCATTTAGCAGACGCTTTGATCCAAAGCGACTAACAATAATTGCAATGTACAATAATAAAAGCCAATGTACTACTACTTGCCAGAACTCACAAGTGCATCTTCTTTCTAAAACAAGTGACTAAGAGCATAATCTAGTGCTGAAGGTAAAGTGCAAGAATAGCAATCTAAAGTACAGTGCATTACAATACAATAAGTGCTTAGGAGGGAGGATTGTTGTAGTACTTCTTGAAGAGATGAGTTTTGAGCCTGCGACGAAAGATGGGCAGCGACTCTGCTGTCCTGACATCAGTGGGCAGTTCATTCCACCACTGCGGGGCCAGGACAGAGAAGCAGGGGCCTCGGAGTGACGGGGCAACCAGTCGCCCGATGTAGCAGAGCGTAGCGGTCGGGAGGGGGTGTAGGGTTTGACCATGGCCTGGAGGTAGGAGGGGGCTGTTCCTTTCATTGCCCTGTAGGTTAGCGCCAGAGTTTTAAACTGGATGCGAGCCGCTATAGGGAGCCAGTGTAGGGAACGGAGGAGGGAAGTTGTCTGGGAGAATTTGGGGTGGTTGAACACCAGGCGAGCAGCGGCTTTCTGGACAAATTCCAGAGGTTTAATGGCTGACGCTGGGGCCCCAGCGAGGAGGGAGTTGCAGTAGTCCAGGCGGGAGATGACCATGGCGTGGATGAGTACCTGCGCCGTTTCATCAGTGAGGAAAGGGCGAATCCTCCTGATGTTGTCCGTGTCTCCACTTGTGTATCAGAAGGGGGAAATGACAGGACCAGTTGGGTGTCATCGGCATAGCAGTGATAGGAGAAGCCATGCGAGCGAATGACAGAGCCCAGAGATGTAGTGTAGAGGGAAAACAGGAGAGGACCCAGGACAGACCCTTGTGGAACCCCCGTAGTCAGACTACGCGGTTCCGACATCGACCCTCTCCATGTCACCTGGTAGGAGCGGCCCGTCAGGTAGGATGCAAACAGGGAGTGTGCAGAGCCAGCAACGCCTTCCTCCTCGAGGGTGGAGAGGAGGATCTGGTGGTCTACCGTATCAAATGCTGCTGACAGGTCTAGGAGTGTCAGGACAGAGGAGAGAGAGTTCGCTCTTGCGGCATGGAGTGACTCCATCTCCGAGTACGAGAGGGAGAGACACTAGGGAGTGGAGAGGGTAACAGTATGAGTGGCGGTGCTAGACCTCTACAGGGATCAGGGAATTTCTACTGGTTTCTTCCCTGCAGGAAAGACTCTAGGGAAGGGAGAGGGAGACAGGGTGAGGGGTGGCACTGGACTTCTACAGGGATCGTTTACGTCATCATATATACATCATAACCCTTGTTCTATGAGTGGAGATAAGCCCCACAGGGCAAGCTCCTTATTGGCTCAACCAAATTCCAGCTGATTCAGGGAGAACCACTTTGCATTCCCTTTTGAAGTGAACAGGTCCACCTCGGCCGTCCCGAACCGAGCCCAGAGTTGAGCTACAATCTGAGGATGTAGGCCCCATTCTCCTGGTTGCGGGCCACCCTGGGACAACAAGTCTGCCCAAACATTCAGGCGGCCAGCTATGTGCCGCACCGTCAGAGACCAGAGGTTGACGTGAGCCCATCGCCACAGAGCCACCTCCAAACGGTGAAGCGCCGGCGACCGAATGTCGGTTGATGTGAGCCACTGTGGTCTGGTTGTCCGACCACACCATCACATCACGCTCCTGTACCAGATGGGCAAAGTGATGCAGCACAAGCGACACCGTCTTCAGTTCTAGTAGATTGCTGTGGCATCGCTCTCCAACGGCCCATAAGCCACCTGGGACTGGGACAGACATGTACCACCCCAGCCTGTCAGAGACGCGTCTGTGAAAACCATGATGTGAGCCAACACCCTGCCAATTGGAAGTGTGTGCTGCTGTTGCTAGCTAGCCAGCTGGCTAGCTAATGAAGTAACTTTAGCCTACATGCTGTCATGTCGTCATGCACAGCTATTGAATGAAAATTGTTATCCTCTTATTCCAACTCCAAACTCCTTACAATAATGTGAGCTAGATTATGTAGGCTGAGACGAATCCAATGATATCCACCTCTTGACATTTGTCCATTTGATCTGGTTTTGACTTTCACAAAAGTGAAGGCTAAAGCATGGTGATCACTGCCATCAACCAAAACCCAGTGGCCCTCCGCTGACCTTTACTGGTGGTTGGTGATAGCCTACTACACTTGTGTGTATACATGGCTGATTCAGTAGTTGTTTTAGATGTGTTTTAAATATTTAATATTACTAATTCATAATATGCATAATATATTTTTTACTTACCTGTAGAGCTACAATGTAATGCATTAAATACATGTTATTCATGCAACACTCGTATAAAGTGATTACACTGTACTGTAATGTACTGTAAATACATTGCACGTTCATTAAAATAAAATGTAAATGCTGCGGTATCGTGATACTACTTGGTATTGTGATAATTTGGCTGGTATAGTATCGCAGGTCAAATATTGTTATCGTGACAACACTACTGTACCCTATGTGGAATTGGTCATTAACACACATACACACACACATCACACCATACTATTTAATAATCTCCTGACTGGACTCCTGTCACTAGCCCCTACGTCGGACTGCGACCCTAGGCTGTGTCCACAGTAGGCCTTGTAGCGCTTTAAAGCATCTCTGTCTGCACTTTGAGCTGGTCCATTGATATTCTCCTGGTGAACCGTCACAGAGAGCAGAGCAGAGTTGGTGGAAATGCTCTTTCCCAAGAAAAGAAAAGAAAAGAAAAGAAAAGGTTGGGGGGAGTCAGACAGGAACAATACAGATCTCTTATTTGGCTGGTTTTTGACTGGACTCAGGGACCCAGCCCACTCTTTTCCTTGGTTATATAACCAAGAGGGAGGGGGATAGGGGTCTGTTTCAAGCAGAGTACAGAACATCAAATCACAAAGGAAATAGGCCTGTAGGAGAATGTCTGCAAATGATCAAGGATGAACACTTTATCATGAGTGACAACATGTGTGACCATCATGCACATTGAATGAGGACTGTGCCTAGCCCCACCCGCCCGCTCGCCTACGCACGCACACACGCACGCACACACCCATACAGTACCATGGTCTATCATTGCACTCATGCACTTTCATCTACTGCATTCATACCTGTGTTCTAATCTAATGCTTGTTTTTCTCTTTAATCTCTGTGCTTGCCGGATCAGGATGTATAATTGTGTGTGTGACAAATCTGAATTGAATTTGTTATCTAACTCTTTATGTAACTCTTGGCAAAGACTCTTGGCAGTGCAAAACCTAGAATCGCCACCTCCATTGCAGACTTGGGTCTGTGAATATTATTTAAAATCCTTTCAATTACTAATAAGTCTAATACAGTATGATCCCTAACTACCACATACTGCCAAGAGATGTCAGGCTATTCAAATTTCATCAGCATCTCAAGGCAATCTGCACAGAGCCCTATATGATCCAGCTTTTCAAAAACACTTGCAGAATACGGTGCTGGAACAATGTGGCTGTCTGTTCATGAAAAAAAGCAGAGAGAGCAGGACACCTTAAAGTCGCACAGAAATGGAAAAATGCATTCTGTCCCATTTTGGTTCACTTGACAGCCACTGTTGCGCTTTTTTGTGATCTCTTCTCTGTAGTGTGTTGCTCTATTCATAATCTCACATAGCCAGACCCACACTTATCATATTCCTGACGGTTTACTCAACTGAAAGCAACCGCACTCTTTAGTCAACTTCTGCACAGTCACTCACAATTTACAGCTAACTAACTGCTGGGTAGCTATCTCACAAACATTTGATATACTTAACGTTAGCCAATGTTAGCTGTCCTCACCTCTGAAGAGCTTTCTACTAAAATGTTCGGCCTCTCTCCCTTTCGCTGGTTGTCAGCACTCCTATTCTGGTTCCTGTGTCAGTCAAATTTAGCAGGAGCTCAGCTAGAGTGTTTATTTGCTAACGTTGTCTAACTATCCATAAATTCCATACATCACTTAAAGTTGCACTGAAATGAAAAAAGCATTCTGACCCATTTTGGTTCACATAATTGGTCATAGTGTTCACCGTTCGAAAATACATGGATTCGGCTGCATTCACTCCCATGTATTTCCAAACACGAAAACAACGGCAGTGAAAAACAATCAGAGTCTGGTAATGATGAGTTTGTAACCCCAATAGTGTATTCAGCCTGTTATTTTTACTATTTTGGTTCCCGAAGTGGTGTTTTTACAGTGAACTTTTAACATTGAAGTCAAACGGAACTTCCGCATCCGCACCACCAATTACGTCAGACTGACCAATATGGCAGCTGAAGTGAATAAGGCGAATACGTCAAACTACGGAAGTTAGATGATCTCAAACGTTCTTTTCTGTGCCACTTTAAAGTCGCCTACCTGCCTACCTGTTGTCGTCACTGCACGTGACCTACCGTTTTCCAGGAAGTAAGAAATTATATACATTAGCTGAATCCCAAATCGCACACTTAGGCGAAAGTGCAGAGCACTCGCGGCCTTGTGGCCTTACATGCGCGTTCCCGCTAAGTCCACAAGGGCTCAGGGTAGTCCCAAAACGGAATTGCTAGGTCCACAAGTGCGCCACTGCTGCCATTTTGCGCACTTTAACCTCACTTACTGAATGTCCGCAATTTCGCGGACTTATGGCGCGTTCCAGGCAACCCGTAACTCGTATTTTTCCGACCTTCTACACGTGAAAATGCACTGGAATGGCAGTCAAACCCGTAACTTCCCGCGCGTGAACTCGTACCAGATCGATGTACTCCCACTTGCGCTCTCTGACGTCACACAGCCCTCTAAGCAAGATGGCAGCCCCCATGGGTATGGCGACAAAGATAATTTTAGGGCAACGTAAAGTAAATTTGTACATTGTAATCAAAATAATACAAACGATTATGCACTACAATCTGCTATGTGTATGTAATGATGTCCAAATATGTTGACAAGAGATAGCTAGTGCTAGCTAGCTAACATTAAGGTAAACCTGAACGTGACCATGCAAACGGCAAAAAGTCGATGATGTCAATAAATAAAATGTAATGTACGATTTCTTAGCATAGCGAAATTAGGCATACAATGTTTAGCTTGCCAGCTCTGACAATGTGCCAAATCTCAAGCTTTTACCATATCGGCTTGTTTACATTTATCCAGAATGCCTTGCATTCAGACCAAGCCCCCAGGATTCGAAATCTAAAGTGAAGGCCTATTGAACCGCGCCATCTTGGCTAGATTTGTAGTCATTTTGCTATTTCCGGTGACTTTTGTACTTGCGCAGTTGTGCTTTTCTGTCCTACGCGCGTCCACGCACGTTCCCGGCTCTCCCCGCTTTGATTTAGCAATGAAAACCGGCTTGCATATTAACCTGTTTTTGTAAAATATATCCATTGGAGAAATGATTTTTTCATCCAGGCATCTTAGTTTTAACAGGTTAATTATAGCTGAAGATGTTTTGTTTGCTAGTAGATGGTATTCATTCCGTTCGCGATAACGTTATTGCAGCCAGGCTAAATTCCTCCAGGGAGCCAGTGACAAGTGAGTTGAAAAGCTTCACTCCCCGCCAGCAGGAGCTTTGGCCGCTGCTACCGCATTTTGGATAACCCGCTGAGTTTGTGGCTGCTATTTCATATTCGCCCTTGATCAATCCCAATACCGATCCATGGTAATAATGAATCAATCATTCAGATCGGCAGTGCTGCATGCACGTTACAACATCATTGTTAGCTTTATTAACATAACCATAGACTACATTTATCTCTCTAACGTTAGGCTATCCATCTTACACCAGTCGGCCATTCGATAGCTAGAAGCGGTCAACGTTGGATGTGGACGCGCGTAGGCCAGAAAAGCACAACTGCGCATGTACAAAAGTCACCGGAAGGCCAGAAAAGCACAACTGCGCAAGTACAAAAGTCAATGGAAATGGTCAAATGACTACAAATTTGCCAAGATGGTGCGGTTCAATAGGGCTTCATTGTTGATAGCGGTCAGTGAATGGAGTGGCTGTATCCAGTTCTATTAATACATCCATGATTCAGACAGTTTGCCTGGAATGCTATGAAGTCGTGAGTCGTGACTTGAAGTCGTAACTTACTGGCTCAAAATCCTATCTGGAACGCGCATGGAGGTACGTGGCATAAGGAGCAGAAAATACCCACAGTCCACCGCGTCTCATGTGACACAGTGCTTCAGTGCATCCGAGTCATGATGTGCATCACACATAAATTATGACATTTGCCGATAACACATCTTGAAATCCACATGCTGCAAACATATCCCACCCAACATACATTTTAAATCATTATTAAATTAAAACAGACGTCAGTCGGTCAATTTGCAGAGCCGAGCGGAGAGCTGAGGAGCGCGTCAGAGCAGCCTCTGCGTCGGAGGGACGCGGCAGCCAATGAAAACGAAGTGGGAGGGGCATTGAGCTAAACTGGCTTGGGAATCGTTGGCACGCAGCTGGAAGTGCTGTCCCATTTAATTCACAGCCCTGCACCCTCTGGCCCTTCCAGCTGACCTCAATTAAGTGCTCAGGCTGCAAGTGCGAGGGGCAGCAAGGGTGGTTTGCGCACTCAGATTGGGATTCAGCTTTTGATATAAGATTACAACAAAACAAGTAGAATTTGGTTCTAGGTAGGTCACGTGCAATTACGACAACAGGTACCTTAGATTTTAGGCCAACAATCTCACGACATCCACCCGTCAATCAACGCTATCCTTCTATCGAATCTGTCTAAAGTTCTTAAAACCTGTCCACTTGTCAATGTTCCAATCAAATTCCTCTAAACATTATGTCCCATAGCTTGTTTGCGTCGGAAATACGTCAAACTACGGAAGTTAGAAGATCTCAAACGTCCGTTTCTGTGCGACTTTAAATAAAATCGGAATCGCTACCTATTCACTAGGCCTATATAGTGCACTATATAGGGCGTCAGCCATTTTGTTTGTAGTGTCCGAATTCTCCACAGAATTTTCGTTCTACATCGTGGAGCTACGCCCCATAGGGGGGCGCTAGCGCTCCTATTGGTAACCCATGTTGGCATGCCAACAACCAATCTGAAGATAAAAACATGTACTCTTATCGTCCTAACCAATCACAGACCCCCCACCTACTATAAAGGTGGCTAAACCCCAGCAATCTCCTCTCCCATTTTCAGACGAGCTTTCAAGCAGCTGAAGGAAACCTTTCTAAGATGAAGAAGACTAAGAAGAGCGAGAAGAGCGGCGGCGACCTACCTCTGAGGGGCTCCGGCGCTGGATCCCCGATGGACGTCCCCGCCCCTCCTCTTCTGGAAGAAGATGCCCCGCGGGTCGAGGACTGCGGCTGTGGTGCCTTGGACCCGGAGGACCGCCACGACCGGTGTGTGGCGTGCCTGGGGAAGAGCCACGCCGAAGAGGGAGTTTCTCCCAACCCGCCATGCTCCCAGTGCGCGCTGCTGCCCTCTGAATTCAGGCGTGCCCGCCTGGACTTCTGGCGCACACGGAGTGCCGTCCCCTGTCCTCTCCCCTCCTGCGAGTCCGAGCCTTCCGACGACGACTCTGGGGATTGTAGTGACTCGGAGGACAGTGGGGAGTTGCCCGCCTCTCAGGGCCCCTCCCCACGCACGGGCTCATCTGTGTCTGGCTCCGAGCCCCCCGCCGGCGGCGAGGGCGGCCCCCCAGACGATGAGCCCCGGGATTCCGGTGGGGCCAAGCCGCTCATATTCCGGAGGGTGTTCCCCGGTATACTTGAGCGCGCGGCGGTCTCCATCGGAATTCCCCTCCCGTCAGAGCCTGAGGCGAATTGCACCAACCTCTGGGGCATTTCTTGCTTCGAGCTCTCGACGCGGAGAATCAAGCGGCCCCTCCCGGTCATGGAACATATCGACAAGTTTGTCGAGAGTACCTGGGTGGCGCCCCTCGAGCAGGCTAAGGCCCCGGTTCGCGCCTGGATTGAAGCCACGCGTGTGTCCGGCTATGAACGCGACATCTCCGGTGGCGTCCCGGCGCTCGAGCCCTCCTTTGCCGCCCACTTCGCTCCTGGTGCGGCGGCGTGGAGCAATACCAAGAAGCCTCAGCTTCCCGGGGCGCGAGACCGACAGGCGGCTACCCTCTCCGACCGCATGTATGTCCTCGCTGCCCAGGCCACGGCCGCCGTCTCCTCCATCTCCATCCTGGTCACTACCCTGGCATCGGAGTTGAGCAGTGGCGCCTCGCCATCGCCCGAACGGGTTCCCGACCTCCAGGCTGCGGCTGGAGCGGCCATGCAGCTCTGCCAGGCTGCCGCGATCTGCACTGGCCGCGTCATGGCTAACGCTGTGGTGCACCATCGCCTGCTGTGGCTGGGCGTCTCCTCTGTGAACGACACAGCTCGCACGGCTCTGCTGAACGCTCCCATCTACCGGTCCGGGCTGTTCGGCTCTGCCGCCGGCGAAACCCTGGAACGCCTCGGCAGGGTTGAGGAGCAGTCCAAGCTGGTGGCCAGGCATCTCGGGGTCCAGAGGTCCCAGTCTGCTGCCTCCCGTGCCCCCGTAAAGAGGAGGAAGAGGACGGCGAGGTCCGCCCCTCCGAGGGCTGCCCCCGGTCCCCCTCCCGCGAGCCAGCGGTCCGCTCAGGCTCCCCGTGCTCCTTCCACCGCTCGCCAAGGTCCTGCTCCGCGGTGGAAGAGGAAGAAGCCCGGCGCTAATGCGTGACAATTAACGTCTGCTCAGGCTACTATTGTTCACGATGGCCCTCCCCTCACGTTAGAGGCTGGTTGTGGTCCCTGTATTAGGGGTTCGCACAATAAAGAGCGTGTTCATTTGTACACCGGTGGTCACTTGTGTCATTTCCATGCTCGACAGTCTGATCCTATGATTAATGTGTCTCTGGGTTCTGGTTCTGAGATGGTTGCGCCTGCCCCTCCGCTCTCTGCCGAGAGAATTAAGTCGGTGGAGGGTAGCGCTGTTCTGCCCCGTTATCACTCAAGTAAACTAAGGGCCAGTTCATCCACTCAGTTGGCTAGCGCTAGCCTGGCTACTCTTCCTACCCCGGCGGGGATATCAAGGAAGTTTGTCGGGCAGCCTTCCCCCTCTACGGGTCAGCTTTCGGTAGCTAGACTTTCCGTTTCCAAGAGGAGGGCTCGACATAGAGTTAATCCTGTGTCTCGCTTGGTGTGTAATACTGGGAAGGCGTTCTCTGCTACTTCTACGGTGAGCGCAGGTATTCGTGTACCGCACCATCGTGAACGGCTGGGAAATGAAGCCCCTGTGTCTCGTTCGACTAAGCTACTCTCGCACACAGCCCGAGAGACGGTTGATGTCGTAACGGCCGACTCACACGCTTGCGTTTGATGCGTCAACTTTGACGGATGCCATTCACTTTCAATGGCCGCAGCCGAATGGCATTCTGGTTCCGTTGTTGTCCCGGTGCGTTGCGTTGCCTGCGTTGCTAGCGTCGAAAGTTAAAACATTTTCAACTTTCAGATGCGTTGCCGGAGCTGCCGACCAATCAGATGTCTTGACGGAGAAAGACGTCATCGCAAGGCGGGATTTCACATTTTTCGATACCAAGATGGAGGACAATCGCTGTTTGAATTGTTTGTTTTCAGGATAGGATGTACCCAATACCTGCGGGCACCACGTTCACGTTGCCTCAACCACAATGCATAAACGATCGCCACACGTTCGACCAGATTAGCATCCATGACGGCACTAAACGAAAAGCCGGGTGGGTTTTCAAAATAGTTCGCGCTAGCAGGTTCGGAGAATATACTCGGCTGTTGCGAGCGCAGTTTTGGACAATGTGATTGGTTGTTGTTGCGTGCGGCAGACACGCCTTCCGCCATCCGTCAAAGTTGACGCATCAAACGCAAGCGTGTGACGGGGGGCTCACACGCTTGCGTTTGATGCGTCAACTTTGACGGATGCCATTCACTTTCAATGGCTGCAGCCGAATGGCATTCTGGTTCCGTTGTTGTCCCGGTGCGTTGCGTTGCCTGCGTTGCTAGCGTCGAAAGTTAAAACATTTTCAACTTTCAGATGCGTTGCCGGAGCTGCCGACCAATCAGATGTCTTGACGGAGAAAGACGTCATCGCAAGGCGGGATTTTCACATTTTTCGATACCAAGATGGAGGACAATCGCTGTTTGAATTTTGTTTTCAGGATAGGATGTACCCAATACCTGCGGGCACCACGTTCACGTTGCCTCAACCACAATGCATAAACGATCGCCACACGTTCGACCAGATCAGCATCCATGACAGCACTAAACGAAAAGCCGGGTGGGTTTTCAAAATAGTTCGCGCTAGCAGGTTCGGAGAATATACTCGGCTGTTGCGAGCGCAGTTTTGGACAATGTGATTGGTTGTTGTTGCGTGCGGCAGAAACGCCTTCCGCCATCCGTCAATGTTGACGCATCAAACGCAAGCGTGTGAGCCGGGCGTGAGTCCCCCGTTCGGGGGACTCACACGCTTGCGTTTGATGCGTCAACTTTGACGGATGCCATTCACTTTCAATGGCCGCAGCCGAATGGCATTCTGGTTCCGTTGTTGTCCCGGTGCGTTGCGTTGCCTGCGTTGCTAGCGAAAACATTTTCAACTTTCAGATGCGTTGCCGGAGCTGCTGACCAATCAGATGTCTTGACGGAGAAAGACGTCATCGCAAGGCGGGATTTCACATTTTTCGATACCAAGATGGAGGACAATCGCTGTTTGAATTGTTTGTTTTCAGGATAGGATGTACCCAATACCTGCGGGCACCACGTTCACGTTGCCTCAACCACAATGCATAAACGATCGCCACACGTTCGACCAGATTAGCATCCATGACAGCACTAAACGAAAAGCCGGGTGGGTTTTCAAAATAGTTCGCGCTAGCAGGTTCGGAGAATATACTCGGCTGTTGCGAGCGCAGTTTTGGACAATGTGATTGGTTGTTGTTGCGTGCGGCAGACACGCCTTCCGCCATCCGTCAAAGTTGACGCATCAAACGCAAGCCCCCCGTGAGGACCGTTGAGCGAACTTCGTTTGAAATTGAGCGCTCGCTCTGCTATATTTCAAATTTGAATGCTCGTACGTCATTGGTTTCCCCCGTTGCGCTGCATCGGTATGGGTCGTCTGCCTCATTTGCATATGGGAGCAAGATTCCCCGACTTTTCTCGGCAAGTTCAAAGGCGTCTGCCTCCACACAGCCTGAGTCTATGTCGGCGGCGGCCTCATTTGCATACAATGACAGGGCTCCGCTACTTCAGCCGTCTGCCTCATTTGCATATGAGAGCGATGCTCCCTTTCCTTGCGTTGTGAGCGATACAAGGGCTACCGCTGCACAGGTTAAGTCGGTGGCCTCTTCGTGTGCATACACTAACGCGGCCCCACTGTCTGCAGAGATGCTAGTTGGTTTTCACAACAGCTCTCGGGCTGCTTGCGGGCTTACGTCTCCGGGCTCTGGAGGACGTTTACACTGTACTGACATTGATGTTGCCCCCACTTCGAGTAAGTCGGTGTGTGATGTCAGTGTCTGCGGTTCGCCTCCCTTTCATATGCGGCCCCCCTTGGACTGCGGCAGCCCCCACGGGTGGGGAGGTGCCAGCGGTGGCGGTCGGGGCCGTTCTAGAATACGATCGCTTTCTGGCGAACGTCCCGCGCACGGCGGCGGGCTCTCTCTCGCTATGCAGAGTGGCGTGGATGCGGTTGCCATGCCTCCCTCGCTGGCTGTTTCGCATCCTGTCATCGGGGTATGCGATTCAGTTTATCGCCCACCCTCCGTCCTTCACCGGGGTGGTGGAGACTGTGGTCTCGGGTCCGCGGCAGGAGAGCGCTCTCCAGTCGGAGATAGCGGAGCTCCTATCCAAGGAGGCGATAGCGGTGGTTCCACCGAGCCGCTCGGGGGCGGGATTTTACTCTCGTTACTTCCTCGTTCCGAAGCGGACAGGGGGGATGCGTCCCATCCTCGACCTGCGCCTTCTGAACAAATGCGTAGCCAAACGGCATTTTCGTATGCTCACAGTGAGGCACCTGTTGGACTCCGTTCTCCAGGGAGACTTCTTCACAAGCATAGATCTGAAGGACGCATACTTTCATGTTCCCATCAGAGAGGGTCACAGAAAGTTTCTGCGTTTTGCCGTCCAGGGTGTGGCTTACGAGTACACCAGGCTCCCGTTCGGTTATGCGCTGGCTCCTCTGGTGTTTTCCAAGTGCCTGGAAACGGCGATTCTACCGCTGAGGCGCGAGGGCATCAGAGTGCTCGCCTACCTGGACGACCTTCTGATCCTCGCCTCGTCAGCCGCTCAGGCCAGGTCGCACACCTCCCGGCTTGTGACTCATCTCACAGGCTTGGGTTTCGCCATCAACTGGGAAAAGAGCACGCCGCGCCCGTCTCAGTCTGTGATTTATCTGGGTCTCAGCTTGGACTCTGTCTCGATGCGCGCGTCCCTGGCGGCGCCGAGGCGCGATGCTCTGGCCCGGGCACTCTCTATCTGCCTGCCAGGGAGGGTGGTCACGGCTCTGACGGTGATGCGTTTGCTGGGCTTAATGTCATCGGCCCACGCGGTGGTTCCGCTGGGCCTCCTGCACATGCGTGGCTTACAACGTTGGTTCGCACGTCTTCATCTGAATGTCAGCAGGGACAAATTCAAGATGGTGACGTTGCCCGGGTCCCTGGCTACGGACCTGGTTTCCTGGAGGAACCCGCGCATCATCGCGCGTGGTGTCCCTCTAGGCAGGGTGTCGTTCCGCGTACCGATTTTCACGGACGCTTCCCTCTCCGGCTGGGGAGGGACGTGCCTGTCCCAAGCCGTGGGGGGCCGTTGGCCTCCTGGCGAGAACAGGCACATCAATCTCCTGGAGCTGGAGACTGTGTTGCTGGTTCTTCGGCACTTTGCACCTGCGCTGAGGGGGCTCCCTGTGCTAGTGCGCTCGGACAACCGTGCCACGGTAGCCTACATCAACCGTCAGGGTGGTGTCCGCTCAGTGGCTCTTCATCGCGCGGCGGTGAGGTTATGGCTGTGGGCGAGCTCCAATTTGAGCTCCCTCCAGGCTCAGCACATTCCGGGCCACTTGAATGTCGGCGCCGACCTCATGTCGAGGGGCGGGCCGCGCCACGACGAGTGGAGGCTGCATCCTCGGATTGTGTCACATCTTTGGGCGCGCTTCGGTCGTGCGAAGGTGGACCTGTTCGCCACAAGGGAGAATGCTCACTGTCCTCTTTGGTTCTCTCTGAGTCGGACGGACAGCCCCCCGCTGGGAGTGGACGCCTTTGCGCACACCCCTTGGCCGGAGGGCCTGCTCTATGCCTTCCCCCCAGTGGCGATCATTCCTATGCTGTTGACCAGAATACGGTCCGAGCGTCGGACAGTGATCCTGGTTGCGCCAGACCGTCCCAGTGCGCGATGGTTCGCGGAACTGGTGGCTCTGGTTCAGGTTCGCCCTTGGCTCATTCCGTACGGGCGGGATGCCCTGTCCCAGGCGGGCGGCACGATACAGGCCCCCCCGGTTCTGGGTCAGCGCTTGGTGGCCTGGTTACTGAACGGCGCAGATTAGCTCGGAGGGGTCTCTCCGCGGCTGTGATCAGCACTATTCAGAGCGCGCGTGCTGGCTCTACTTCTAAGCTGTACGCTGGGAAGTGGGAGTCTTTCGTGCGTTGGTGTGATGGGGATGATGTAGACCCGGAGACCTGCTCAGTTGAGGCAGTGCTCTCCTACCTGCAACATCTGTTGGACCTGGGGCTTGCTGCCTCCACCATTAGGGTGTATGCGGCTGCTATTTCGGCATGCCATGAGGGGTTTGCTAGGACTACGGTCTTTGCTCACCCTCTGGTCAGGCGTTTTTTGACGGGTGTGGTCCGGCTTAGGCCACCTGTTAGAGCCTTGGCCCCCCAGTGGGATCTGTCTCTGGTTTTGGACGCACTGTGCAAGGTGCCGTTCGAGCCTTTGGAGCAGGTTGATCTCAGATGGATGTCTATCAAAACGGCATTGCTCCTCGCATTATCCTCGGGTAAGCGAGTGAGTGATCTGTGTGCGCTGTCGACGCAGCCGGGCTGCCTCACCATCACTGGGGACGGCAGTAAGGCCGTTCTGAGGCCCAACCCGGTTTTCCTGCCCAAGGTGGTTAGGCACTCTTATAGTGCTAGGCCTCTGGAGCTGCGCGCCTTTTCTCCTCCTCCGCACTGCTCGGTGGAGGGCGCCCGGTTGCATCTCTTGTGCCCGGTCCGTGCGCTCTCTGTTTACATTGGGCGCACGGCCTCGTTCAGGACCACGCCTCAGCTGCTCGTATGCTACGGTGCGGGCAAGCTGGGCTCCCCCCTTTCCAAGCAGCGCCTCTCTCGCTGGCTTTGTGAGGGCATCTCTGCTGCGTATACCGCGGCAGGTCGCCCTTTGCCTGGCCGGGTGCGCGCGCACTCCACTAGAGATGTTGCCGCTTCGGTTGCGCTCTTTCAAGGGGTGTGTGTGGAGGATATCTGTGCGGCGGCGTCCTGGGCGTCGCCGTCGCCTTTTATCCGCTTCTATCTACTGGATGTGCCATCTAGCTCCCTGGCGGACTCTGTCCTGAGTTTCGCTGCTAGGGCCACGCCCTGAGATGGCGTGGCTGTGTTGGTCGGTACTCCCAGCCAGTTTTACTTGCGTGTTTATGCGGCTTGACCATTGTTCCGCCCCCTGTGCGGGTTGCGCGGCCTTTGGTTTTGAGCTCCTGGTGGACACCAGGGGACCCTTGCGTTCCGTTTGCGGTCCTTTGCCTCGTCCGCCCGTCTTATTGCCTGACCGGCCCTCCGTTGGGGTTCGGGTGGAGGGAGTTGCGCTTCACTACTGTGTGGTGCTTGTGTACTCCCTTGCCTCCAGTGGGTTGATGTTTTTATGTCGGCCTGGCCCGCGTACATTGTGGGCATCGCTGGAGCTCCGCCTGTTACCAATAGGAGCGCTAGCGCCCCCCTATGGGGCGTAGCTCCACGATGTAGAACGAAGGTTACGTATTGTAACCCCAGTTCTACGAGTGGAGCGGAGCCCCATAGGGTTTTTTCCGGGCCCTGCCTCTAGCTTTCTAGCTCGTCTGACTTAGTGTGGGAGAGCAGATTGCTGGGGTTTAGCCACCTTTATAGTAGGTGGGGGGTCTGTGATTGGTTAGGACGATAAGAGTACATGTTTTTATCTTCAGATTGGTTGTTGGCATGCCAACATGGGTTACCAATAGGAGCGCTAGCGCCCCCCTATGGGGCTCCGCTCCACTCGTAGAACTGGGGTTACAATACGTAACCTTCGTTCCCTCTATAGTCCACTATTTATTACCCACAATTCACCTTGATTTGCAGGGAACAGCGCATGTACTGTACCTTACATTTTCTCCGTTCCCTAGGTAGTTCACTACATGGTGAACCCTATAGGCTATAGGGAATAGGGAGTGAGGGAACGAGTGAGCGATTCCGAAAATTCTTTCACCATTTCGACCATTAGTCGACCAATTGAGACTAAGAACACTAATGCGTTTCAGCTGAGAGCTTCCTGTAGCCTGTAGAGGGAGCTATTAGGGTTCTATTAATACATCCATGAGAGGGAGGCAGATAATCAACCATAAGTGATGTACATGTATTTAATACAGGCAGAGAGGCAGCGACGCGTCTCTCTTTCCGGTTCTCTCACGCCTCGCCAGTGTCGAGGTGCGGCGAAAAGTTTGGTGTCTTTGCTTGTGTGCTGTGCTGTTGCAATCGGGGTGTTTAACAGTTGCGCAACAGGCAGTTGCAGAGATTGTGACTGTTGGATGGATGTGGGTAGCTACCTAGAAGCATCCGGTTTACGGGTAAACAAGGTGCTAATGTTGGACCACTGTTCCTTTTTTCTTTTAGTTTGAGTTTATGTTGCAAATCAGTTGACTGGCCACCGCAAGTGAGTTTACAGTCTTTCGCTCACAGTTGGCCTTGTGAGATTGGATAATTTGAGTGCGGGGCTAGTCGGCTGTATGTTTATTTTCTTTGTTCTTCATTCTGTATTATATTGTATGCTCCAGCCATCTCCCCACTCGCTGATATTAAGTGTGCAGTTGGTTTACCTGGCGGAGGATGTTCTAAAAAGTTGGGGCCTTTTGCACCAGTTGGGTTGGTCTGCAGCATGGATGTATTAATAGAACTATTAATAGAAATTAATAGAAATTATTAGAAGTGTCTGCAGACGGCAAGCTCCGACGCCCATCGTCTGTGCATGCAGGACGACTGTAACCTGGTGATGTACACCAAGAATGACTCCCCCATGTGGCACACCAACACCTCCAAGCCCAGCTGCAAGATGGTTCGCATCCATCTGAAGGACGACGGGACTCTGGTGTTGCAGAAGGACGGGGATGACATCTGGAACTACTCTTGGTTTTGATCTCCAAGGGTAGCCCATTCCATTCCCTAGCACCAGAAGCCAAAAAGGTATCTCTCCCTGCATTGGTCTTCAATCTCCCGCCTCACTAACACACTGGCCAGAACTAGCCCTAACCCTAACTAATAGCCTAGGTATGATATTAGTTATAAATAGATAACCAATCAGGTATGATAAGGGGTATGCCAAGGGACATGCCTTGACATGGTAGACTTGAAGGGGTTGGATGGATGTCATATAGCGTGACTGAGCAAGTTTGGCAAGTAGACTAAAAGAAAGGGGGCATGTCTCCATCGTTTCTCTCTCCCCCCTTGCCTGCTTCTGATATAAATTGGGCTGTACGGTCCCCTCACACATTCAGTGCATCAGAACCCCTTGTGACAGCTTGTGAGTAGGCTATTGCATCTTACTGAACTGTTCTAATTGCCTCTGTGATCTTGTTTTCTTGTTTGTGTTTGCATTAAGGAATATTCTCAGCAAACGCAAAAACCCATTGGGCATGAAGTAATTTCAGTGCATTGTAAAATGTATCATGTCACCTGTTCTGCTAAGATTTACTAGCTATGGTAATGAGCTCTGCATATTTATGAGTTCTAATTTAAGGAGAAATCTTCATTGCATATCAATAACCTAAAATCTTGTTGCAGGATCATGAGCAGGAATTACTTGTCCAAGAATGATGAGCTCCGCAAAGGAGACTACATCATCTCCAACAACCGAGAGTGGAAGGCTGTCTTTCAGGTCAGTAGCCTAATCTAATATCTAGACTAGTAGACGAGACTAGACTAGACCAATGTAGACCAGAAATCACGCGGCATTCTACAGAATTCTATACAAATTCAAACGGGCACTTTGAACCTGTTCTAGTAGGCTACGCTAGAATTCTGAGCATGACATCGTAGGCTATATTTAAGTGTGTCTCTGTGTGCAGGATGATGGCAACTTTGTCATCTACGGCTGGAAACCAATGTGGTCCTCCGATACGGCAAGCTCGGACGCCCATCGTCTGTGCATGCAGGACGACTGTAACCTGGTGATGTACACCAAGAAGGACTCCCCCATGTGGCACACCAACACCTCCAAGCCCAGCTGCAAGATGGTTCGCATCCATCTGAAGGACGACGGGACTCTGGTGTTGCAGAAGGACGGGGATGACATCTGGAACTCTGCCAGTTCCACCGGCATGAAATGAAGCCAATAAAGACAGGAGATCTGGTATTTTTGGGTGTCCTGTACATTTTTTTAGGCTCGAAAATAATTCAATCTTGGTCACTGAAAATGAATTCAATCTTTATTTATTTAATCAAATAATTTTGTCTTTGAAAAGACAAGGGTTAGACGGCTAAGTGGGTGCTGTGACCATAGCCAAAGCCAGGTCACTGTACAGCCAAAGAGAAGTCTCTGATCATCCCCAGAAGGTGTAACAGGTGTGGAATAGGGCTCTCCAGTCCCGTTAAAACCCCTTAGCACGCAGTAGAATCAAGTGGAATCAACTCTCTGTAGTCAAAATGAACACGGTTATTATGCCTTTGTCAGAAATGGTAGCCTACTGTAAATGTAGACTTTCGCAGGATACTGTATCATATTTTACCCTGGCAGCATAGTGTCCTGCGCACTAGAAATTACTCAACCTGTCTACTAGGGAGTGCTGTTTATATAGGCTAGGTCTTACGTGAAGTTGCCTACATTTAGCAAAGAGCTTATAATCAAAAACGAGTATGTTCACTATTCACTGCCATAACTAATCATTGGACACACTATCTTGAAGCATACATCATCCCATTATATTTGGATTGTGATATTGCATTGGAAACATAAGCCTGCAGTACAATCCTAACCCTAACCCTACACCTGACCCTCACCCTAACCCTAAACTCTATGGTGTTCTTGCTAAACTGGGTTGCGAAAAGTAATCTCGCTGCCGGGTTTAGCATTGAATTGCCAATCCAGGGGCGCCACCTACCTGCCACATAGTGGAACTAGAAAAGGTGCTCAGAGAACACAGGCCCCCGCCCATGAATGCTTTTTGTTAGTGACAGGTGGTCATATGTGAATGCAAATCATAGGACCTGGGTATGATTCCAGTGTGGGAAAGTTGCAGGAGGAAGCGATACTGATGAGTGATGCACTGACAACTGTAAGATCAGCATGTACAGTTGTTGAATGTGTAAGTGGATAAAATAATCACAGTGATCACTCTCTCCCTGTGTCTTTCTCCCTGGGATATCAGAGTGCATTTAGTAGGGGTAGGATACAATAAAACCTCAATAATATAAATATCTTGACATTTATTAAACTAGAAGTCATTTACAAACTACAAAAACACTTGTACACTTCACTATATACATAAAAGAAAATGAAACATAATTAAATACAAAATGGAATAACATGCCACACCTAGTCTACTACATAATCACTATTTTCTCTGCATCCACACTACACTACACTTACTATAGATTACTATATTATGAACTACTCATTATTCTTTGTCTTCATTCGTCTCTTGTTCTTCTGTTTGGGATAGAGTTTCTTCTTCTTGGGTTGATGTGTCCCACTTCAGATTCTACTCCCCACTGTCAGACACGACATCCATGTGTTCCTGAAGTACAACATAATATTGGTAAAGATCCAAGATAAGTGTACAGTATAGGTCAACAATTCAGTTGAAATCTATATTTAAAGATGGAGTGATACAGAGACAGATTGGGTTCCCAGGGCTGATAGGCTAGAGAACTCAGGGCTGATAGGCTAGAGAACTCAGGGCTGATAGGCTAGAGACCTAAATGGTGCAGTTCAATTGAAATGTTTGTACAGTAGCTGCAGGTCTCGATACTTTACAAGTCATTTTAAATCTTGTGTAAATTTATTTGCAAGGTTAATGACTCTGAGAATGTAACCATCTTGGTTTTATCAACAGTTTAGTAGCCTAGTAAGCCTACTAAACACTACCGATCCAAGCTGTGGAGGCATTTGTACAGGTGTCTTCTTGTAAGACATTGATATTTGAGATATGTCTGTCAATTTAATGCGTTAAATTCAACTAATTATGAAAAAAATTATGCCTAAATGCAAATGTAATGTATTTTTTTCCTTTGCTATGGACTGTTGGTCCATTGCTATGGTAGAAGACACAGGCTTAATGGAAGTGTTTAAAATTGTGTTCTGTGATGCATGCTCTGCCTCTGATCCATCAAAAATCCACCACCGGTGTATAGAAAACAACTATGGCTATTGGCGCAAGCCGAATATGTTGCTCAGATTGATTGATACCATGACACATACCAAGATATTACAAATAATAACATTTCATAAAACAATATATTGACTTCTAAAGCCACCTTTTGTAATGTCTATTCAATGTTTTACTCATCTGCCACAATCATGTAATGTCTATGAATTGAACTATCTAGCCAGCAAAAAATGATATATGCTATTATTTTTGATTATGTAACTAATTCGATTAAACATTTTAATCGATTTAAAACCATGATCTTTTATTGTTTTCTTGTATGTTATTCAATGTATGCAATGTCTTGTTATTTATCTGGACCCTGAGTCTGTAGTAATGATGAATGAATGAATGTGAATCCCCTGGAATGTGAACCCCCACAGTGCAGTCCCGTAGTACGCAGTGCAGTAAAATGAACCACAAGTATCAAGTAAGTGATGGAATTACTTCTCTGTGGTCAAAATGAACACAGTTATTATGAGCCTTTGTCAGAAATGGTAAGTAAATTTAGACTATTGCACATGATACTGCATTGTATTTCACCCCACCTGGCAACATGTAGTAGCCTATGTACTAGAAATTACTCAACCTGTCCACTAGGGAGTGCTGTTTATACTAGTCTTATGTGAAGTTGCCTCCCTTTGGCAAAGAGCTTATAATCAAAAACTAGTAGGCTATGTTCACTATTCACTGTCATAACATATCACTTGACACATTCTCTTGAAGCATTTTCTCATACATTATCATAGTGTTTATATTTACCTCTGCCCCAGTGACAGTGCAGGGTGAGAGGTAATGTTTTCGGTGGTGTGTTTGTCCATACTGTACGTACATCCATAGGCTAGTAGACAGAAGTGTTTGCTCAGTGGCGCTATTGCATTTTAGGTGCACGCTTGCATGAGAATATTGACACCAACCAAGTCACTTTATTGTCACATCACTGTCCACGGGTGAACAGTGAGTGAGATTGTTAGGCGCAAGTTATCCTTCAACGTGCAGCTACACTATACATTGAGTAGAAAAGTAAGAAAATAAAAATAAAAAACAGCATCAAACATCATCAAGCATGTTGATACACTATATACAGATGGCTATATATAACTGTACACTATACTGTAGGTTGGTGGACAAATACGGACACAGATGGACATAGACGTAATATGGACATAACAGACATAATGATATATTCATACACTATATATAAACAGATACTGTACATGTACATACAACCCAGGTACATGACGAAATATTATGGACATAATGGTATAAATGGTAAATTTATGCACTACTGTGAGATGGTATATATAACTGTACAACTGGGTTTCAGTAGTCTAATGGCCTGAGGGGAAAAGCAGATTGATGTGTGCCCTGAGGCTGAGGTAGTGTCTGCCTGATGGCATTGGTGTGAAAAGTCCGTGGTTGGGGTGACTGGGGTCTTAAGGATTATCTTTCCTTACCCTCTGCCTGGTGTGGATGTCCTGGAGGGAGGGAAGCTTGCTTTGGCAGGGCCCTCCGCAGGGCTTTGCAGTTGAGGGCGGTACTGTTCCCGTACCAGGCAGTGGTGCAACCAGTCCAGATGCTCTCGTTGGACACGTAGAACGTCCAAAGGCTCGTCTTGAATTTCTCCAGCCGTCTGGGGAGGAAAAGGCACTGGTGTGCCTTCTTCACTATGGAGTCTGTGTGTGGACTGTCCACCGTCCGTGCCATTGCCTTCTGCTACTCCATAATCCAGACAATGTGCATTTTTGAATGAGTGTCAGAAAGACTTTTTTGATTTTATAGATAATTAGATTTTAGTTTGGGGGTGTGTTGCACACATGAAATCCTCTAGCAAATGAGTTCAGTGACCTTGATTAGACATTCCCCAGACGCATTTGATTGGATGAGGACTTGTTATAGGGCTTGTTAGATGTAAGAGTTGAGATGTTAAAAAAAGAACAGAAAAAAAAGAACAGATGTCTCATACAACACAGCCCAGCTTCTGGATATGGTACTATCACTCATTCATTCAGACTGAGGGGTTCGTGAGTAGACCGTATGCTTCTCATGTCCTCTGGCATGTGCCCCCCTCCCCCCTCCCGTCTGACTGCTTTCTGACTGTCCAACACTGTATGAGACACTGTGCACTAATCTCATCCTGAGGGAAAGCCTTCTTGTCCTCTCTCCGTTGTCCTCCCTCCATCCCTGGATATAAAACCAGCCTGCTCTCCCTCTCTGAGTGGTGAAACTCTTCGTCAGTCTC
The DNA here is from genome assembly GCF_949987555.1 of Borostomias antarcticus. NCBI lineage: Eukaryota > Metazoa > Chordata > Actinopteri > Stomiiformes > Stomiidae > Borostomias > Borostomias antarcticus. Next base: position 20,808,033 of record NC_140235.1, read on the forward strand.
CTCTTCTCATCCTCAGCCAGACGAACGGCCTGTAAGTATGTCGCCAGTTCCTCTTGTCTGTCACTCTCTAGTCTATAGCCAGTGGCATCTTGCTTACACCACTTGGTGTGGGGTTTGAGTGGATTCCTTAGAACGAGATTGCCAAGAAGATGGAGTGAGGGATATTGCAGGAAGAGATTATATTGCTGTCATATGCTGAAGGCTCCTTCAGATACGGATTGCTTGTTCAAAGGGTATCTACACTGAGATGGGCTGAGGGTGTTCTTTGTGAACAAATAGATATCCATGTTGGTTTTGTAACCCTTACTGTTAACTTCCAACTGTCCATCTGTGCGTTGCTATTCTAAACATACTGTCTCTTCTATGTATTTCAGAACCATGAGCAGGAACTACATGTCCAAGTTTGACGAGCTCCGCAAGGGAGATCACCTGTGGTCTGAGAATAAAGAATACAAGGCAGTGTTTCAGGTGAGAATGTCCTGTTATAACATTAAAGGCTTCGGTCCACACAGAGCTATGAGCAATGACGACTACAGTAGTTGAAAATACAAACCCGACAAAGTTAGAGCACAATACTGTATATCTAAGTGTGTCTCTGTGTGCAGGATGATGGCAACTTTGTCATCTACGGCTGGAAGCCCATGTGGAACTCCGACACGGCCGGCCAGCGTGACGTCTGGCGCCTGTGCATGCAGGATGACTGCAACTTCGTCATGTACAAGAGGGACAAGAAGGCCGTGTGGCACACCAACACCCACACAGGCAACGCCGCCCAGATGTGCCGCCTGTGGCTGAGGAACGACGGCACCATGGTGATCGAGAAGGATGGCGAGGAGGTGTGGTCTTCCGCCACGTCCCGCGGGCAGAAGTAATCACTAACTGCCCAGTCATCACTCAAATCACTGTGGGGAGAAATGATGAACAGTAAACAATAAATAATACACATATAACCATATACCTGAAGTTCTGTTTTTTTTGGTCTTTCTTTACATTTGAAGGGAAATATAACAAGATAGCCTATATAATAATAATAATAATAATAATAAGAAGAAGAAGAAGAAGAAGAATAAACTCAAAGTGCTTTAAGTGCTAAAACCACAGACAAATAAGTAAAACACTTGATCAATACCACAGACAAATACTGTAAGTAAAATAACCTGATCAATTCTGTCTGTGGACATTAGGGACTCCATTTTATAGCTCTGGAGGTACATTGAAACATATATGGGTGATATTGTTATGGGCGATAACACTGTTGCTTTTACAGTTTCCATGTCTCATGGCCTTAGAAAATTCAAATCTTTAGCACAGACAGAAAGAACTGCAGTAAGCAGTAGTGCAAAAACTGTGTGATGTGTGAATTTATCTGTGCTTCACCAAAGCTCTGAATACACAAGTTCATCTGAAATATATGATACTTTATTGCAATAAACCCAAACACCAAGTCAACTTTATAATCTAATACTCTGAATAAAATAAAAAGAAGTAAAATGTTCTTCCAACAATTTATAGTACTGTACATTGAATCTACATACAATACATGTTTATATATACACACACACACACACATACACACACACACACACACACATACACATCCATTCAGAGGAGTTAGATCTGATAGGTGGTAATAGACATCCCAGCGCTGCTGTATAACTTCTCACAATCTATAACTGACCATTGAGGATCATCATCTGCCAATCTATCAAATCAATGCTCTGGCCATTCACTAGGCTAATCTATGTGTTCCTGAATTCAATTCAAATTTCCAGACTCATCTTAACAGAGGTCCATATCAGATAAAACGAAAGACTATAAACAGTACAAGATAATGGACATAATACAAGGAACATGATAAAATTACAGGGGGAAAAACATTTGTCCATCTAAGAGTTGACAGGCTCTTGTGCCAATGTCTCCACATAGTAGATGAGAAGAAGCCAGTGTAACTCTACAGGGTTGGTTAAAACCACAATATTCTCCAACTTGTCTAGATGGCACATAAATGTATACATAATGTTTCTTAAAAGTGCTTGACAGGTATACCAATACTAAAAAACATCTGGCTAGCACTGTGAGATATTGGTACAATAACAACACAATACAAGCAATAACATTGCAGCCTATATAGTATGCCACTTTAATTGAATTAACTACAAATTCACCTATAGTGAATCTCTTTCACTCTGACATTTTTCTGGCTGGTTTGATGACTTGCTGGACCCTTATGATGTCATGTGAGGCCAACCATGTCTTGCTGACTCAGCAGAGTTACAAAGTTGCTTGTTCTTAGACATCACAATCAATCCAATATTCAGGCTGAGAGGGACTCCTCAGCTGATCTGTAATGTGTCTAATGTAATTGACTGCATGGTGTCATATTGTGAAATCACATTACTTGACTGTGGAAAATACAGTGCTCGGAGTGAAAAGGCTTCTCTGATGAGAGTCAAGTCACTCTTATGATGGGGAACTTTCACAGCTGCAGAATCTCTTTCTTATGTTGAGCAGACATAGATGAGTGTCTGTTACATGTAGCAACACAACAATATCTGTATCTGTGTGCCTTGTCTGCTGGCTGTGCCATACTTACTCTAATGAGTCAGAAGAAATTCACATACAAGGTCAGATGATCCCTGTTTATGTTCAACTGAGTGTTCATACAAATTAGTTAAATCATAATAACCACTTTATTTGTTCTTTTTTTTTCTTAGTTTTTTCCTTTGACAAAAGACAAATCCAACCATGCAGTGTTAAATGTGTTAACACATGTTCACAATGAAAATAGATTGTGTTAACACGTGTTGACAGTGAAATGCCTACAGTATATACATTATGTGTTAACACATGTTCAAAGTGAAATACCTACATACATTATGTGTAACATGTTCACAGAGTAAGGAGCTAGTTCATTTAGTAGCACATTCAAATGAAGGCACATTCTGCAAGGATTTGTTCCATTCAAGATGCTGTTTTATTATATTCACAGTCTTACACAGGCAAAAGTGCAGAGATTTAGATTTCTAGAAGAAACATTCTAGGGTATGTGGTCCATGCATGGCATGGTACAAGCCAAGGCTGGGTGGTACAGTAGGCTACAGTAGATTGGAATCTTGAAAGGAGCCAAACTTTTCCCTTTAAAATAACTTTTCCTTCATGATAATGATGTCACTCAAAGCTCAAGCTGGATTTCACAGTAGCTGGATCAAAGACATGCAGTATACATTTTTCAAAGTAAAAATTAAACAGCTATTACAATTCCCTAAAATGATTTTTTTAATGTTCATACGAGTGTGACCTATGCTCTTACATTAGCTGTATGTATATATATATGTATATATATATATATATATATATATATATAGATGTATAAAAGTGCACTTTTTTAAATGTTGAATTTTACTTGATTTCTTATCTTTATCTTCTTTTATTGTGTTTTATCTTCCATCTTATTTTTCCTGTTTTTGTTCATTTTATGTCTATTTTTATGTGAAGCACTCTGCATGTAAATTATCTGATGTAAAGCACTTTGAGTTGCATTTATTTGTATGAAAGGTGCTATACAAACAAAGTGGTATTCATCTTCTTTTTATTATTATTATTATTATTACACTGACGAAAATGCAAAAATGTGTGAAAATATCTTTCACTTTCACTGCATCTTTTGAAATTTGAGAAGAATGAATAGGAGCATGAAGGATTTCATACATAAACATACTAAACAGGCAGTTCTTTGGCCACCTATAAAAACTAATGACCTTGATCTATGAAGATTGTCCTTAGCCTACTTTTCATTTAATATAGCTTTTTATAAAATAATAGGACGAATTTCTACATCCGTACAACACTTGTCATTAGAATTTTAACCTGGACAGTTAGCACTGAAGGATATTTAGACACTTTAGAGCTCAGTAGCTCCCTAGTTTGCAACACAAATATGTCGGGGTCAAAAGAAGGGTAAGAGTTTAATGTTTTATTTTATATTATATGTTATACATATTTTTATGTTAAATGAATAGCCTTCAGACACCAAATGTACACATCTTGTCTTTGACCCAGTACCAGGTGCTAGCAATTAGCATAAAGTACCAATGACTAGAAGCTACTGTATTCTAAAAGGATTAAAATATATCAAGGTTCAATATCAGATTACCCTTGACATATTTTGCTAAATTGCAAATCTAAAGACTAAAAAAAGATTGGACCTAAACAGATTGGATTAGGTTCTTCACAGAGAGAGTCTTCTCCATCTCAATGGACTCTTCTCTGGGTTCTGGCTATATAAGCTGCCTGGTCCGGGGGAGAAGACACTTCACCCAAAGCTGCAGATTCTTCAGACTCTCAGGACCACTCCACAACCAGCCTGTGAGTATGGAAAGCTCTTCTACTGCTCTCTCCACTTTACTCTACCTCAACTCTCCCTTCTTCTGTCCCCTTTCCCTTCTTCTGTCTTTATTCTCTTCTTCAGTCTCATTGCTTGACCTGTCTCATCTCTATCTTCCTATATTACTTTCTCCTCTGTCTCCTCTTTTTTTGTGTCACTTTTTCTCGCCTCTCGGCCACTGAAAATGTCATGTGGTGTAAAATGTTATCCTGTGTCTTGTGTGAAATTTCGTGAAATCTATTTCACGCTTTTCCCTCTCATCTCTCTGTGTGCTGTGCAGACTAACTGTGTTGTGTACAATATGCCTTACACAGCGTACTTATCTGCCTGTTCTGGACTGTGTAGCAAAGTCTATGATGGTGGTTTCTGACACTTGGTTTTAAAACATTATATGTGCACTCTAAGAGCTTTAGCCACTCTGCATGTTTTAGTTAAAAGTAGGCATGCTTGGTGAGAGATACAGTAGCAGCAATACTTCACAGTCACTGAAATAACTCTGAACTTCTCCTCACAGAACCATGAGTAAGAATTACATGTCCAAGTTTGATGAGCTCCGTAAGGGAGACTACCTCATGTCCAACAACCATGAGTGGAAGGCTGTTTTCCAGGTGGGTGTTTGGAAACAATGATTTTATGGGTGATGGTGTCTGATGTTAAATACCTCAGACAGCCAGTGACGCCTGGTTCACTTACAGTATGTTGTGTCCAAGTGTATTTATCCTGTTCAAGTGTATCTATCAACACACATTTGAATTTTCACATTCAACAATTAAAAACAGCACAGTCCCATCATGCATAAAGTATTCTATTTGACTGTGTGGATTCTTTATGTTAACAAATCAAGTGTGCATCATCATTCCAGGATCTCACCAGTATCCCTCTCTCTCTCTCTCCCTTTCCGTATGGTCTTGTAGGAGGATGGTAACTTTGTCATCTATGGCTGGAAGCCCATGTGGACCTCCGACACGGCCGGCCAGCGCGATGCCTGGCGCCTGTGCATGCAGGACGACTGCAACTTCGTCATGTACAAGAGGGACAACAAGATGATGTGGCAGACCAAGACCCCGGCCAGCGGGGGTTTCCAGATGTGTCGCATGTACATGCGCAATGACGGCACCATGGTGTTGGAGAGGGACGGTGAGGAGGTGTGGTCCTCAGCCCAGTCCAAGGGATTCAAGAACTAAACCAGCTAGGATCATTCTGCATCGGCAGCCACTCATACTACAAGTATCACGATGCTTTCCATCTCAACTGTATTGTGTGTATGACTGTGTTTCTTCCTTGATGCGTAATAAAGAGCATGGTGAAGCGATACCTTCTGTTCTGCTGCTTTCTTTAATTTGAACTGGTCTGTCGGAGAATGAGTGAACAGTGAACAAAAGACCTTTGAAATAGAAATCAGGGTCACTGACATGGATTTGGAGAGGGAACAGAAAGAGAGAGCATCTGTCGTCTGATAAACCCATCAGATTCATAATTCATTCATTGAGATAATATTTTTAGAAGCACACTGCCATAATACAAAATTCAATAGCTCTTTTGACATGGTGAGGCACTGGGTTCAACCCATGCCCTGGTGAGGACCAAATGTCTGAGTCTCTGTTCTTGGTGTGCTGGGCACATTGCTTGTATAGACGCCACCATTGTCCCTACATCATATAGTGGCAAATCTCATTAACAAAGGGAGGGATTGTCAAAACTGAGGTTGAAAGGCACTCTTCATGCATTGTGCACTAAAATAGTGTTAAATGGCTATTAGAAGGTCATTTTAAAATGCAATGTCGATAAACTTATCAGGGGCTTGAATTCCTTATTGATTAGTGGTGCAGCACAAATTACCTGTGGAAGGCATGATGACTGTGGGCAACAATGTGAATATTATAAATTATGAAGGATCAGCGTCATATTATTATAAATCTTTTCTCAATCCCTTGTTAACGAAACTTCTGTGATACTACAGTACCACTAGATGGCACACAAAGCATTTCCACAGTAAAGGAAAGCACCATGTATATAATCTAACTACAATGACAGGAACCTCTGTATGTCAAGCACCCAGGAACAGCTCTTGGCTGTGTTTCCCAGAGGCATCGTAGTGCTACGATGAACGCCGTAGCCTACGATGAACATAGCGCTATGATGCCTCTGGGAAACTCAGCCCTGGGTGATTTTGGTGTAGTGGTCCAGCTCAGTATTACAAGTCATTTGATGCCTGGGCGCCGAAAATACTTTTTCCCATTGACATACATGGTGGAAGAAATAGTTGTAAAGACTCCAGAAATTATTCTGGGTATCACTTAAGTCAAAAACGACTCTTTGATTAATCAGGTTTTAAATCATTGTGTCTATTTTCTTTAGAAGCCACCAAAAAGAGAGTGAGTGAATTGACTTGGGAAAAAGATCTTTACTGAGTTTATCTGTTAAAAAGACTATTAAGTGGCTCAAATTCAGACAAATAATGATATTTCTTCTAGAATTCCCCATCACGCTCCACAAGACAGGGATGTGGGCTTTCTTCTTTACTCTTTGTGCTTGCCATAGAGCCTTTGGCAGTGGCGATAAGGTCGCATCAGTCAATTAAAGGAAAGCATATTGGGGGGGTTATTCATAAAGTCTCGTTATATGCCGATGACGTTTTACTTTACTTGACGGAACCCGGGGTGTCAATACCAGCACTGTTGGAAACATTGAATGAATATAGTGCTATCTCAGGATACAAGATCAACCTTACTAAGAGTGTAGCAGTGGAGGCTCGTCCAGTGAGGCAGGGGAGGACAGTCCTCCTCAGTTTTTGGAGAGAAGAGAGGGATTAAAATATAAATATATGAATTTATTTATTCATAATTAATATTATCTCAGTTTTGTTCATAAAGCAAGTTTTCCCTATGGATAAAAACCCATTATTGAAATTCTAAAGCTCCAACAGTGACATATACAACATGCAGCTAGAGGACCCATAGATATCTATGGAAGGGAGGCTAGCCTCCCTTAGGGTGGGTTCTTTTCTCTTAAATCAATGTAATGCCTTTTTTCTTGCTAATTTGTGATTGGCCAAAACGCTGAAAAATTACCGCAAGGGAGGACAGTACTCCGGCCCTATCTGAACAGGATTCAGATATTGACATTTTGTTAGTCCAATCACATTCCAGATTCCAGATTTACCACAGTGAAGGCCGATTGAGTCGGTTTTGATGTCTGTGTTTCTCTTCCCTGTGCCTTTTTGTGTGTTCGTAGCTCCATAATATAATACATCCGAAAGTATTATGGGACATATTATACATCAAACTGTTCGTCTATTTGTCTTGATTCTAGCCATCTAAATATCCAAGCTGACATAAATACTTTTTGAGCTAGAGCCGTCTGAACATGACAGTTCTACTGGCTGGCTATAGCCGGTACGTTAGCTACGAGGATAGTCAGGCTACGGCATAGGCAGGCTCGCAGATTGGCTGGAGGTGCAAACGGCCGGCAACTCGTCCAAAACATTTCTAGAGACTGGGTCGCAACACCGGATCGGAGAAATCCACAGCCTGGCTCCTGCTTGCATGAGAATTGATCACTTTGCGGTGCTTATTCCAGTGATGGATGGGTGGATGGAAAACTTTCAACTGAATGTTCATATTGTTCTGATAATTGTAGGCTATAGCAACATAAGAGTGGCAGCTTTGACAGCAACCCAAATTAGCTAATCCCATAGCTGTACCATTGCTAGCTAGCCATGAGCGAACTGTTGGATACTGCATTTGCTGTGCAACGTATTCCATTGTCCAGTTGTCAAATCTATTTGCCAACAAACTGTTTGAGAGCCAGCACACCTCAGTGTCCCCTAATCAATTTTTTTTTTCATATATCACCTAACCTCTCCAGCACCTCACCAATATCAATTATTTTCTCTCTTTAGAGAAGATTACAATTCATTACAACAACTATTGCTTACAATGTTTATTGTTGTTTTGTAATATTTTATCATGAATATGATAAATAAATGCTGCATGTAGTTAAAGAAAGTGTTATTCAGTTTTTCATATGCTAAAATTGACTGTAAATCCATTTTAAAGCTGATATTTCAAATAATAACTGACTGAGGGAAAGTGCCCCCCGGCGCCCATGGGCGGTTCGCCTCTCTTCTCCTGTCCTCCTCAGTTTTTTAAGTCACCAGCCGCCACTGGAGTGTAGTTATGCCGCTAAACTCCGCTGGTGAGAACATACCTAGGCGCAATATACCTTTTCATTGGGACTCAAAGAAAATGACATATTTGGGTCTGCAGATTCCCAACTCACTTGCTAAAGTTGAGTTGTGGGATCTGTGGCGTGGTGGCGAGACTCCGCCCCCTCACGTCATATTGGGTCGGGGGCAGTGGAGTCCTCTCCGAGCTACCAACCTTTCCCCACCGATGAAGACCGTGTTTCTCTAGCCCTCTCAGGGGCTGATTTGTGGTGTCCGTGGCGTGGACAGTGGTGTGGTGGCAAGACTCGGCCCCCTCGTGTCATATTGGGTCAGGGGCTGTGGACCCCTCTCTGGGCTACCCACCTGCCCCCACTGGTGAAGACCGTGTTTCTCTAGCCCTCTCAGGGGCTGAGTTGTGGGGTCCGTGGCTTGGACAGTGGCGTGGTGGCGCCACGCGTCATATTGGGTCTATACTATAATAAACTAAATAGCCGAACTCAAATACTCATTGAATTTCTGAAACTGAACAAGGAACACAGTCTATCTAAGCCTGTTGCTGCCCTTCCATGGCCGAAAACGGTAAATGCAGTCTATCTGCCTCTTGTGGTAGCAACATAGAACTGCAGGTCAACAACGGGACAGAGGAAGCCAGGGAGGAAGCCAGGGAGGAAGCCAGGGGGGGAGCCAGGGAGGGAGCCAGGGAGGAAGCCAGGGAGGAAGCCAGGGAGGGAGCCAGGGAGGGAGTATCGGACATTTGCTATCATTGGTGCGCTGGCTTACAGCCACGCACAAAAACCACCTAGAATAAAATTGGGAACTAGTCAGGGAAATCACCAGGAGGGGGGGCTAAAACTCCCCAATTTTCAGATCTATTACTGGGCTGCACAGTCTTGGGCTGTTTTGCTGGGTGTGGCAAACAGATATACAACAATCCCTCTCCTGGTTGCAAATAGAACTACAGGATCTTACCTCTATACCTCTTGCCTCAATCCCATATGTCCCCTCGTTCAAGCAACTGCAAACATTAACTACAAACCCGCTCATAAAACACACATGCAAAATTTGTTCTGAAGTACGCAGGAAAACTAGAAGTCATTTGCCCTAATCTATGACCTTACCCCATTACACACAAACCCTTTCTTCCCTGAGACTCTAAGGGATGGGATTACTCATATATGGTTTAGGAAGGGCATTAAGACTTTTGGAGATTTGTGTAAGGATGGGGAGTTGGACTCGTTTCGAGGACTGGCAGCTAAGTATACAGTAGCCTAGACGGGAGACACTTCTTTACATTTATGCAAGTAAGACACTATATTCAAACAGAACAAGGGGGTAGACTTTCACCTATTACAAAACAACATCTAGACAGTATGTTGAGTAACAAAAAGGAAATTAAATGATTTATATCTTATACATATGCTGGTATTAATCAGTTACTGGACAAAGAGGAACTTCTGGTGAGGAAAAAATGGGAGGCTGACCTAAATCATACCTTTGATGATGACGAGTGGGAGAATTTGTGTGAAAAGGCACTACACTTTTCTTTTAATAGTAGGCACACACTGACTCAGTTCAAACTGATACATAGTCTACTACACTCCGGAAAGACTGCATAGAATAAATCAAATAATCTCTCAATGCTGTCCAAGATGTAAATCTGAGGCTGGCTCTCTTCTCCACATGTTTTGGTCCTGCTCTCGATTGTCCAGTTACTGGGAAGAAGTACTGAGGACCACATCTAAGGTAACAGAAATAAACATCCCGCCTGATCCAAGACCGGCACTTTTAGGAGATACATCAGTGCTTCCAGGGCAGTGCAACAGAAAAACTATAATTCCTTCCAGGACTCACTCTACAGACAGACTAGAGGCACAGCCATGGGGGCCGCCTATGTGCCGAACTACGCTGGACTCTTTCTAGGCCTCTGGGAGGAGAATTACGTGTACAGTGATGCTAACCCATTTAGATCTAACATACAATGGTACGGGAGATACATTGATGACCTCATATTTATATTCTCGGGCACTGAACAGCAACTGATCGACTTCCATCAGTATCTCAACAACACCAACCCCCACATCCAACTCAGCCTAGACTACAGTGCCAGTGAAATAAACTTCCTGGACCTGAAAATCACAGTTGATCAGCATGGTTACCTTCACACATCCATTTATAGAAAAGCCCACTGATGGGAACACCATCCTCATGGCAGACAGTTTCCTCCCCAGGAGCCTCATATCCAATATCCCATACGGGCAGTTCCAAAGGCTCAAGAGGATTTGTGACAGTGAATCTGATTTTGATGATCAAGCGAAGGACATGACCACAGGTTCACACAGAGAGGGTACAACAAAAACGTCCTGGACCGGGCCCTTACCAGAGCCAAGTCCTTAGATAGGAAGCCTCTCCTCAGTAGAAAACCGCGTCCACAACATCACAATTCAAGAATATTCTTTACGACCCAATACATCACCACGGCCCACGACGTCAAGAACATCATAATGAAGAACTGGGACATCCTGCAAAGTGACACCGACCTGGCTACAGCCTTCCCCGAGCCACCTATGTTCTCCTTCAGAAGAGCCCCCACACTCCAGGATACTTTGGTGAGTAGTCCCACCACCAAGCCCACCACCTGGCTCTCCAGACCCACTCCCACTGGCACATACTGATGTGGCTCCTGCAACCACTGTAACAACATCCACAGAACCAACACCTTTGCAGATGCTTTCAGTGGCAGGTCATTTCAATGCCGTCATTTTGCCAATTGTAACACCACTTTTGTGGTTTATAGGCTGGAATGTGAATGTGGCTGTTTCAATATCGGCAGAACAAAACGAAGACTCAAAGACAGAGTAGCTGAACACAAATACCATCAGAACGCACAACCCCAACTACCCTATGGCTGTCCACTACGAGAAGACGGGACGGTTAGGGTTAGGGTTAGGGTTAGGGTTAGGTGAGTTAACCTTAGTTAACATAAATAACGTTAGTAAATAGTTAATAGAGACATTAGTTAACTGTTACTTAATGCTTAATAATGCATTAACTAATGCTTATTAATGTACCCTTATTGGTAAGTGTTACCCACCAACTTAGAGAGGCTATGGTGCTCGAAGTCATCCCCACTAACCCATGGGGGGGCAATAGACTACGACGCCTTCTTCAGCGTGAAACCTTCTGGATCAGCACCCTCGTGGCTACTGTCCCACCGGGACTCAATGAGGACCTTGATTTCTCTCCGTTCCTCTGACTCTCTCTCCCCTCCTCTCCTCTCTTTACACACACACACACACGTACAGACACAACATATATGGTTCTCTATTTTTGGGCCCCCTGCCCCATGTAGCATTTTCTTAGCGCTTAACTTTAGAGGTTGGCCAAACTTAGCTCTAGACTACTTACCATATATTGGTGCACTACACTTGTCTTCTTGAATTCCATGTGTATTCAGTCTGTGTATCTGTTTGAATTGTTCTATCCATATGCTGCATTGTTTTTATTTTTTTGATGGCATGTATTATGTACCTGTCTCTTTACGTGTTCGGTGCACTAAGTGGTCACCTGACTACTCACCACCCTATAAAAGGTTACCGGTATTGTGATCTGCCACACCCTGAAGAAGACATTTGATTGTCGAAACACGTTGGTCCCTGCCTTAATAAAGGGTTTTTAATTTACATTACCAGAGTGCCTCAGGCTACCTCCTTGATGTCTTTCACCAGACAGTCTTTTTCCATCTGTCATACTACAGTAGGCAGGTGATTGGATGAACCATCTGTCTATCACCGTCTATCACGCACCAACTTCAACTGCTCCTCCTGTCATCACACTTATACCCACCCAGCGTAGCTGTTAGCATTTACTCATAGAATGCTCATTGGCTAGATCATTTTCTGATCAGGCACAAATGGATCTCTATGGGGTGTCCAGACTGATTTGCGAGAGAAACAGAAAGTGAGCTCAGTAAATCAGGATGGTCTCACGAAGCTAGCACACTGTAACAATAGCTAACCTAAAATGTAGCCTACCATTTCTATTGACTGGAACAACCAACATACACTGAAAGTATTAGCTCTTTACACATATCTTCATCACTTCTAAACCAACAGTTAACATGTTAACAGAACAGGACATCAGCAGAGTAATAATGTAGGAGAGAAAATCACATTACCGTGAGCCTAAAAGCCCAGCATAATGAACAGTGGTGGTCCTGTCAGCCAGGACTCTGACAATTACTGCTGTTGACTTTCGATGTCTTTTATTATTATTGTCCTTATTCAGCTCTGCGTTTTATTTCAATAAAAGACGGCCCCCAATCTCACACAATACCATACAGTCCAGTGTCCCTTTGTTCTGATGTATTCCAAATGAATCTCTCCAACACGGGATTTGAGCGACAATCAAAAACTGTTTTATTACAGAAGGTTATAGTATACAAAAGACGTTGGCATATAGTCTAGTGTCCAGCTGACCTATCTGTATGGCTGTCTGGCCCAAATCAAAGCATTGGTCTCGTTGCAACGTTCTTAAGTGGTTCGAGTGTCTCCCCCCCTCTTCACCGATAAGACTGGTCTGGACTGGTCGTTGTTTATGGCCTTGCAGCCAAGCCAAGCCGATAGCCTCGGCGCCCAGGTCTCTCTCTCTAACCACAACAATTGCTGTTTGGCACAGAATGTACCAGCCCTAAGAATGTCATCTTTATCTCATAAGTCTATGGAAGGGAGACACAGTTTCTTACAGAAAACTCCGGCCGACAGCCATACTCAGGGGTCAATCATCATAATTAGAAACAGCTAACAGGATCAGATTAAACCAACATTTCTCTGAAAAACAGCCATATTCATCAATCCCCCCTAGATGGTACGTGAACACGCAAAATCATAATGATCAAGAGAAATGTTGACTTCCAAAACCTAAATCTGAACAGCCATTATGCAGAAAGAAAAAGAAGCAAACCTAGAAACATGCGTAAGCTAAAACACGTTGCTGTCTTAACAATAACATAATCATACCTTCCTCTAGCATGATTACAATTCTAAAGCAAAGCAAAAAATATTTATCTTATCAGATCACTTCATGTATTGCTGTGTGAAATTCTGCTGTGAAAGGAAAATTACTCCAAATTTGAGGGTCCCCGACCCAGAGATTAAAAAAAAACTTTTTAACAAAATACACTTCACAATACCCTTGTCTCCGTTTTAATGTGTATATCTCAAGTGCAACCTGGAGTTTTATTCATAGTAGTAGACGTCGTCGACGTCTCCACTCGGAGTAGTTTAGTCTTCCCTGTTAAACCCAAGCACACATTGGCCACCGTGTCCCAAGTCAACCCGGAAGTCCTTCTTTCCAACTCCACCTGTTAGCACAGAAAAACACAAGAAAACTGCGACAGTATCATTCATTCCACGACTCTGATTGTGAGAGCATGTCTCCTCTCTCTCTCTCTCATCATATATAGAGGTTATTATTCATTATCTTTTTATAGAAGAGCCACTGTCGACTCCAGACTTGACCTTTTGGAAGGTTCGTTCTAAACTGCCTACGGTCTTAGCACCCATTCTCTCTAGACCAGGGGCGGAGCTAATGGTTCATTGCAGGGGGGGCGGGACCTTCTAGTGGGACACAGTTCCCAATTCTCACCCAAATAGGCCCCCCCCTGCACCAATGCACCATGCATGCCTTGCTTTCGCTCTCTCATTTTGATGTCGGTTCCCTCTAGACAGCGATGAGGAGTGACTATAGCCACCCCCCCCCTTGTATCAAGGAGTAACTCTATGTTTTGGCGTCTGTCCAAGGTAGTTGTTACATACAGGCGTTCTGGCTTTTGTAACATGGCGGCCTAGGACGCGGAGAGGTGGTATCTTCTGATAATTGGGGAGCCATGTATGAAGTTGGAACAGCTGTTCTCTCCTCTGTTTACAGTTCTTTCTCCAATGGCCTCTGCTCCCACAAAAATGACAACGCTCTCGTTTGTCATCCCTAGCTCTGAATGGGATCTGTGGAGCTCTGGCTTTCTCCTCTACTCTCCTGACCTTGGCGGTGATTGCTTTAGTTAGTGTCACCGATCAACAGGTGACTGGCCTGAGCCATGTTCACATCACCTACATCGCGTGGATGTTTTACACTAGCCGACCAGCATTGTAGATTGCCCTCTGCACCGACAATCGCCACCCCCCGATCGTAAGGAGTGCAAGTTCGAAGCAGCTGGTGGCAGTGCTTTACATTTACGATCCCTCCTGAGCTTGTCAGGGGGCGGAGGGGGCGGAAACTCGGGCTCCTCCTTTAAGCTCTCGTCATCGCTGTCTTCATCTGACGGCATTGTCAGCCCCGCCCCCGTCAGTGGGGCAGGCGCTCTTTGGTAAGATGAGACCATGGAGGTATAATATAACTGGAGACGGCATTGAAAATGGCTGCCTATTCATTTCAATGAAAGTTGCTCACCGGCGCATGAAGCCATTTGACGTAGTGGCCAAAGCCCGGTATTGCAAGTCACGTGACGGCATGCGGCCCAAGACCCTTATTTCCCATGGTTTGTGGATTATGATAGATAGGGCTAGAAAAGGAAAACAAAATTTTTCTCGGTATCATTCAGCATCAGAGACCAATCTAATCAATATAAACTTTTAATTCAATGGGGTTTTGTTTGTTTTTGAAGCCACCAATACCTGTATCGAGCCATTTGAAACATGTGCTGTGCAGGAGCCTCGGGGACGCTGGTCGAGCGTTCAAGAGTCCTGCGAACTCGGGAAAGCACGTCACCATAGGAAGACCCGCCCTACTCTGCCTCTGATTGGATAGTTTTAAGGATGTCATGCAATGACGTCGGCTAACATTTGCTATGCTTTTAGCAATGAAGCTGCTATGATCATGCTAATCATAGATATGAACGTATGTCTATGATGCAAATGATCATGACATGTGGTTACTTTAGGACATCGTTGGAAAAGATCTAGAGGGTAAGTGGGTCAATGTTGAATAACTTAGCTAACATTATCTAATGTTACATTTCTTTATATTAACATCAACTATATTGATAGGCTAGGTAGCTATGCTAACGGTAGCTATGCTAACGGTAGCTAATGCTAACGGCTTAGGGTTAACGTTAGTTAATGCTAACGTTACGTTCGGAGGTCTCAGATGTATTTCAATTTTAACATAATGTTGAGCATGATCAATGTGACATTGTTCATACATTGATTAGTCTGTAATCTTGTCTGCCATTATTTAGCTATAGTGGGCTGATGCTACTATAGCATTTGCCACATTATACATCAAATTAATCAAGCATAGTTAGTGTTATTACCTGAAGGCATTATTACCATTGCAAGTAAGCATGCCATGTATATGCCATGCCTGGAAATCAAATTAATAGTGTAATTCTTCCCCATCATAGCTCATTGTACACTGATATAATCATTCTCCTTGCCTTTGCTAATACTCATCTCTTTTATCAAACTTTGTGCTAGGAAAGAAATCTGGCTGTGATTCATCGCTAGTGCTCATCCAGGCTGTTGTCATCTCCCGCCTGGACTCCTGCAACTCCCTACTTGCTGCCATCCTGCAGCGTTGGCCATCAGACTCCTGGAGAAAGCTGCTGCTGACCTGGGCCGTGTCCGAAATGCATACTACTTGCTATATAGTAGGCGAGATGCAGCATGCTGCATCAAAACTGTGCATACTGTATTTCGCCTACTATATAGTAGGTACTATATAGCAGGCGAAATCGGCGAAAAAATGGCCGAAAATGTAGCATAGTCCAGAGCATACTGTTCCGGAAGTCGAGACGTGATACGTCACTGGGCTGTGAGAAAAATAAAAAAAGATGGCGAACGAAGAGGTCACCGGGACCGCAGCGGGAGTTTTCAAATGTAAGTATTGACTTAATTTGTCGATGAAAAAATTATTTTTTCTGACAGATATCTTAGTTATAACGACACAGAGCTACAAATGCAGTTTTGTGTATATAGGTGTGGTAGAAATGATATTTCGAAAAAGAACATCATGATAGCTAGCTGCTTGCATTGATCTCTGTGGTGGACGTTACGTTAGCTAGCTAGCCCAGCTAACGTTAATAGGCTACTAACGTTACAGGTGTTCAGACGGCTCTTGCTCAAAACGTATTAATGTCATAGCTTAAATGTTATTATAGCTAGAATCAAGACAGAGTAACATTTCCATGTAATATGACCATGATTGCTTAAGAAATGTATAAGAAATGTCGAAATTGTGATGAGTTGTTAAATGGCTAACCTAAGCCACCGAGCCTAACGTTACTTTAAGTTGTTTAAACAATTGTCTGTTCATTCCATGATTTAAACGAGTTCAACTGTTCATATATCATAAATTAATATATTAGTATTCATTGTCCCATAATACTTCTGGATGTATTACAGGGACCAACGACCACACCAGGGACGATGATCCTCTGGAGGACTGCCAACTCCTCCCTGTTTACGGTGTAACCGCATGGATGGCCCCCATCGCCTCTTCCAAGACCCCTTACCACTTCCACGAAGCGGCTGTGGCCTCCCCTCCCTCTGTGCTGACCCCAGTTCTGGGGCTCTTTAGGTCCTATGATTAGATAACAGTTTTCTAGTGTCATACAAACTGTGAGTCCCTATCAATATATTTGCTATCATGTAGCCTGTAGATCAAAATCACCTTGTACATGGCTACAAGGTTCTCTGTGTGCTTTATCCAGGCTGTCGCCATCGTCCCCTGCAGCCCAGCTTCTAAGATGTAGGTCCTACATAAATCAATATTCAAAGTAAACAGACCGCTGGATTGCTTCTGAACAACAATGCATACGTTAGTTAACTTACTCCAAGCCTTTCAGCGTGGTGTTTCTCTTCCCCGTAAACAGGGAAGAGTTGGCCGTCCTCCAGAGGGAGGACCGGCTGATGTTGAATGGGGGAGAGAGAAGGCAGAGATGAAGGCTGAGTGGAGGGAGGAAAGGGGGTTGTTTAAGGAGAGGGAGGACCGGCTGATGTTGCTTCTAGAAGCCTGTCAAAAAAAACTTTTATCTTGTTCCATTATTGTTTGTTATTTTTTATTAAATGTATTTTCTTGAATTAAATTGGTGTTTGTGTCATTCCTTGTAATGTATTCCCAGTCAAAGAACAAATGTCACTATACCTAAAACCAGTCATTAGAGTAAAAGAACATTCCTAATGGACATTGTAGTTTGCAATTAGGCATAAAAGACGGAACACACATGTTGGTTCACAATGCTTCATTGGAATTATTCAGAGACGGTTATGAAAGCTTCACTGTTTAATGTGTCTGACTAACGACTACTTGATAAGGGAGTTACATGTCCAAAGCGCTCTGCGTGTTGTGTTAAGACCTTCCAAGTTACTGTACATGACCTGTAGACATATCAAGACAATGTGTCTGATGTGTAGATATTACACTTTGTTGAAATGTTAATACATCAAGAAGTAACCTTTACATGTATAATGGAAGAAACACAACCATAAACATTTCTTGGATATTTTTATTACACAATGGTCTTCAAATATACTTTTGACTTGTTTATATTTGGTCAGATCATTAGCTTTCCTTGCAAAAGGTACTGACAGGAGAACGCTGATCTGTTGTCTCCCCCCAAAATACTTAAACTGATTACTATGTACAGTGTTACACACAAATTTAAATACAAATACATTTAAACAAATGCCTCAAGGCTGCCTATAACCAACTGATCGGTGTTTAAAGCCTCAAGGCTGTCTATAAGGAACAAGGCAAAGCACACTCATGAACTGATAGACTGACTACTTATGGCAGGATGGGGGTAGTCGTGCTCACCAAGAGCTGCGATCCAGGCAGCTTGTGCTGGTGCTGATGCTGCCGCTGCGAGACACTTTCTGAGGCCATCTCCAGGGTTGGGATGATCTGCAGCAGCAGGACCATGGCCACCATCAAGGTCTTCAACCTTTAAATGGTTAAATGCAATTAGGCCTACTGTAAGTCGCTTAGCAGACACACAAAAGTGTCTGCTAAATAAATGACTATGGTAATGCTGGACAAAAGTGTCTGCTAAATGACTGATGTAATGTTACCTCCAAAGACTAGCACCTGTGTGTGAATGACAAGACCATTGTAAAGGGTGAGTACTGAGAAAAGCTCTAAATGCAATGAATTATTATTATTGTTATTGCTATTATTAGCACCTCCATGGTCTTGCCCCATCCTCCTGACCATCACCAAGGTTCCTCTGTGTCGATTTTGACAATCTGAAGTCCCTCCTTGTGTCCGCGCCGTCAAAATAGGTCCTCAGCAGGGACGTGGAGGTTGACTTGGTGAGGACCTCTGTCTTCCATGTGAGCCTACAGGGGGAATATTATTAGGGCAAACTTTAACTCATTTGTGCGTATGGCATATACTTGTCTTTACAATATGATAATAGATAGATGTCATTATCTGTAGAGCTAAAATGTAACATTACAAAGCAGGCGTGTAGTGATGAGTAAACCCAGGTAAACTCAGTTTACCCACCTCTTTAAAATGAGTTGAGTTTTATTGTTTTGCTTACCTGCCTCTCAGAATCTATTTAATATAACATCCCTGGTACAAATGTAACAGTATAGCTAGCCCCAAGCCAGCACATGCGGGGCTATCAACTAACCTAGCTAACTAGCGTAGCTAGCAAGCTAACGTTCAATATTTACCTCAACTACAAGCATGTGGAGAAGATCTCATGACGGCTCTTCTCCTTGCAGCGTTAACACGACTTCTCCTGGCGGCAGCAGCAGCCGCACATCCCATGCCAGGAAAAGGCTACATTTTTGTGGATAATACACAAAATGATCACAGAAAACACCGGATAATTGTACCACAGCTTCGCGGGAGTAAACAGTATCGTATCCCGTCACTTCCGCTGGATGACTCGAGTAGCATGCTGTATTTTCTCTCATACTACACGCGTTTTGTGGAACAGTAGGTACTATATAGTATGCAGTATGCCTACTATATAGTGCCTACTATATAGCAAGTAGCAGGTAGTATGCATTTCGGACAGACGAGTGACAGCTGAAATGGCGAGAAGGGTCCAGCTGCAGGCTTGCAGGCTGCAGTTTCAGGGCTGCAGAAATAGGGCCCGCAACAGCGCCACCCAGTGGATATTATTGGTAGTCCTGCAGGCAGCCGTTTCAGGGCTGCAGAAATAGGGCCCGCAACAGCGCCACATAGTGGATACTATTGTAGTGCTTGCCGACTGCAGAAATAGGACCCTTCATTTTTGCACAGCACCACCCAGTGAATTGGAGCAGTGCTTGCTACTATAATGTTTTCAATTTGTAGCACTTTGAGATTTCTTTAAATCTATCTCAGCTTTTTAAGTAAGATATGTCAGGCTCGTCTCCACTCCCACTTGTATCCACTACAGATGTAAAAACAACAATTTCTGAATATTTGCTGTAATAGTAGCCTATAGCCTACTCACTTCTTCAGTCACTTGTCACCACTAGCCTACACCATTCCTAGACAGCACACATGTAGTTACAACAGGGAGCATTTTTCAGGGGGAGTCATAATTTGGCAACTGCCATGTAATAATTTAGTATCTCTATGCACTGTTTTGTATTGTTTTTTATGAGTATGTTTTGTTTATATTATTGTTTTTCTTTATGATATAATTGTAATGCATGTTTATTGTAACTGTTCACTGATTGTTGTAACCAGAGCACCATTATGAATGAGATCCTGGTTTCAATGGGTTTCCCTGTCTAAACAAAGGTTTGAATTGAGTTTAAAATTGGACTCCCCCATATACTGTTTGCAAAGTCAGACACACTTCAAACTTGTTATTGTTCTGATGAGCAGCCGGTGTTTTGAAAAGCAATCGATAATAATAGCCTAAATCTAATAATAACCTCACCTTATAGGCTATGTTTTCTTTTGAAATCAGTCAATAAATTGGCTTCTATGAATGCAACACATCACCTATTTTATATTAGCCCACAGTCTACCTTAAAATGTGTGTGTATATATATATATATATATATATATATATATATATATATATATATATATACACACACATATAGCCTATATATATCACAATTTAATAGTTTGCAACACAAATATGTCTGGGCCAAAAGAAGGGTATGAGTTGGGTGATTTAATATTATATTTATACATATTTATCTTTTTATGTTAAATGAATGGCCTTCAGACACTAAATGTACACATCTCGACTTTGACCCAGTACCAGGTGCTAGCAATTAGCATAAATACCAACAATTAGAACATCTTTGAAGATGCTATTCTAAAATGATTAAAATACATCAAGGTTCAAAATCAGATTACCCTTGGCATATTTTACAAAATTGGAAACAAAAAGACTTGTATTGTATGAAACAGATTGGATTAGGTTCTTCACAGAGAAAGTCTTCTCCATCTCAATGGACTCTTCTCTGGGTTCTGGCTATATAAGCTGCCTGGTCCGGGGGAGAAGACACTTCACCCAAAGCTGCAGATTCTTCAGACTCTCAGGACCACTCCACAACCAGCCTGTGAGTATGGGAAAGCTCTTCTACTGCTCTCTCCACATCACTCTGCCTTCTTCTGTCTACTTTCCCTTCCTCTGTCATTGCTTCTTCTGTCATCTTTCTCTTCCTGCCATTTTCTTTCTCCTCCTCTGTCTCCTCTCTTCTCATTTGTTACTTTCTCTCTCCTCTCAGCCTAAAAAAACACTTCTTCCTCTCGTCTCTGTGTGCTGTAGTACAGGATATTTCTTAGGCTATTATGTGTTGTGTACAATATTCCTTATACTTCTTTGGGCTGTGTAGTGTAAAGTATGTTACTGCCACTTGGTTTTAAAACATTGTATGTGCACTCTAAGAGCTTTAGCCACTCTGCATGTTTTAGTTAAAAGTAGGCATGCTTGGTGAGGGACACAGCAACTGCAATACGTCACAGTCACTGAAAGAACTTCTCCTCACAGAACCATGAGCAGGAACTACATGTGCAAGTTTGACGAGCTCCGTAAGGGAGACTACCTCATGTCCAACAACCATGAGTGGAAGGCTGTTTTCCAGGTGGGTGTTTGGAAACAAGCACTTTATGGGTGATGGTGTCCGATGTTAAAGACCCCTGACACCCAGTGATGCCTGGTTCACTTATGTTGTGTCCAAGTGTATTTATCCAGTCCAAGTATATCTATCCATACTCATTTGCATTTTCACATTCAACAATTAAAAACAGCACAGTCCCATGCATGAACTATTATATTTGACAGTGTGGATTCTTTATTTTCACAAATCAAGTGTGTATCATGTTCCAGGATTTAACCAGTATCTCTCTCTTTCTCTCTCTCTCTCTCTCTCTCTCTCTCTCTCTCTCCCTTTCCGTATGGTCTTGTAGGAGGATGGTAACTTTGTCATCTATGGCTGGAAGCCCATGTGGACCTCCGACACTGCCGGCCAGCGCGATGCCTGGCGCCTGTGCATGCAGGACGACTGCAACTTCGTCATGTACAAGAGGGACAACAAGATGATGTGGCAGACCAAGACCCCGGCCAGCGGGGGCTTCCAGATGTGTCGCATGTACATGCGCAATGACGGCACCATGGTGTTGGAGAGGGACGGTGAGGAGGTGTGGTCCTCAGCCCAGTCCAAGGGATTCAAGAACTAAACCAGCTAGGATCATTCTGCATCGGGAGCCACTCATACCACAAGTATTACGGTGCTTTCCATCTCAACTGTATTGTGTGTATGACTGTGTTTCTTCCTTGATGCTTAATAAAGAGCATGGTGAAGCGATACCTTCTGCTGCTTTCTTTAATTTGAACTGGTCTGTCTAAGGAGAATGACAGAACACTACATGAACAGTAGAAGACTTTTGAAATAAAAATCTGGGTCAGCCACGGATTTGGACAGGGAACAGAAAGAGAGAGCATCTGTCATCTGAGAAACCCATCAAATTCATAATCATTTCATTGTGATAATTATTTTTAGAATCCCACTGCCGAAAAAGAAAACTCAATAGGTCTTTTGACATGGGGAGCTGGGTTCAATAAGCAGCCTGCCAACCCATGACCTGGTGAGGATCACATGTCTGAGTCTCTGTTCTTGGTGTGCTGGGCACATTGCTTGTCGAGACACAGCTATTGTCCCTGCATCGTATTGTGCCAAATCTCATTAGCAAAGAGCGGGATTGTCAAAACTCTGGCTCAAAGGCTCTCTTCGTGGATTGTGTATTAAAATAGCATTTTGCTAAATGTTTATTTTTATTTATTCTATAAATATATTTATAAATGTTTATTTTATTTCTATTTAATTTATTCAATTTATTATATACAATGCTGATAAACCTGTCAGGGACAGGTGGGTTTGAATTCCTTATTGATTAGTGATGCAGCATGACCTGTGGAGGGTATGATGACCTGTGAAGGGTATGATGACCTGTGGAGGGTATGATGACCTGTGGAGGGTATGATGACCTGTGGAGGGTATGATGACCTGTGGAGGGTATGATGACCTGTGGAGGGTATGATGACCTGTGGAGGGTATGATGACCTGTGGAGGGTATGATGACTGTGGGAAACAGTGAACCAATTCACACAACTGTGAATATTATGAATTATGAAGCATCAGAGTCTTCTGTTATATATGTTTATTATGGTTAGACATACTAACCAATTTCTCACATCTCCCGCAAGGTCGGGGAATGTGCACATTACCCGGGAGATGTGAGAAACGCACATGTTTCTCCTACATTCCCCGCGAGGTCGGGGAATGTGCGCAATAACCGGGAAAAGCTCACATTCCCCGTTTTCTCACATTGACCGTAACATATTTACATATTTTCTCTGTGCATTTTACATATATTATCCCTTGTTAATGTAACTTCTGTTATACTACCACTAGATGGCACACAAAATGTTTCCTTAATAAAGGAAATCTCTAACTGTCTATCCATCCATCCATCCATCCATCCATCCATCCATCCATCCATCCATCTCTTCACATATCAGTGAGTATATCTGTGACCTATACAGAAAACTCTGAGGGCCTGCACATGTAGGATATGGAAATCATTACTCAGAACACCAGGAGCAGTTAAATCGACTGAATCAGTTAAAATTCACCATTCAAATTATCACCTCTGGCGTACACCAGAAATTGATGCAAAGCTAGAGTGGCTGTTCAGAGAAGAGATTTTCACTGCTGCTACCTTTATTAAGAGAGCATGGAATCTAATAACTGCTTAATTATTTATGCCTACATGTAATATGGCTTGAAGAAGATGGCTGGAGCTATTATTTAACTTTTGATTGTAACTTTTGATTGTTGTGGAATTATTGTTTTTGATTTTGTGTTTATGTTTACTATTGATGTGTCTTGTAAGTCCTTACAGGCTGGGCACCCTGTCCGGGGTGCATGACACTGAAATAAACATTACCAACCAATATAGCTCAGGAGGTAGGCTAAAGTTGCGGGCTGGGGATTGTAAGGTCACCGATTCGATCCCAGCTCCTGGCGGGATGCAGGGAACAATTTCCACTAGCGACACTTGAAGTTGATTGTGTGTATTGTGTGCCATGTCGCCGTCACTGTGTGGCCAAAATAAAAGCTAAAAGTATTAGCTCACATACACATAGGCTATCTTAAAAAACAACAATAATTGAATGGTAAATATGTTCATCACTTCAAAAACCAATAGTTAACATGTCAACAGAACAGGACACCACCAGTGTAAAATATATAAAAATCTGAATCTTAGACAAAGTTCATCACATGGGATGGAAAAATAGCCTACCAAAAAGCCCAGCATAATGAACAGTGGAGGTCCTGCCAGCCAGGGCTCTGAGAATTACTGCCAACCTTGGCCCTTTAAACAACGATCAGTTTTCCATGACTATTCATTTTCTCTTTACCCCAGCCTCTTGTAATTCTGAAAAGCTTCTACACCTACTGTGCATTGTGGTGAGACTGGAACAGAGACTCCCAATGTCTAAGCAGCATCTTTTTAAAACTGACCTTATACTCTAATCAACTATTATCTAATGTAATGATTACTGTAATACGGTGGAATCTCAAGGCATATTGGCACTTGACCAGAATGTCAATAGGAGATCTAGTGGCGCAAGCAGCTTAAAGAAGCTTATCAGAAGTAAAGGCTTGTTATGTCATCACAATGTTAATGTCAAAGTAGGCTACTTTGCAGAGTTGGTTTAGCAAGCTTTGGGGCTATCAATTCTACACACACACACACACACACACACACACACACACACACACACACACACACACACACACACACACACACACCACAATCACAACCAAACGTGAGTGGGCCTCTGTCCTACCAGTTTTACAGCTCTGTACCTGGCACCTGCATGTCTCTGCTCTATGACAGTGTGGCTTTTTATCTCTGAGTGGGGACTCAACATTTACATTGAATGGCCATACAGGCTGAAGATGTGAGGGCCTAAGAAGAAAGGCATGAAGGCATGATGTGATTACAGTAAACTTTAAAGCACGTTTGTTTGCCCTCTTGTCAGGTTGATAACATCATGTTTGGCATGATGATAACAAACAATTATCCTAAGGAGTTCAATGCTTTCAAGCTAGTTTAGCCTACTTTGATCTTATATTTAATTTTACTAGTCTAGACTTTAAACATTAGACCGTGCCTGGTAGGGGAAGCCACGTTACAAGCTTGTCCAGACTGGGAGATCAGCGGCCGAGACAGCTTGTTGTTTACGGTAGTAACAAACCTTGCGCAGCTGTTATAAAGTGTACGGTAACCAATCATAGGGCGCCTAGCTGGAATGGAGCCTACGTTTTCAGAGGCAGAGCGAACAACAGCCACTATGACGCGTGTGGGAGATGTCAAAATGTTACTTCACTCAAATGGGAAATCTTAATGAAGCAAGGAAGAAGAACGTTGGAGTTATTTAGGATTACGTTTTGATTTTGGATAGCATTCAGGCTCGTGTTTCCTTCTGTGCACAGGGGCACGATAACAAAACATTTCGCAATCTATTTTGCATGCAGTTGAGTGCGCGCGATGGACTGGAATCTCTTCCTCGTTATTCTCACACTATTATAATGTAGGTCGTTCTACCGTGGAGGGATGATTGTATAGATGTAGCCTATTTATTCAGTGGAATTTATATTTTATTTATATGTTATTTGAGTTAGACTATAGCGGTTTTCCCTTTTAAGCTTTTGCTACCAGATCGCATTGCTAGATGTTTGAGCTGATGGGCCAATAAAGCGGCTGTTGTCCTGTATTTACTGTTTTGCGCACACAGCGCCAACGTCTGCACTACAATTGAGGGAGACCGACGGAAGAAAAATCTTAAAATACGGAATACAATGACTATGTCCGTCCCCGAGAGGAATTCAGGCTCCGAGGGGAAGGAGGAGGAGAGCGAGGATGAGAGTGAAATCCTGGAGGAAAGCCCGTGCGGACGCTGGCAGAAGCGAAAAGAGCAGGTTGGTGACCAGCCTTGACTTCAGGTTATCGGTAGCGCTAACATGTTTTTCGCTGCACTCTGAGTGTGCATAGCCCACACAGGCTGTTAGCCACAGTGTGAGTGACACGATCGAATCTTGTTCGTGATATGGGAGCCTATTCTAGACTGGTCGCATCACATTTCCAAAATGCCCCGTAGCCTATATCTCACCCTTTGCGATGAAGGGAGATGACAGACTGGCTAAAGTCTGTCTGTCATTTCAGGCCTTGTAGAGCCCTTGCTTTGTCCACGTGGGCCACATAACAACAAATAACCCTGCCTACTATGAATGAAAAAAAAACTATAGCTCAAGGTGTGTTCATACAGTGCTGGATGGGAAGGGCTGGACTGTCCGTAGCTACACTCACTGTTGGCCTACTATACCGTTTCACCAGCAGGTGTAACCGAAAGGCCCAATATTAATAGTTTCCCGCCCCTTAATCGTTTTCTTTCAGAGTGAAGCACACAGATCTCTGGAATACAATAACTTCTTTCTGTTGAATGTTTACTTGTTATGGCAGAAGGATTGCTGGCAACACTGTGGAGCCTTTGTGCTGTAATTGCTCCAGAATATGATCTTGGTATGAGCCTTATAATCCCTTATATTTAGTGGTATGTCTGCAATGTTTGATGCCATACCGTCTTAGCCTACTACTCAAGATCAAAGTGTCAAATCACACATCACCCGTCTCAGTAAGTTTCTCTCCACAGGCAGTCATATGCACACCACGTTGTTGTTGTTGTAATGGTATCGTGTAGGCTACTGTGCAGAGACAGACAGCACAATTATTTCATTGTATTTTGAATACACATGACAAATCAAGTTGAGCTTGAACTTGAAAGCCAATGCTGTTAGAGCAATGCATGATGCTGGCCATGTAGATACAGACATTGAAGGGACTCAAAACCCGTTGATGAGGTTGATACATGATACACATTTCAGTTTAGACAGTAGCCTACCCTACCCTTTGAGCAGTATTTACCGGGGGGACCGCCATCCAGAATCCTGGTGCTGTGAGCCAGCTCGTGACACCTCCCTGCCTTTCTAGATAAGACTTATCTGTGATTAACACACAGAACGGCCACTGCAACCGTTAACCAAGTGACCTCTCTGTTCCACTCAGACGCGGGAGAGTTTTCATGACGTGAAATTATGTTCAGAATCAGAATCCGTTTTATTGCCAAGTAGATTTGTTTTGTTTTGTTTTTTACACATACTAGGAATCTGTTCTGGTCAGTTGGTGCATAACTGATGGGTAGACAACATTAGACAGTGAAAGGACTAGTCAGGACCGTGCAAAGACAGGAGGACTGTGCATGCTGATCAGCAACAGAATGTGCACACACACTATCCAGCCCTGTGTTTTATCCCCCCAGTGTTTTTCCCTCATGGATTACCCATCAGTGTGTTTGGTCGTTTCTGGGTCACCTTGTGCCACTCCCAGTCCCACCCCACCCACCTCCCCCTCCACACACACACACACACATACAGTACACACACTTCCCAGTGAGACACCCAGGTCTATCCTGATTTCTTTATTGGCATTGTTGGTCATACTACAGATGTCAGCGCTGATAAGAATTTAATTCACGTAGCACCTACCAGCCACCTCATTCACACACAGGTTTCATTCTTTCTGAGCTGCCTGCTTTTAACACTGCACCAACACGCTTATCACCTGGTCATTGTGACGCACAGTCGTTAATGTCAATTTGGCAAAGAAAGAGTTTTGATGCAATACAAAACAGTGGGCTGTTTAGAGTAAATACTGTACAACCATCTGCATATGACTGGAGCTGTTTTGTACTTTGGCTCTGTGCCCTGTCCTGCAGGCCTGGGTGCATCCCCCTAAGAGCAGGTTAAGTGCACTTGGATATTGGATAAATAAGTCAGGAGGAGAAAGGTTAGTCTGGATCACCTTCCTCTTATCCAGCTCTCCTGTAAACTAATTGTGTCCAAATCCACACGTTAATGTTGATGATTGCTCTGTCTGTATAATTCTCATGGTAGAATGCTAGCCTTGAAAGGGGGGGTGTATTACATTGCGTAATGTAATGTTGTTTCCTGGAGATAGTTGGCCATTTAACGATGACTGTCATCAGGGCATTGATTTCATTGAGGGACGGAAAACACGCTGGCCTGTCATGGTAAAGAAGAGCTTTGGAACACCTCTCTCTCTGTAGCCAGATGCAAGAAATATGTCTGTGGCTGGTGTTCTTTTTTTCATCAACAATATGCCAACATGAAAGATTCACCAACATGAAAGAAGGCGAAACAAGATATGAAGCCAGAGGGTTTTGTAAATGACAGTAAAGGGCAGGATTTGTGTCCGTCAAGTGCCAGGATCAATCCCTGGTGTTGAGGTGATGGACTGAGTTACCGTTCACCACTCCCGGAGCCCCAGACCCGAGTGAGTCAATAGCGCTATTGTTGCGTGATAGACTACTGATGTTTCTCATTCACCAGGCTTCATCTTGACCTGGTTGGCTTTGTTGTCTCTGAGTTTGAAGACTCATTTAATGCAGCAGCAGTCATTTGGCACCGTAGAATCAGTGCTTCTTCATTCCATACACCGTTACGTAATTGTCTGATTGCGCTGTTTCGCGCAGTCCCCTTGGTTGCAACTTGCAACATCCAGGAAGCAAGACGATGTGGTGGCACAAAGAAGGTCTCTTGGCCTTTCTGTGTGGAGTTTGCATATTCTCCCCATGTTCGCAAAGGTTTCCTCCCAAAAGAACCCAATATGAAAAACATGCAGAAGAACAAATGCTCTTCAGTCCAGTCCCTGACCAAGACCTTGACTGAGCACTCGGACTTGGTCCTGGCTGCACCTGGAGGAGGACGGATGGGATGGGAGAAATGCCGGGAACAATTTCCACCGGCAACGGCCGAAAAATTGCATGTATGTGTGCGCTGTGTGCCCTGTCGCCGCTCACTGTGTATAATGTGTATGTCACATGTGGCCGAATAAAGCCAGACGAGAATGTTCTATTCTTTTGCATAGCTGCGCTAACAGTGGTTCCACGCAGGTGCCGGTGCTCACAGGGACCAGGTGGTGAATCAGAGAGGGATAATGGATACCTGCAATGCCTGCCAATAACCTGGAATATGGATACCTCTCAATGACAAGTTAGATCATGGGATTCCAGCACTTTCACTTGATGTCCTTTAACTAAAAGAGAACAGATTAGGTGCGTCCCTTTATCTGCAAAGTCACGTATTTCATTCCCCGGTCAAAGCTGATACTATTTATAGCAAAATGATGTTACTATGTATCTTATTGGTTAACACTTGCAGGCTATACATACTGCAATAGCTAACATGATACTGCTACATCTTTACTGCAGTATATCAGGAGGACGGTGTCCTGTCTGTGTCAGGATGAAACAATTAAACTAATGGCTACCAAATCCTCGGCCAAAGCCGCAGGCATGGCTGTCTTTATAAGATCAGCCCATGTTGCGGCTGACACTAATTACCTTGCTGAAGGGATCTTTCTAATCACTGGTAACCTCCTCATGATCCAACATAGGCCGCGCTAGCCGCACTGGCAGGGGGTATGTGGTGGGGTTTGGATGGGGGTTGGGGGGGGGGATCAGCTGCTCTACGTGGAATGAAACCCACTCCAATGTCCCCGGAGTTGAAACGGGGGCAAGTGTACGTCTCGCCTCTAGGATCCACCTGTTAACATGAGCGCATGTCCTAGAGCCGGCGTTCCACACTGTCAGCCTGGTCTTAAGTTATGGGCTGTCTGGAGCACTGCAGTCCCACAGGCACCATGAGTGCAAGGCCCTGAGCGGAGACGAGTTTGCTTCATCTGAGAACTCTTGGTGTTGTTTTTCCAGGGTGTTAAGCTTGAACAATGCCCCCTCGAGGATATTTAATGTGATTGAACTACACTTTCATGAAGGACAATCTGCTGGACTGTCATCTTTTGGAAGTTAGTTAAATTTTTGGGGGTGAATCTAACTAAACTAAACTAAACTAAAACGAATAATGTTGCTGGATATTGACTAATTTGGAGAGCTAGAGCCATGTATGTCAGCAATAAACTCTGTACTCCAATGACAATTTAGTAATGTCCTTGTCAAGCCTTTAGTGTTCAATGTTCATATTCAAGAATGTATATGATTAACAAGATTTCTCATGTAGATTTGTGGTGTGTGTGTGTGTGTGCATGCGTGCGTGTGTGATTGAGTGACTGAAGCCCCTCCTCCAGAATGGATGGTTTTATGACACTGCGGCAGACGGGAGCTGTGTGGTTCGGATAGCAGGGCAGCCAGAGCAAACTCTCTGCATGACACACTGACGCACAAAAAAGTATGTAGGCCTACTGTACGTACTACAACATTACATTATTTCCAAAACACAAAAACTTTATTGACATTGACAATTCAAGATTCAAGATCTGTTTATTAGCCATGTATATGGTTCACACACACAGGTGCTAGGAATTTGCTAGGGTTAAGGCATGCACTGTTGCAGACAACATACTGTAGGACAGGGTGCAGGACAGGACAGTGCAAATACAAAAAACAGTGCAAACAAACTAACTGTATTAGTATTAGAAACACGAATTGCCAGGTTTTATACATCCTGCTTAGTTGTGACATTTAACATGAAAGCAACAACCATTTGGCTTAATAAACGTTTGACCTTTCTCTGCTATTGTAACTGACCCACTGTATGTGGCGCGGGCGGACATATTTTATAGCTCTCCTTTTATGGTACCGCCAGTGCTGCTGTCCCTGTGCAGATGGCATAACTGGTGTTATCGCCTCTGCGTTTCGCAGCCGCAGGTAATATTCACTGCAGTTCGATCCCTCGTTTGTGCTTTCAAACAGGCTGGTATGGAAGGCCCCGGCGGAGATGAGACTATGATCAGGATGAACAGGATGGTTTATAAGGTCACAGCGGAGATAAGGCCATGTGCAGCTCTCAGTCACACCTGTGCATGCATAATGCACATGCACCACAGCCCCAAGTGTGTTTGTGATCGACATTTATTTGCTTTGTGCTCTCGGTCTTGCAGCAGGTACTGAACACAAACTACACAGTGACTGTAGTCCAAAACGGTGTGTTTTATAATCGAGTCGTCACGAATGCATTCTTTTTTCCAGCAGGAACTGTTTACTGTGTGGCCACCTGCTAGAAAGGCCTGGACTGGCAGCTTGACTGCCAACCACTAACATGGAGCCTGCTGACAGTCTGGCCCAGCCCGTCGGCAACCTGGGGCCCTGCAGCTGCTGGAGGGAAGAGAGGGAGGGAAGAGAGAAGCGCAGAGAGAGACAGGAAGTGTATTTATTGTGTGTGTGTGTGTGTGTGTGTGTGTGTGTGTGTGTGTGTGTGTGTGTGTGTGTGTGTTTGTGTGTGTGTGTGTGTGTGTGTGTGTGTGTGTGTGTGTGTGTGTGTGTGTGTGTGTGTGTGTGTGTGTGTGTGTGTGTGTGTGTGAGTGAGTGATTGAAAGGGAGTGTGTCTGCGCGGGTAAGTATCTGTATGAGAGAGAGGGATTGCGTGTGAGTGAGAGAGGGAGAGGGGGAGAGAGGAGGGTCAGAGGTCCTCCTGGGCTAAGATTAGTGTCTGTGTCAGGTGCACTACGTTCTGGTTGCCAGGACACGTTGTGAATCCCTCTCCTGGTTGTCAGGGGCTGAGGACTGAGCCACGCCACAGCGACCAGATGGCGTTCAACACACACCATTAGAGGATGTCATTAGCACGAGCCAACCAGCGCTCCACACTCGCATAGCAGATTCCTAGTCATTCTAGGACTTACTACATTGTAGTCTCTCTGAAGAATCCAGCTTGTGTGAGATACCAGAGCCACTTCCAGGCCTCTGGTCTGGTTCATGCTGCTTGGTTACGAGCACGGTTGCCCTGCGGCCTCGGAGGAGCTGATTAAGTCATTGACCGCACGGCTTCTGTGGAACCTGTCAACTTGTAGTGAAACGGGAGAGCCCAGTGTCCATTGATGAGCGGGCCATCAGATGCTATGTGGGGAGCCTGTCCTGTCAGCATTTCCACTCCCGGCCATGTGTAACGGAGCTGGCGGCCTCTCAGGAGAGCTGCCGTGAAAAGGACATCCCCCCCTCTAGCAGTGGCCTGTCATGTGGCCTGTCGGTCTCATGGCGTGGGTCTGTCAGGGTAGCTCATCGTATCACATGGCATCGCTGTCACCCCAAATACCCGTCTGAGATTCCTCTTAACTGTGTGGAAAACACAAAGTCATGCTTGTGATCAGCTGGCTGGCTGACTGGTAGCCAGAACGATTTTTTAATTAATTTTGCATTGCTGGTTTGTCATTTTTCCTGTTTGCAAATCCATGCTGGGAGAGACATCTGGCATTAATGACAGCGTTCATTAGTTATAGTATTGGCAGCGCCATTTTTGCATAATAACTTGGATAAAAGCTCCCCATTGATCCTTCCTTCTTTATTTATCACTGTCAACTGAATGACCCAGATATCCTGTTGAGTTATTAAATATGAATATCTCTTACTCAAGTAAAGTCTGATTGCATTTCTCTCTCTCTAAAAGCAGATCTTAGAAATGCGCTCGCGAGATAGAGCTACACTATCATCTGTGGAGAACAGTCCAGAGGCCCCAAATCAGCAAATGACATTAAAAAGGATGTCCTGAGGTTATCTGGGAAGTTATCAGAAACCCAGACCATGTCCCATCCCATTGCAGTGACAAGCCCTCACTGTGGTCGCCCTTAACAAGGATTGCCCTTGACATTGACAGGATGTCATGGTGGCAGGGCTTCTAAACAAAAAAATTAATTAACTACCGTTTATAAAAATGAAATATCATACTATACTATACAGCACATTAATAAAAACTATACACGTCACCCCCAAGCAACCCATGTGGTTCCCCTCCCCCAGCCTAGCGTGGCCTCAGCGGGGGGTGGAGGGGGGGTGGAAGGAGAGCAGGAGAGGATTAAGGGGCTTAAGTCTGAGGAAGGGAAAAGGTTGTGACCCCCCCCTCCCCACTTGCCGTCGCCTTGCCGTTTGACGTTCTAGCTGGCTGATATCTAAGGCAGGCTGCTTGTGTAAATACACAGAACCGAAAACCAATGAAGTCCCACAATCACTCTAGCGTTTGGTTGTGGAAGGCGACACATCATTAATGTGACATCCATAATAACAGTTGCATGTTGTTAGAATTTTACCAGTTGCATAAAACCGCCTTATAGTTTGTTAACCCCTCAAGGGACTTGACTTAAAGGCCTCTAAATGTTATTCTCTAATTATAAAACTACAAAACCAGAGACACTATAGCACCAAGCATTAATCAAATAGGTTCAGAGGGTTCATGTCACAGCCATGCTTTCTATTAGACTCTTTAATTTTTGGGCCTGGGTTTCAGTACTGCGTTTGTTCATGGCTGCGTTTTTCGAATGTGGAAAAACAATCCGCAATTACACATGAAATTGCACGTAAGGATCTGTTCAAATCTCTTATCACACTAACATGCCCAAAAACGCACATCACACCACCATTAAAGAGCCTATCAACAGGTGATTTACGAGTTTGAGCTATACTGTAGGAATCAAGGGTATATTTTTCTTGGCTAGTAGCCAAGTCTATAGTCTAGAATGTTGTGAGTTAAAAATGCAGCTGTCCAGCCATCCAGCCAGCGCCAACAGTCCCAAACAAATACATTTCCATCTCCGTTTGGGTTCCATGTCTGGTGTGCATTCACTGCTTTTAAAATAATATATTTTTACGTATACAAAAAGAAAGCCTACTTTTATTTCAATCTCTAATTGTTCAATCTCAACCTGCACTGCTGTGATAACAATATTACTGTATAGCCTAACTGTTCACCTTATTATTATATATTTATGTAAGAGATGAATGGTTATAAACTCCATGACCTCAGCCAGGTATATTGCCATTCATTTAAAGGGTTTCCTTTGCTTCCCATCTCATCTACTTAGTGTTGCGGCATTTTTAGGTGGGCTAGCTTGCAGAAGCTAGCCCAACTTGTGATATTCCCACTATTTTTTTCTTTCTTTCTTATTATTCTCCCCACTTTTTTGAACCTTTACTAGTTCTTCATACTTTGTCCTAGACACTTCATTCAAACTTTAAAATGTTCATAATGTATAGCTCTTGAACGGATCCATTCAGATTTTTGATATTTGTTATAGTTTTTAAGAAATTTAACTTTTAAAACTTTTTCTTGTCCCATTGAAACTGCTTGAAACTGCTTTTGGAATGTTCAGAAACTTTATGTTTTTAGAGTGGTGGCAGCAGTTGCTTTGAAAATATTCACACATTGTGTAAACTGCTGGCACTCCTACAGTTTTGAAAGCTCACACACATATTTTACATCAAAATGTTCACACAACTGTGCTGATTCGTACAATGTTAATATCTAAGCAGTGTGACTTATAGTTTTCGCTGTATGACGATTTGTTCGGCAACTGTGCTCCTTGAAACGTATGGCAACGCACTCTAGCTTTTGAGCTGCTAATTTTGCATTTTTACTCTTTTTCTAACTTGTCGCTATGCCTACAGTTTTAACATCTCATACACATATTATATATCGAAACGTTCCCATAACTGTGCTGATTCGTACAATGTAAGTATCTAAGCCGTGTGACTTATAGTTTTCGCTGTATGACGATTTGTTCGGCAACTGCGCTCTCCATTGAAATGTATGGGCCCACGCTCTACCTTTTGAGCTGCTAATTTTGCATTTTTACCCTTTTTCTAACTCGTCGCCATGCCTACAGTTTTTAAGCTACACGGACATATCATAGCCAAAAATGTTCAGCATTTTCTCAGGATTCCTACGGTGTCAATATCTAGGCTGTGACCTTTATACTTTTTGAGAGAGAGCTGTCTGAAGCCAACATGCCTTTCCATTGAAGTGAATGAGAGGATGCTCACAGTGTCAGTTGGGATTTGAATTTGGGGACACGTGCAGGCTCTCTGTACAGGCACCCTTTTATGACTACTGTGGTAGCATTCATATTCATTCATTCCTTCCTTCTTTCCTTCCTTCCTTCCATCCATCTTTCTTTCCTTCCTTCCATCCTTCCTTTCTTTCTTTCTTTCTTTCTTTCCTTCCTGCCTTCCTTCCTTCCTTCCTTACTTCCTTCCATCCTTCCATCCTTCCTTCCTTCCTTCCTTCTTTCCTTCCATCCTTCCTTTCCTTCCTTCCTTCCTTCCTTCCTTCCTTCCTTCCTTCCTTCCTTCCTTCCTTCCTTCCTTCCATCCTTTCCTTCCTTTCTTTCCTTCCTTCCTTCCTTCCTTCTTTCCTTCCTTCCTTCCTTGGTCTCCAATGAGGGGTGCATGGGGATGGCCTGGCAATCACTGACCTGCCCCCCACAACCTCTGACCTGAGGGGGCGGAGTCTCGCCACCACGCCACTATCCACGCCACCGTCCCCACATCTCAGACCCTGAGTTGGCTAAAGACGCAGTTCTCACGGTTGGGTGCATGTGGGTGGTCCGGGGAGCAGTACACTGTCCTAGACCGGCTCTGACCCGAGGGGGCGGAGTCTCGTCACAACGCCACTATCCACGCCACTGTCCCCACATCTCAGCCCCTGAGTGAGCTACAGACACACAGTCTTCACTGTTGGGTGCATGGAGATTGCCCGGATGTAAGTACACTGCCTCCGACCTGCTCTGACCGGAGGGGGCGGAGTCTCGCCATCACGCCACTATCCACGCCACGGACCTCACAACACAGCCTCTGAGGTGGCTAGAGACACACAGTCTTCACTGGTGAAGGCAGGTGGGTAGCCCGGCATGGCCTACACTGTCCACGACCTGCTCTGACCCAAGGGGGCGGAGTCTCGCCACCACGCCGCTGAACATGCTACGGACACCACAACTCAGCCCTTGAGTGGGCTGGAGACACACGGTCTTCACTGGTGAAGGCAGGTGGATAGCCCGGTGCGGCCTACACTGTTCACGCCTTGCTCTGAACCAAGCGTGCGGAGTCTCGCCACCATGCCACAGACCCCACAACTCAGCCCCTAATTGAGCTAGAGACACAGTCTTCACCAGTGGGTGCAAGGAGACTGCCCGGAGGTCTTCATGGTGGAGTCAGGTAGGTGGCCCCGAGAGGGGTACACTGTCCCCGACTGGCTCTGACCTGAGGGGGTGGAGTCTCACCACCACGCCACTATCCACGCCACGGGCCCCACAAATAAACCCCTGAGTGGGCTAGAGACACAGTCTTCATTGGTGGATGCATGGACATTTACAGTACATTTCCTGGAGAACATGGGCTAGAGAACATGAGGTGGGCTAGCTGCTGCAGCTGTATGTAACAGCTACTGCTAGAACTACTACGGACCAGGCAATCTCCATGCACCCACCGGCGAAGACCGTGCGTCTCTAGCCCAATCAGGGGCTGAGTTGTGGGGTCTGTGGTGTGGACAGTGGCATGGTGGTGAGACTCCGCCCCCTCAGGTCAGAGCTGGTCGAGGACAGTGTACCCCTCTCCGGACCACCTACCCGCCCGCACCGGTGAAGACCATGTGTCTCTAGCCCAATCAGGGGCTGAGTTGTGGGGCCCGTGGCGTAGATAGTGGCGTGGTGGTGAGACTCCGCCCCCCCAGGTCAGAGCTGGTTGAGGACAGTGTATCCCTCTCCGGGCCACCTACCCGCCCGCACCGGTGAAGACCATGTGTCTCTAGCCCACTCAGGGGCTGAGTTGTGGGGCCGTGGCGTGGATAGTGGCGTGAGTGTGAGACTCCGCCCCCTTGGGTCAGAGCCGGTCGTGGACAGTGTAGGCCATGCCGGGCTTCCCACCTGCCTTCACCAGTGAAGACTGTGTGTATCTAGCCACCTCAGAGGCTGTGTTGTGAGGTCCTTGGCGTGGATAGTGGCGTGATGGCGAGACTCCGCCCCCTCCGGTCAGAGCAGGTTGGGGGCAGTGCACTGACATCCGGGCAATCTCCATGCACCCAACAGTGAAGGCCGTGTGTCTGTAGCTCACTCAGGGGCTGAGATGTGGGGACACTGACGACACTCCGCCCCCTCGTGTCGGAGCCGGTCTAGGACAGTGAACTGCTCCCCCGACCACCCACATGCACCCAACTGTGAAAACTGCGTCTTTAGCCAACTCAGGGTCTGAGATGTGGGGACGGTGGCGTGGATAGTGGCGTGGTGGCGAGACTCCACCCCCTCAGGTCAGAGGTTGTGGGGGGCAGGTCAGTATTTGCCAGGCCATCCCCATGCACCCCTCATTGGAGACCATGTGTCTATAGCCCACCCCAGGCCGAGCAGTAGCTGTGGAGGTGTTGCAGTAGGTGTTTGTTATAAGTACTGCTAGTACTACACTCAAAAATAGATTAGACCACTCATCATAACTCATAGTTTTATTGAGTTCAATAGCTGAAAGAGGAGAAAATATATTAATATGAGTTTGCAGCCTGAAAAAGTGTCATTCTGAATATTTCTTTGAAAATAAGGAAGGAAGAGAGAAAGAAAGAAAGAAAGGAAGGGAAGGAAGGATGGAAGGAAGAAAGGAAGGGAAGGAAGGGAAGGAAGGAAGGAAGAAAGGATGGAAGGAAAGAAAGAAAGAATGGTGGAAGGGAAGGAAGGAAGGAAGGATGGAAGGAAGGAAAGAAAGAGAAAGAAAGGAGGAAGGAAGGAAGGATGGAAGAAAGGAAGGAAGGAAAGAAAGAAGGATGGAAGGAAGGGAAGGAAGGAAGGAAGGGAAGGAAAGGAAGGGTGGATGGAAGGAAAGAAAGAAAGAAGGAAGGGAAGGAAGGAAGGAAGGAAGGAAAGAAAGAAAGCAAGAAGGAAGGAAGGAAGGATGGAAGGAAGGAAAGAAGGAAGGACAGAAGGAAGGAAGGACAGAAGGAAGGAAGGGAAGGATGGAAGGAATGAAAGGAAGGAAGGAAGGAAGGAAAGGAAGGAAAGAGAAAGAAAGAAGGAAGGATGGAAGGAAAGGAAGAAAGGATGGAAGGAAAGAAAGAAAGAAGGATGGAAGGAAGGGATGGACGGAATGAAGGAAGGAAGAAAGGAAGGAAGGATGGAAGGAAGGAAGGAAAGGAGGAAAGGAGGAAAGGAGGAAAGAAGGATGGAAGGAAGGAAGGAAAGAAGAGTGGAAGGAAGGGAAGGATGGAAGGAAGGGAAGGATGGAAGGAAGTGAAGGAAGGAAGGGAAGGAAAGGAAGGAAGAATGGTGGAAGGGAAGGAAGGAAGGATGGAAGGAAGGAAAGAAAGAGAAAGAAAGCAGGAAGGAAGGAAGGAAGGATGGAAGAAAGGAAGGAAGGAAAGAGAAAGAAGGATGGAAGGAAGGGAAGGAAGGAAGGGAAGGAAAGGAAGGGTGGATGGAAGGAAAGAAAGAAGGAAGGGAAGAAAGGAAGGAAGGAAGGAAAGAAAGAAAGAAAGAAAGAAAGAAAGCAAGAAGGAAGGAAGGAAGGAATGGAAGGAAGGAAGGATGGAAGGAAGGAAAGAAGGACAGAAGGAAGGAAGGACAGAAGGAAGAAAGGAAAGGAAGGAAGGAAGGAAGGAAGGATGGAAGGAAGGGAAGGATGGAAGGAAAGGAAGGAAGGAAAGGAAGGAAAGAGAAAGAAAGAAGGAAGGATGGAAGGAAAGGAAGAAAGGATGGAAGGAAAGAAAGAAAGAAGGATGGAAGGAAGGAAGGGATGGACGGAATAAAGGAAGGAAGGAAGGATGGAAGGAAGGAAGGAAGGAAAGGAGGAAAGAAGGATGGAAGGAAGGATGGAAGGAAGGAAGGAAAGAAGAGTGGAAGGAAGGGAAGGATGGAAGGAAGGGAAGGATGGAAGGAAGTGAAGGAAGGGAAGGGTGGAAGGAAGGATGGAAGGAAAGAGAAAGAATGAAGGGAAGGAAAGGAAGGAAGGAAAGAAAGAAAGAAAGAAAGCAAGAAGGAAGGAAGGAAGGAAGGAAGGATGGAAGGAGGGAAGGAAAGGAAAGGAAGGAAGGAAAGAAGGAAAGGAAGGAAGGAAAGGAAGGAAGGAATGGAAGGAGGGAAGGAAAAATGGAAGGAAGGAAGGAAAGGAAGGAAGGAAGGAAGTATGGATGGATGGATGGAAGGAAAGAAAGAGAAAGAAAGAAAGAAAGAAAGAGAAAGAAAAGAAAGGAAGGATGGAAGGAAGGAAGGATGGAAGGATGGAAGGAAGGAACGAAGGAAGGAAGGAAGGAAGGAAAGAAAGAAAGAAAGAAAGAAAGAAAGAAAGAAAGAAAGAAAGAAAGAAGGGAAGGAAGGAAGGAAGGAAGGATGGAAGGAAGGGAAGGAAGGATAGAAGGATGGAAGGAAGGAATAAAAGGAAGGATGGAAGGAAGGAAGGAAGGAAGGAAGAAAGGAAAGGAAGGATGGAAGGAAGGAAGGAAGGATGGAAGGAAGGAAGGAAGGAAAGAAGGAAGGAAGGATGGAAGGAAGGAAAGGAAGAAAGGATGGAAGGAAAGAAAGTAGGATGGAAGGAAGGATGAAGGAAGGATGGAAGGAAGGATGGAAGGAAGGATGGAAGGAAGGATGAAGGAAGGAAAGAAAGAAAGAAAGAAAGAAAGAAAGAAAGGAGGAAGGAAGGATGGAAGAAAGGAAGGAAGGAAAGAAAGAAGGATGGAAGGAAGGAAGGATGGAAGGAAGGGAAGGGTGGAAGGAAGGAAGGATGGACCCCGGGTCCGTATCCTCTTCCTACCCCAACCCTACCCCTGACCCCTGCCTCTACCTGGACCCAGGCACACTCACACACACACTGACATACACCAGTCCTGGGCTCAGATCCCCTTCCCCTCACCCTAACCCGGGTCCGTATCCTTTTCCTACCCCCCACCCTACCCAAACCCCTGCCTCTATCTGGGCCCAGGCACATTTATGCACACACAGACATACACCAATGTTTGCCATGTCTCTCCTATGATGTTATTAGCCTCTCTTACTCTGAAAATGTAATTTAATGTTATTTATTGCTCTATAAATGTTCTTGGCCGGTAGACAAACATACTCCAGGAGCTTGCTCGATCGCCTCGTTGAGAGGGGTCAGGGAAGAATTTTTACAGCTCACTTATCTGGCCCTCGGGTGATTACTGTTTTTTTGCTTCCCTCTGGAATATGTAGGGGTGGGATGTCTGCCCACCTCCCTTGTTCTCTGTAAAGCGCATTGTGTTGCCTCTGGGTATGAAATGCGCTATATAAATAAAGCTTTGATTGATTGATTGATTGAAGGAAAGCGAGAAAGAAAGAAAGAAGGAAGGAAGGAAGGAAAGAAAGCAGGAATGGAAGGAGGGAAGAAAGGAAAGGAAGGAAAAATGGAAGGAAGGAAGGAAGGATGGATGGATGGATGGATGGATGGATGGATGGATGGATGGAAGGAAAGAAAGAAAGAAAGAAAGAGAGAAAGAAAGAGAAAGGAAGGAAGGAAGGAAGGAAGGATGGAAGGAAGGATGGAAGAAAGGAAGAAAGGATGGAAGGAAGGATGGAAGGAAGGAAGGAAGGAAGGGAAGAAGGGAAAGAAAGAAAGAAGGAAGGATGGAAGGAAGGGACGGAAGGATGGAAGGATGGAAGGAAGGAAGGAATGAAAGGAAGGATGGAAGGAAGGAAGAAAGGAAAGGATGGAAGGAAGGAAGGAAGGAAGGATGGAAGGAAGGAAGGAAGGATGGAAGGAAGGAAAGGAAGAAAGGATGGAAGGAAAGAAAGAGAAGGATGGAAGGAAGGGATGGAAGGAAGGAAGGAAGGATGGAAGGATGAAGGAAGGATGGAAGGAAGGAAGGAAGGAAAGAAAGAGAAAGAAAGGAGGAAGGAAGGATGGAAGAAAGGAAGGAAGGAAGGAAAGAAAGAAAGAAGGATGGAAGGAAGGGAAGGAAGGATGGAAGGAAGGGAAGGGTGGAAGGAAGGAAGGATGGAAGGAAAGAAAGAAAGAAAGAAGGAAGGAAGGAAAGGAAGGAAAGAAATCAAGAAGGAATGGAAGGAAGGGAGGATGGAAGGAAGGAAAGAAAGTAAGAAAGAAAGCAAGAAGGAAGGAAGGAAGAAAGGAATGGAAGGAAGGAAGGAAGGAAAGAAGGAAGGACAGAAGGAAGAAAGGAAAGGAAGGACAGAAGGAAGAAATGAAAGGAAGGAAGACAGGAAGGATGGAAGGAAGGAAGGAAAGAAAGAGAAAGAAAGGAGGAAGGAAGGAAGGATGGAAGAAAGGAAGGAAGGAAGGAAAGAAAGAAGGATGGAAGGAAGGGAAGGAAGGGTGGAAGGAAGGAAGGATGGAAGGAAAGAAAGAAAGAAGGAAGGAAGGAAAGGAAGGAAAGAAATCAAGAAGGAATGGAAGGAAGGGAGGATGGAAGGAAGGAAGGAAAGAAAGTAAGAAAGCAAGAAGGAAGGAAGGAAGAAAGGAATGGAAGGAAGGATGGAAGGAAGGAAG
The DNA here is from genome assembly GCF_949987555.1 of Borostomias antarcticus. Lineage (NCBI taxonomy): Eukaryota > Metazoa > Chordata > Actinopteri > Stomiiformes > Stomiidae > Borostomias > Borostomias antarcticus. Next base: position 20,849,403 of record NC_140235.1, read on the forward strand.
GAAGGAAAGAAGGAAGGACAGAGGGAAGGAAGGACAGAAGGAAGAAAGGAAAGGAAGGACAGAAGGAAGAAAGGAAAGGAAGGAAGGAAGGATGGAAGGAAGGGAAGGATGGAAGGAAGGAATGAAAGGATGGAAGGAAGGAAGAAAGGAAGGATGGAAGGAAGGAAGGAAAGAAAGAAAGGAAGAAGGAAGGAAAGGAAGAAAGGAAGGAAGGAAGGATGGATGGATGGATGGATGGATGGAAGGAAGGAAGGAAGGAAGAAATGAATATGAATGCTACCACAGTAGTCATAAAAGGGTGCCTGTACAGAGAGCCTGCACGTGTCCCCAAATTCAAATCCCAACTGACACTGTGAGCATCCTCTCATTCACTTCAATGGAAAGGCATGTTGGATTGAGACAGCTCTCTTTCAAAAAGTATAAAGGTCACAGCCTAGATATTGACACCGTAGGAATCCTGAGAAAATGCTGAACATTTTAGGCTATTATATGTCCGTGTAGCTTAAAAACTGTAGGCATGGCGACGAGTTAGAAAAAGGGTAAAAATGCAAAATTAGCAGCTCAAAAGGTAGAGTGTGGGCCCATACGTTTCTATGGAGAGCGCAGTTGCCGAACAAATCGTCATACAGCGAAATCTATAAGTCACACGGCTTAGATACTTACATTGTACGAATCAGCACAGTTGTGTGAAAGTTTTGATGTATAATATGTGTGTGAGCTTTCAAAACTGTAGGAGTGCCAGCAGTTTACAAAATGTGTAAATATTTTCAAAGCAACAGCTGCCACCACTCTAAAAGCATAATGATACTGAACATTCCACCAGCAGTTTCAATGGCACAAAAATTACTATTAAAAGTTAAATTACTAAAAAACTATAAAAAATATCAAAAATCTGAATACATCCGTTAAAGAGCTAAACATCGTGAACATTTTAAAGTTTGAATGAAGTTTCTAGCACAAAGTATGAAGAAGTTATAAAGGAGACAAAAAACGGGGAGAATAATAATAACTAGAAAGTACATTTCCTGGAGAAAATGTGAGGTGGGCTAGCTGCTGCAGCTGTATGTAACAGCTACTGCTAGAACTACTACGGACCAGGCAATCTCCATGCACCTACCGGCGAAGACCGTGCGTCTCTAGCCCAATCAGGGGCTGAGTTGTGGGGCCGTGGCGTGGATAGTGGCGTGGGGGTGAGACTCCGCCCCCTCAGGTCAGAGCCAGTCAGGGACAGTGTACCCCTCTCCGGGCCACCTACCTGACTCATCCGGTGAAGATCGTGTGTCTCTTGCCCACTCAGGGGCTGAGTTGTGGGGCCCGTGGCGTGGATAGTGGCGTGCTGGTTAGGCCCCGCCCCCTTGGGTCACAGCTAGTCGGGGACAGTACAGTGACCTCTGGGCAATTTCCATGCATCCACCAATGAAGACTGTGTCTCTAACCCACTCGGGGGTTGAGTTGTGGGGCCCGTGGCGTAGATAGTGGCGTGGTGGTGAGACTCCGCCCCCTCAGGTCAGAGCTGGTCGAGGACAGTGTACCCCTCTCCGGGCCACCTATCCACCCGCACCGGTGAAGACCATGTGTCTCTAGCCCACTCAGGGGCTGAGTTGTGGGGCCGTGGCGTGGATAGTGGCGTGGGGGTGAGACTCCACCCCCTTGGGTCAGAGCCGGTCGTGGACAGTGTAGGCCATGCCGGGCTACCCACCTGCCTTCACCTGTGTGTCTCTAGCCACCTCAGAGGCTGTGTTGTGAGGTCCGTGGCGTGGATAGTGGCGTGATGACGAGACTCCGCCCCCTCCAGTCAGAGCAGGTCGGGAGCAGTGCACTGACATCCGGGCAATCTCCATGCACCCACAGTGAAGACCGTGTGTCTGTAGCTCACTCAGGGGCTGAGATGTGGGGACAGTGGAGTGGATAATGGCGTTGTGACGAGACTCCGCCACCTCGGGTCAGAGCCGGTCTAGGACAGTGTACTGCTCCCCGGACCACCCACATGCACCCAACCGTGAAAACTGCGTCTTTAGCCAACTCAGGGGCTGAGATGTGGGGACGGTGGCGTGGATAGTGGCGTGGTGGCGAGACTCCGCCCCCTCAGGCCAGAGGTTGTGGGAGGCAGGTCAGTGATTGCCAGGCCATCCCCATGCACCCCTCATTGGAGACCATGTGTCTATAGCCCACTCCGGGGCGGAGCAGTAGCTGTGGAGGTGTTGTATGGAAGTTGAGGTTAGAAGCAGTAGCAGTGAAAAGCAGTAGGTGTTTGTTATAAGTACTGCTAGTACTACACTCAAAAATAGATTAGACCACTCATCATAACTCATAGTTTTATTCAGTTCAATAGCTGAAAGAGGAGAAAATATATTAATATGAGTTTGCAGCCTGAAAATATTCTGAATATTTCTAAGAAAGATGGATGGATGGATGGATGGATGGATGCAAGAAGAAAGAAAGAAAGAAAGAAAGAAAGAAAGAAAGAAAGAAAGAAAGAAAGAAAGAAAGAAAGAGGGTTGATGGATGGATGGATGGAAGAAAGAAAGAAAGAAAGAAAGAAACAAAGAAACAAAGAAAGAAGGATGGATGGATGGATGGATGAAAGAAAGAAAGACGGATGGATGAAAGAAAGAAAGAAAGAAAGAAAGAAAGAAAGATGGATGGATGGATGAAAGAAAGAAGGATGAAAGATGAAAGAAAGAAGGAAGGAAAGAAGGAAGGAAAGAAGGAAGGATGGAAGGAAGGAAGGATGGAACGAAGGAAGGATGGAACGAAGGAAGGATGGAACGATGGAAGGATGGAAGGAAGGAAGGATGGAAGGAAGGAAGGAAGGAAGGAAAGAAAGAAAGAAAGAAAGAAAGAAGGAAGGAAGGAAGGAAGGAAGAAAGAAAGAAAGAAAGAAAGAAAGAAAGAAAGAAAGAAAGAAAGAAAGAAAGAAAGAAAGAAAGAAAGAAAGAAAAAGAAAGATGGAAGGAAGGAAGGATGGAAGGATGGGCTGGATGGAAGGAAGGAAGGATGGAAGGAAGGAAGGAAAGGAAATGAATGAAGGATCGAAGGAAAGAAAGAAAGAAGGAAGGGAAGGAAGGATGGAAGGAAGGAAAGAAAGGAGGAAGGAAGGATGGAAGGAAGGAAAGAAAGGAGGAAGGAAGGAAAGAAAGAAGGATGGAAGGAAGGATGGATGGAAGGAAGGATGGAAGGAAGGAAGGAAAGAAAGAAGGAAGGATGGAAGGATGGGAGGGAAGGAAGGATGGAAGGGAGGATGGAAGGAAGGAAGGATGGAAGGAAGGAAGGAAAGGAAGGAAGGATGGAAGGATGGAAGGAAGGAAGGTAAGGAAGGAAAGGAAGGAAGGATGAAAGGAAGGAAAGAAAGAAGGAAGGATGGAAGGAAGGAAGGAAGGATGGACGGAAGGAAGAAAAGGAAATGAATGAAGGATCGAAGGAAAGAAAGAAAGAAAGAAGGAAGGGAAGGAAGGAAGGAAAGAAAGGAGGAAGGAAGGAAGGAAAGAAAGGAAGGAAGGATGGAAGGAAGGAAGGAAAGAAGGATGGAAGGAAGGGAAGGATGGATGGAAGGAAGGAAGGAAGGAAGGAAAGAGAGAAGGAAGGATGGAAGGAAAGAAGGATGGAAGGAAGGGATGGAAGGAAGGAACGATGGAAGGAAGGAGGGAAGGAAGGAGGGAAGGAAGGAAGGAAGGAAAGAAAGGAGGAAGGAAGGATGGAAGGAAGGGAAGGAAGGAAGGAAGGATGGATGGAAGTAAGGAAGGATGGAAGGAAGAAAAGAAGGAAGGAAGGAAGGAAAGAGAAAGAAGGAAGGAAGGAAGGGAAGGATGGAAGGAAGGAAAGCAAGAAGGAAGGAAGGAAGGGATGGAAGGATGGAAGGAAGGAAGGAAGGAAGGAAGGAAAGGAAGGATGGAAGGAAGGAAAGGAAGGAAGGATGGAAAGAAGGAAAGAAAGAAGGAAGGGAAGGGAAGGAAGGAAGGATGGAAGGAAGGATGGAAGGAAGGAAAGGAAGGATGGAAGGAAGGAAGGAAGGAAAGAAAGAAAGAAGGAAGGAAGGATGGAAGTAAAGGAAGGAAGGAAGGAAGGAAAGGAAAGGAATGAAGGATCGAAGGAAAGGAAGAAAGAAGGAAGGGAAGGAAGGAAGGAAGGATGGATGGAAGGAAGGAAAGAAAGGAGGAAGGAAGGAAAGAAAGGAGGAAGGAGGGAAGGAAAGGGAAGGGAAGGGAAGGGAAGGATGGATGGAAGGAAGGGAAGGAAGGATGGATGGATGGAAGGAAGGAAGGATGGAAGGAAGAAAAGAAGGAAGGAAGGAAGGAAGGGAAGGATGGAAGGAAGGAAGGATGGAAGGAAGGAAGGAAAGAAGGAAGGAAGGAAGGATGGAAGGAAGAAAAAAGGAAGGGAAGGAAGGATGGAAGGAAGGAAAGAAAGCAAGAAGGAAGGAAGGAAAGGAAGGATGGAAGGATGGAAGGATGGAAGGAATGAAGGAAAGGAGGAAGGAAGTAAGGAAGGAAAGGAAGGAAGGATGGATGGATGGAAGGAAGGAAGGAAGGAAGGAAGGAAGGAAGGAAGGAAGGAAGGAATGAATGAATGAATATGAATGCTACCACAGTAGTCAATAAAGGGTGCCTGTACAGAGAGCATGCACGTGTCCCCAAATTCAAATCCCAACTGACACTGAGCATCCTCTCATTCACTTCAATGGAAAGGCATGTTGGCTTCAGACAGCTCTCTCTCAAAAAGTATAAAGGTGCCAGCCTAGATTTTGACACCGTATGAATCCTGAGAAAATGCTGAACTTTTAAGGCTATTATATGTCCGTGTAGCTTAAAAACTGTAGGCATGGCGACGAGTTAGAAAAAGGGTAAAAATGCAAAATTAGCAGCTCAAAAGGTAGAGTGTGGGCCCATAAGTTTCAATGGAGAGCGCAGTTGCCAAACAAATCGTCATACAGCGAAAATTATAAGTCACACGGCTTAGATACTTACATTGTACGAATCAGCACAGTTGTGTGAAAGTTTATGTATAATACGTGTGTGAGCTTTCAAAACTGTAGGAGTGCCAGCAGTTTACAAAATGTGTAAATATTTTAAAAGCAACAGCTGCCACCACTCTAAAAACATAATGATACTGAACATTCCACCAGCAGTTTCAATGGCACAAAAATTACTATTAAAAGTTAAATGACTAAAAAACTATAAAAAATATCAAAAATCTGAATACATCCGTTAAAGAGCTAAACATCGTGAACATTTTAAAGTTTGAATGAAGTTTCTAGCACAAAGTATGAAGAAGTTATAAAGGAGACAAAAAAGGGGGAGAATAATAAAGAAAGAAAGAAATAGTGGGAATATCACAAGTTGGGCTAGCTTTTGCAAGCTAGCCCACCTAATAAAGAAAGAAATAGTGGGAATATCACAAGTTGGGCTAGCTTTTGCAAGCTAGCCCACCTAATAAAGGCTTTTAAACTTTTTGCCAGGTACTTTTATTTGAACGAGAGAATATTATTATTTGAAGTGTCTACTCTTGTTTAGGTTATGATTTGCATGACTCCGATTTATTCTTATTTGCAAATTGATATTAACTATAGTATCCACTAAGATACTATATAGCTCAAACTCATAAATCACCTGTTTGATTGCTATAATGTGAAGTGAATACAGCGTTACAGTGCAGGCCTAGTATTACATGTTGCAGTAGTGTAATCCAGGCCTTGGAATCACGGGTCGTGTAGAGCCAGTCAAATTTAGCACAGCTTGAAGAGGGATCCAGAACAGGAACTTAAAAAGAAGGAAGCCCCACACACTTGGCTCATGACAGTACAGGAACCGCTGTTTTGTTTATTTAAATTTTGCCTAACTTGGCTCCCAGTGTAGCAGCAGTTCCAGATAGAATGAGAATTTATGACGACTCTGAGCTTCCTCCAACCTCTTTATGAGCCTGTCAGGCGTTCATCATCTATATTCCCTGACACACATCGTTGTAATCTTTCACCATCCCCTCCTATGAAATGACTGCAGTCTTCCGTGCTCAAAGGATTATGGGAGATTAGCATTTCAAATTTGAATAGAGCTCTCATTGGCTGCGGGAGCCCAGACGACAGGAAGTCTTAAGCAGGTTGTTTGCATGCAGAAACTGGAATGAGTGAATGGAGAGAGACTGGAGACTCATCACCTACCTACCAGGGAGAGGCGTGATGAATTAAACATGTCTTTAGCTGTGTTCGGAATCGCTCCCTCTTCACTATATAGTGCACTATATAGGGCGTCAGCCGTTTTGTTTGTAGTGTCCGAATTCTCCACAGAATTTTCGTTCCCTATATAGTCCACTATTTATTTCCCACAATTCACCTTGATTTGCAGGGAACAGTGCATGTACCCTACATTTTCTCTGTTCCCTAGGTAGTTCACTACATGGTGAACCCTATATAGGGAATAGGGAGTGAGGGAACGAGGGAGCGATTCCGAACACAGCTTTTGTTTCACTGTCTGAATTGGCGTCCTGTATGCTGGCAGTGATGTGGCATGGCTGTCCTCCAGACAGTCCAAGCCCAGCTTTCAGATAGGCAGGCAGCATTGGATTATAAACGACTGATCGCCTTAAGGCCCAGCACTATACCCCCCGTCCACGTCCCCCCACCCCCAACCTGCACTTTCCCAGGCACTTTCATCCAGCTTTGTCTTCCATTATGCAAACCCTAATGGACACACAGAACACTTCTCTCAGTGTCTGAAGTTGTGGAGCGCTCTCTCTGGCCAGCGTGCAGTCGTCTAGCTGCAGAGATGTGTGGCAAAGAGCCAGGCTCCAGAGGTGGTCATCTCAGTTTCTCACGCCCATGCCAGCCCTGCGGCCCTCAGGAAGGAAAGGGGCAGAGCGGATACCCACCGCCATGCCAAAGAACACTTCTCTCCTCCCTCAACTCTCTCTCCCTCTCTCTGTCTGTCTCTCAGCCTCCATTTCTCTCCTTCTCTTTCTGTCTCTCTATCCCTCTTTGTCTGCCTGTGTGTCTCTCCATCTTTCCACGGGGTGTTAACAAGCTCAGTACAAGCCACTTAACTAATTACAAAACCATATAAAAAGAACAATATAGGGTCTGTGAGGAAAACTTTTCCTTCAACCGAACAACTGCTTTCCAAGAAACACGTCGGTTACTGCAGATACCATTATGCTTTTTACGTGGTATGTTACAGTCTATTGTTTGGTTTTCTTGGCTTTGAAATATGGCATAGATGTGAGATAAAAGTTGTGACATATTCCAGCACGGACCAGCACGCTATGGGGCCCAGCACAGACTTTTAACTTGACTGGCCTCTGTGTCAAAACACTGAAACAGGGCCTTTGCTAAAATAGTCTTTGCTGTGCTTGCCAGGTCTCTGTTTTTCATTTCACCCTAAGTTACCCCGACTGCTGGCTTGCAGTCTGGAATGGGGTAACCTCTGAGGTTTAGGAGGGAGGGGGGGGGGGCTCCAGCCTGCTGCTCTCCTCCCCCTGCTTCTCTTCCTCAGTAGCCTTTAAACAGCCCGCTAGTGTGCTTTTATAAGTATGAAAAATTGGGTAATCCAGTGGGTAGCAATTACCCTTCTTAATGGAGAGCTTTAATTCGGACTTGGGCCCCGCCAGGCTCGTTTCTAGGAACATGCTCAGCAGCCCCAGATGTTTTTAAATTAAGAATGGGACAAGTGCCATGAGGTGATGTGGAGAAGACTCCCCCCGGAGTGTAATCTACTCTGTCCCCCCCCGCCCTCCCCCCCTATCAGACCCTTCCCTAAAAATAAAAAAAGACACCTTTCCTTCGAGGATCCAGCTCATCACTCATCGTGTGGCGGCTAGATATTATAACCTCCATGATGTCACACATTGCTCCCTTAAGCCCTTTTCACACCGGTCAAAAAACCCACCAACACCCGCTAATATCTGCCTTTTGTCTTTGGTGTGAATGGTTACAATCAACATTCATTCCCAGCACAAATGTCTGCAGTAGTCCTGTTTAACCCCCCCCCCCCTGCATATACATGCTCATTTTGGTGTAAAAACGGTATTAAAGAATGCTCATAGATCATCTGCCATTTGTCATTATCCATTTGTCATTCACTCACTGGGGCCTCTGCTTGAATTATTATTGCAGAAGGCTAATGTGATTTCATGACCAACTGATTTGCAGTATGTGATTTGTGCCATGTTCATTCATTGCAGCCAATGTCCTGAGGCTTTGTCTGATTTTCCATATATTTTATGTTGGATACATTTCAGTAGCCTCTCTCCATTCTCATAATGTGTGTCATGTTCTGTAGCACGTTAATGCTTCTTGACAGGAGAGGGACACAGCTTGGGGGTCATACAATTTGTCTCAGCATGTCTGATTGGTTCCTGGCTTATCCGGCCATGTCATCACACGGGATATGGATGAGAAGCTTTTAGTCACATTGGTAACACACTTCGTAGCATGCCTCTCCACTTCATCTAATGTAATATCATTAGATGAAGTGGATGATTAGGCCAATAGATCTTTCTGTTGGGAATTGTGCACATGCAAGCATGAGACAGACATGTGGTGTGTGGGTGATCACACTACACCTTCACACTGCCTACGACTATACTAGGGTCTTTTATTTAACGAGCGATGTAAGAACACATTACGAATTCCAAACTACTCTGGGAGGTTTGATAATCCATGTTGTGTATTCATTTAGTGATCCTTGCAACAGATCCTTTATTTTTTTCAGCCTTCCTTCACGCTGGTGGCTGCTGTACAGGAATCCTTCCTGAAATGTAATCCACTTTGATCGGACATCTGTTTGTGATAACTATGGCAGCATGACAGGAAGGGTGGAGCTCGCTACCCAGACTCACCTCAGCAAGGAGCCTCACTTCCCCTCCATCATAGAGGCTTGATTAAGAGCGGATTAATGCCTGCCTTCCTCTCTACAATCCTTAGAGATTGCTTGATTAAAGTACCTAAGCCTACCTCGGATACTTTGGGTTGGAGGCTATGCATGGTCCCTCTTGCACTTCTCTACAAATGCATCCTTCCTCCTTTTCTTCTTTGAGGCGATCAGCTTCACTGATCAACTTGGCCCCGATTTCTTCAAGGAAGGGACCAGGGAAGGTTAGCCTACACATTTCAGAGAAGGTGACTCTGAGCTGTCAGACTTGTCTTCAGTGGTGACCTTCAGAGTACTTTATAACATGGATGTAGGTGTGGGCTGTGTTTTGACCAGGCTCTGTTTTTTTCCTCCTCTGTAGCTTAGATCCCTGTGAATTGCCACTTGATGACAGTTGTGTTTCCAGTACCTGAGGGGATGCTGGTGCGGGTGGGTTATCTGATAGCCTATTCATATTCACCATGGACTGAGAGTCCTCTGGCAGGTAGATAGACTCAGCTCTCTAAAACACTAATGATATTTCAATCTGACTAGGGCTTTCAGCGTCCTCTCATACCATGCATTATTGTCAGCTTGGTTTTATGTATGCCTGTTGGGTTCCTCCGTTTGTGAGTGCCATGGGGAGTGACTGAGTAAACGGCATATCTTTATAAAGAATTTTCTATTTTAATAAGATGACCATATCAATTGAGAACATGTCAGTGAGAACAAGTAAACATTGAGGTTAGATAGGAGGCCTGGTCAGGCGACTGGAGAGTCCCAGGCCTCTCAATTCTGGGTGTTTTCCTGTTGGTCACAGTGAAAAGCTTTTAATGAGGGTTGTGTGTGTGCCTGTGTGCTCGGGCCCACTCCTTCTTAGCACACAGACACACAAAGGTTACAGTTAGAAACAGAAGGGGCTACACACTCAGACAGGCATGCCGAAGCACACGTTTGTATACAGTACACTGACACACTCAGTTACACACCCTGACTGAGTAGGCTGTGGTGTTGCATTTAAAGGAGATGATTCATTCCTATTCCCGCTGAACACGGCGCATGTGACAGCGCGGACACACGCACGTACACACACGTACACACACGTACACACACGTACACACACACACACACACACACACACCAATAAATAATGTATTCACAAATGTCTACACGCAGACATTCACACACCTTCCTGTGGAGGTGGAGGTGAAATCACATACTAATTCCATGGAATCGCTGATGATTTTTTTGTGCGTGGCTGGCCAGCCGCGCAGCTAGTATAGCATTTGTTGGGTTATCACTCCCTCCCTCCCTTACTCCCGACAATGTTGGCCTGCATCTAGGCAGTAATCTCACTACACCAAAATCAAGAAGAACACCAAAACCAACCCGCCGATCTCCACTGCACAAGTGTCAGAGCATTGGACTCCCACCCAGGAGACTGGGGTTCAAGACCTGGTGGGGATGATTTTATGGGACTATAATACCCCAAACCTCCACACGTTCATCCTTTCACTCCAACCTTTTTGTCCCTTACCTAAATTCCACTCAAACCTTTTTATCCCTTACCTAAATTCCACAAGTAGAGTAGTGGTCAGAGCATTGGACTCCCACGCGGGACATTCTCAGAGATTACCGTCTACCTACTTCACCACCTAAAGGGAAGTGCATACAGCAAATAATGACTTTTGTCCAGACACAGAAGTTGAACCAATTGCAGCAAAATAGCTAACGTTATAGGAATCATCAGTGTAACTGCTTTAGCCACTGACTGCTACCAGTCAGTGGCTAATGTTATGGAAGCTGCTGCTAGTTGTTGTGAGCTCATGAGCTAACTGGCTATCCTGCTCTTATTGTGCTGGATTAGCATTGGAGGCATTGGAACTGATGTGTCCAGGCGATAAGACCTATCTTAATTTATCAGACATTATTTCATGTCATTTCAATTCACAGCTATTTCAGTGGCATGACTAGCTTCCGTCCTACCAGTCCTGAACAGAAACAAGCCAGCCACGCACATATGCCAGGTTGGATCTGGCCTGGTTTTTAAATTGCCTTACATGATAATTCAGGCTCATAACTCACTCCATTGCTTATCACATCGTAGAACGACTTCTAACCCCTAGAATAAGATGTCGTCTCTCTCCGTCTGGGCCTCTGTGAGAATGGAGCTTTGTGACAGCGGAGGGGAGCCAGGACAATGGGGCCAGTGTCACCTTGTAGCCTTGGTACAGACATAAGCACGACATCACTGGACAGAGACGGCGGGGATTGTTCCTCCATCAAGGGCACAAAATGGACAAAAGGTTTTCAATCGGCTGCATTTTTCAGGAAATAAGCAGTTTGTGTACAGGGCCATTTTGTCCTGATAGCAGTTTCTAGGTTAGCTCCAAGGTTAGCAATGACCAGTCATTCTTAAGTCACCAGGTTGTGCTTTTGACATTTGTTTTTGGTTTAAAGTGTGCAGAGATGTGGACATTTCTTTAATTGCCCCTGAAAGGGGGAGTCTCTGAAGGAATAAGGATAAATGTTGCCCATCTTTGCCATCTAAGTGCTTAGAATAGAATAGAATGTTTATTTGCCATATATAACCAGTATAGGTACATTGGAAGTCTGGTCATTGCTTGTCCTTACAGTATCTTATCAGCACTAATCCATTGCTCATTTCAGTCCTAGGTATGCAGCTAGACATTTAACTGTCCAAGGGGTGTCTTCAGTGTCGGTCTACAGCTGCTATTGGCTCTTGAGCTTGCGGACCGTGTCGGGAAAGATGCCGCTGTGGAGCCTCTTCTTCGTGGTCCTGATGCTCAGCCATCTCCTGTCTCTCCAGCGAGATGGTGCGAACAGGTGGTAGCCGGGGTGGTTGGTGTCTTTTGTCATGGAGATGGCCTTCCTGCCAGTGTCAGCTCTAGAGATTTGCGTTCACCTCCTTCCCGGAGGACTCACACTCAGACTCCGATAATTGTAGGACTGTTTTCAGGTTTCCTTGAAGCCAACAACAGAGTCTGAAGAGAGGAGAAGGCTGCCTTCTCCATGCGTACCCTGTGTTGTGACTGTTTCATCTCCAGAAGTTCTTTGTTTTGGTACAGTGCTGCTCTAAAGATAGGAGCCCCGCCAGCCTGCCTAGTACTACATTCTTGTGTGTAGGAGGCTTGACTGTCCTCTTGGAAATTAACAAGTGAAACTTGATAGGTAATCTCTGAGATATCTAATTGTGAGGTCTAGAAGGCTAGCGGTGAAATCCTTTTTGACCTTGTGGGTCCTCTGGAAGAGCTTGAGCCGAATGCTTTGGAAAAATCTTAACAGCCTGAATGAATTATGTGCTTCGGAAAAATCTGTGCGAACAATCTTTAGTCAATATCAGTCTCAATCTGATAAAGCCTTAAATAAGGTTTTATTTCAGATTAAACTGGATCCTGAAGGTCATTTTCATCACAGAGTGATACACGCACGTGTACACACGCATGCGTGCAGGAGCGTCCACTGATTAATTTTATCCACTGCTTTTCTCCCATCCACGCTGCCCTTCCTCTGAGGGCAGGCTGGAGCAGTGGTCAGCCTTCAGCGCCTGGCGACCACCAAGTCCAAGTGCTCCTGTCTGTCTTGGTCAGGGACAGAGAGAGAGAGAGTGGTCTGTTCCTCTGCATGTTTTTGTATTGGGCTTCTCTGTGGAGGAAACCCTTGTGAACACAGGGAGAACATGCAAACTCCACACAGAAAGGCACGGGAGATACCCCACCTGAGGACCGACAGCCCTGGTGAGAACATGCCCCCGACAACGTCCCAAGAAGGGATCGAAACCCAGGACCTTGCTGTGAGGTGACAGTGCAAAGCACCATGCCGGTGTTAAAATCCAAACTATCTTTTGCAATGATTCTTACGTTTTGGAACAGATTCAAGGACAAGAGAGAGAGGAGAAGATAAAGTTTAGCTCCAATATCCACCCCCTTCAGCATGACACATCAGCCATTAAGCATTTTCAGCACTTTACGCTTCATGCAGATTGGCCACCATCTTTCTCAGGGCTCGTGTGTCTGTCTGTCTGCCTGCAGTGCGTGCCACTTCCTGTGGGGACAGGCCCTGGTTAGGCTGATTGGCTGATGGGAGAGTGGACTTGCCACTGGTGGGTCAAGGTCATCAGAGGAGTACAGGGAGGTCTTGCACTACTAAGTCTGGTCACTGCAGTGGGACAGGAGCTAGTTGTTGAACAAGGGGACTGAACTGCAGTGCAACAGAACTAAGCAGTTTAGCAGTGGTTGAAAATTGCTCCATAGCTTGAGGGACTGACCCTCAATGCTTGTACTGTAAGTCATGTTCTGTTAAAACAATTAGTTGCCTACTTTCATCTGTGCTTGGAAAACTGCTGAGCAGCACATCTCTCTATGGTAGGCTATATACAGTGCATCCGGAAAGTACTCATACCCCATCACTTTTTCCACATTTTGTTGTCACAGCCTTATTCCAAAATGGATTAAAACATTATTTTCTCAAAAATCTACACACAATACCCCATAATGACAAAGTGAAAAACTTTTTTTTTTTTTATGTTTGCAAATGTATTAAAAAAATAATAATATATGAAATATCACATGTAGGCCTATATTAGTATTCAGACCTATGACTGGGTATCGTCACTGATTTCCCAAAACGATTCGATTCCGATTCACAAGGTTTCGAATTGATTTACAAATCAATATCGATTTGGAAAGGGATATTTCAGTAACAACACCAATTTGGCTTGATATGCAAGAGATTATCAGGAAACTAATGCTGTAAATTGTGCAAGAATGAACCCTCTAATGTGGCGCATTATTAAAAATATTTATGTGTACATTAAGAATTGACCCCAAAGCAGTTACATTAATGTACTTGTTGTTTAAGATGACCAACACACTACAGCAGTCAACACAATATAGTACAAGTTGTGCAACTCTTAACTCAGTGAGCTGACAGTCTAGGCCTAGAGTTTAGTCTACTAACAGTTAACTCGCTAGCTGTCTTTTGAATGCTAGCTAACGTCAGCTAATGATCAGACTGATGATTCAGATGATCAGAGTGATTATATGACTGATGTGTTAGTTATGATATGTTATGATATTAACTAGTTACTGGCAGTAGATAGCTCAACTTATAAGCTAGAGTGTTAGCTATGTAGCTAGCTAGCTCAGCTCTAATGTTAGCTAGATAGCTACTCTAACACGCCAGAGTTATGGGTTTAAAAGCTTCAAGCATCCACAGGAAAAAGCATATATTAAAATATCGATCTCGGGATTTATGAATTGATTATCGTTAATTCAAATGAAGATCGATTTTTAAATCGTAAAATTGTTTTGTTTTTTCAACCCAGCCCTATTCATACCCTTTAATCAGTACTTTGTTGAAGCACCTTCGGCAGCGATAAGAGCCTCAAGTCTTCCTGGGTATGACACTACAAGCTTGGCACACCTGTATTTGGGGTATTTCTCCCATTCTTCTCTGCAGATCCTCTCAAGCTCTGTCAGGTTAGATGGGGAGCGTCGCTGCACAGCTATTTTCAGTTCTTTCCAGAGATGTTCAATCTGGTTCAAGTCTGGGCTCTGGCTGGGCCACTCGAAGACATTCACAGACTTGTCCCGAAGCCACTCTGGCTGTGGGCTGAGAGTCGTCCTGTTGGAAGGTAAACCTTCAACCCAGTCTGAGGTTTTGAGCGCTCTGGAGCAGGTTTTCATCAAGGATCTCTGTATTTTTCTCCGTTCATCTTTTCCTCTGTCCTGCTAGTCTCCTAGCTCCGTAGGGATGGTATTATGCTGCGTTCCTTTTCTGTCGGAAAAGTCTAACGTCAAAATTATCATCAAATGCGTCATCTGAACTCGGTTTTCCGCCATTTTACTTGATACTTTATGTGAAAGTTGTAATAAGTTGAAAAGTTACACAAGTTGATATATATATATATATATGCCTATTCATCCATCCAGCATACCGCTCAAGAATGCTAGGCTTGTTCTGCAACCATTCATGCCATTTCATTACCCAGTCATATCCAGAGCTGAGTAGTTACCTCCAGGGCTATTTGATGTGGTGGTTCTTTGAGACCAAGCTTCGCCATGGGGGGCATATAAAAAAATACAGAAGAACAAGCATATATTATTCTGAGATTCTGTGATTTAAGGAAGTTTTTCTGACCTGAGGCTGTCCCAAAGATCTGTGCCAAATCTACTTATTCAATATTGATGTGACGTTATATACAGAAGGAGCCACCGTGGCTCCCTTAACCTTGCTTTACAATATCTGAGAATGTGATTGGTGTGGGAGGAGGAGGCGTGGTAGGAGACTGAGGCCTTTGTGAAAGCGAGGCTAGGAGGACGCACACACATTGTATCCCTCCAGACAAAGACACTCTTTTGTCCTCTCACAAAGAGCTGTCTCCCCCTATGTCACCCTCCTTTCCTCATCTCTCTCTCTCTCTCTCCTAATCCTCTGATCTGTCTGATTCATCAGACGGTTTCTAGCTCCCTCTCACAGTGAGACAATGCTCTGGCCTCTTGCCACCAGGACATGGTAACGGATCTGTCTGACTTCCTGAAGGAGCAACCCCTAGAAGTAACCCCTAGGAGCTGTGTAGGTTGACTGTTGACTCTTTTTCTATCTCTCTCTCTCTCTCTCTCTCTCTCTCTCTCTCTCTCTCTCACACACACACACGTTCTCTCTGTCTAATGATAGCTGTGGTTGCTTTTTTTCTTCTGTAATCCTGTTACATCCAGGAGTCAGTCAGACGTCCTCAGTCATCTGCCTCCCTCTATCCCTTAGAAATAGAGCAGTGCCCATGTTACAGAATCTGTACTAGAGATTCGTTCTATCTTTAAGCCTCTTGACCCTACTGTAAATTCATGGTAGATAAGGCAGAGATGGGCGTGGTGGTGGGGTTAATAATCCCAGGTTTAATCACTCAGGCTTAAACGGGTTTCGCTAAGTAAATACCTCTCTTACACCAGACACACTCTCTCTCTCTTTCTCTCTCTCTCTCTCTCTCTCTAACTGACCTGGGCCTCACTGTCTCTCTCTGACAGACCTGGGCCTCTCTCTCTGCTTTCCATTACATTACACGACATTACATTACAGTCACTTAGCAGACACTTTTATCCAAAGCGACTTACCCTAATTGCATTTAATGTAGGTACTGTTGTCATTGTGAATTCTGGCGAGTAGTAATACAAGTGCCTTTATAAACAAGTGACTAAGGGCATAATCTAGTGCTAAAGTGCAAGAGTAGCTAAATATAAAAAGTGCTTTAGAGGAAAGATCCAGGTAGTACTTCTTGAAGAGGTGAATTTTGAGCCTGCAGCGAAATGGTAAATGGACTGCACTTATATAGTGCTTTTATCCAAAGTGCTTTACAATGAAGGCCTCTCATTTACCCATTCACACACACATACACACTCCAATGGCGGCAGCTGCCATGCAAGGTGCTATCCTGCTCATTGGGACCAATTTGGGGTTCAGTGTCTTGCCCAAGGACACTTTGACATGTCGTGAGGAGGAGCTGGGATTCGAACCACCGACCCTACGATCATTGGACGACCCGCTGTACCTTCTGAGCTACAGCCGCAACGAAAGATGGGCAACGACTGCAATCCTGACGTCAGTGGGCAGTTCATTCTACCACTTCATTCCAACCAATCGCTCGCGGTAGCAGAGTGTAGAGGTAACAAGGGGGTGTAGGGCTTGACCATGGCCTGGAGGTAGGAGGGAGCTGTTCCTTTCATTGCCCTGTAGGCTAGTACCAGAGTTGGTAGCCCCAAGTTGTGTGGGAGAATTTGAGATGGTTGAACACCAGATGAGCTGCAGCTTTCTGTACAAGCTCCAGAGGTTTAATGGCTTTAATGGGAGTTGCAGTTGCAGGCGGGAGATGACAAGAGCCTGGAAGAGCACCGTTTCGTCAATGAGGAAATGGAGAATCCTCCTGAAAATGTAGAGCAGGATTCTCCAAGGGCATGTTATGGATGTGATCTGTGACAGTTGGTCGTCCAGGGTCACATTCAGATTCCTCGCAGTCCGAGTCGGCATCACCACTGTGTTGTCAATGGTGATGGCCGTCTCTGTGCAGGCAGCCCTTCCCCGGGAGGAACAGCAGCTTAGTGTTGTCCAGGTTGATCTTGAGGTGGTGTGTCGCCATCCACTCCAAGATGTCAGCCAAGCAGGCAGCGACACGTGCCTCCACTTGTGTGTCAGAGGGTGGAAAAGACAGGACCAGCTGGGTGCCATCGGCTTAACAGTGGTAGGAGAAGTCATGCGAGCGAATGACAGAACCCAGAGATATAGTGTAGAGGGAAAAAAGAAGAGGACCCAGGACTGACCCTTGTGGAACTCCCGTAGACAGACTACGTGGTTCCAACACGGACCCTCTCCACGTCACCTGGAAGGAGCGACCCGTCAGGTAGGATGCAAACAGGGACAGAGCAGAGTCTGTGACGCCTTTCTCTTCAAGGGTAGAGAAGAGGATCTGGTTGTCCACTGTGTCAAACACTGCTGAAAGGTCTAGGAGTATCAGGACAGAGGAGAGACAGTTTGCTCTTGTGGCGTGGAGTGGCTCTGTCACTGCAAGGAGGGCTGTCTGTCGAGTAGCCCACGTTGAACCTGGACTGGTGGGGTTCCAGGAGGTTGGAAATACAGTTGTTTAGATATAGCATGTTTGAGTGTTTTTGACCTAAATTATAGAAGGGAAACCAGTCTGTAGATTTTGATGTCAGAGGGGTCAAGTGATGGCTTCTTCAGGAGAGGGATGACTGGCAGTCTTGAAAGCAGAGGGAAAGCATCCTGATACAAGAGATGTGTTGATGATGTGGGTTAGGAAGGAAAGGATTTGGGGTGTAATAGACTGAAGGAGAGAGGAGAGGACAGGGTCTAGGGAGCAGGTGGTGGGGCGGCTTGGTGAAACAAGGTTGCGGACCTCATTAGGGGAGAGGAGAGGAAGGTAGGGTAAGGTGGGACGAGGAGAGGAGAGGGAGAGCAGAGAGGGAAGAGAGGGGGAGGTTGGAGAGGTGTGGTTGTTGCGTGGAGCGCCGACGGGGGGACGGGGGAAAGAGGATCTGATATCACATTTTCCATGCACGTGCTGGCTTGGCCTGGTGCGGTGTGTGTGTGGGCGTGTCAGCCCTGCGCAGCTGGGATTTGCATCTCCATTACAACAGGGCTATCCCCCACTTGAAGATGTTTTCCCACTGATGGACGTGTTACCCACAATTCACTTTGATTTCCTGGGAACAGTGCATGTACCCTACATTTTCTCCGTTCCCTAGGTAGTTCACTACATGGTGAACCCCATATAGGGAATAGGAAGTGAGGGAACGAGGGAGCGATTCCGAACACGGCTATAGTTTGTCTTTTCACTTGGGAGAAACTAATGATGAAAGTGCCGAAAAACGTTTGCTTACAAAACAGTAGGCTATAGCCTAATTCAAGATGTCTCGGACACCAACGACATGCTGTAGGCTACATTGAGTGAAAGCTACAGATATTTAACGAACAGTGTTCTTTTCTTTCTAATTTATTGTCACAATGAATCCTCAAATTGACAGCTATTCATGTGCAATGTTTATTTATTTTTATTTTTTATTTTTTTTTAACTATTAAACGAATGCTGCCCAGGCTAACGCTACAGTCGACAGAGAAATGTAATGAAGCCCACCAGCCTCACACCACCGCAACACGCTTGGAGGCGGGTCTGGCACCCCTTGGCCTCAGTCCATCAAAGAGTCCATCAAAGAGAGGCGGTTAGGCTTCAACAACAAGCAGTTGACATTTCAGGCTACTGTACTACCATTATATATAATCATTACCACCATTGATTATATATAATGGTACAGTAGGACCCCACTCATCTGAACTTCAGAGATCCGAACCTCCCGGTCTACCTTTATTTTAGCCTGCTATCTGGTTACTGGTGGGATTTTCATTACAGTACTGTATCCTTCTGTGAATAAAAACAGACTGTATGTAGACCTACATGTTGCCTGTAGGCTGTAGCCTACTGTCACGTTTCATTTCTTTGCTCTAATGTCGAGCGCAAAACGCAAACGAGTCTGCTGCGAGAGCTGCATTCCTTGGTAGCCAGAAAGTGCATCAGCAACCTGAAGCAGAGGAGTATCAAGTCATTTTTCGTTCCCAGTTAATGGACTTCAGGAACACAGACGTGTTGTGAGCATGTAGATTAGCCTACTAGGCCTACTGTATTTGTTAAATAAAAGCCTACAGCGTATAGCCTACATCGGTTGTTTTAAAGACTTTTAGGCTATACCATTTTGTTCTGCGAATACAGTAGCCTATCGATGCAGCGTAGGCCTCATTTGAGAATAAAGTAGGCTGCTGTATTTGATCAAAGCACGCACTCAAGTGGAAATTCGTTATCTTATTCTAGGGTACTGTAGGCCTATTATAGGCTAGGCTGTATCAGTTTAGTTGGCTAATTGATTGCAATTTTGATGCATTTTCACAAGTAATTAAGGGTATTTATCTGTCTATTATTTATCTGTCTATTCAACAAGTATACCACTTATTGAATTGACATTTCAGAGATACGAACGACCTGCGGTCCCTTTGGGTTCGAATAAGTGGGGTCCTACTGTAGTACAGAATTTGCTTGCTATTATGCCAAATCAAAGTGGCAAAACATAATCCCACTGCTTGATACAGTACGGTTTAGGCCTAACCATTCTGAATCTCCTAGCATAGCGGGGGACATCTCAGGAGTTAATGACATAAACCTTAAGGGTCTCTTCCTCTTGTGAGTGAAAATTTACCCTTAAAACCTGTTCCACACAAAATATGTTCTCTGTATGCCTTTAGAAATGCCTTTAGATATTACTTAAGGTTACCCCTGTCAGCTCATACAGTAAGCTGCCTCAACACCGAACAGAAAAGAGAGAATAGGGTTGGGCTTGTTATGACATGAGGACCCAATATCCTCACTAACAACCATTAACCTACCTCCCCCCTCAACAGCCAATCAGATTATTCCCTTGGTGTGTTTACTGGTTCCACAGTTCGATGACAGAGTACCAGACCCTGTTAGGTCCCCGAGGAACCTTCCCTGCCCGACAACAAGGGAGCTTGCTGTTTCCCAGGCTTCTAGAGAAAATAAACAACAGCCAAAAACAATCTACAGGGTGGAAGGAAAACGCCCAATGAAAGTGAGACCACTCCCCCAGCGTGGAGACGGCCCGAGCTCTATTCCAACTGCTATCTCTCTGTCTTGTCAGTATGTCAGATTATTGTGTAGGCCTGTAATACCTATAATCAGAATTTCATCCCTGAGTGAGTGGGAGAGATTATATGTCATCTCTCTTCTGCTCTGCACACCCTCTTGTGACTAAGACCCGCCCCCCCACACACAGTTAGACGGGAAGAGAATTCCATCTATCATGCATTGCACGTTGAGAGATAACACATGGCTGGAGTGTTTGAATTAGGTCAAATGCTGGTTCCGTTCTTGGGGAAAGATTTGATGTGTAGATGGGCTACATCCTGGGGTAGATAGTGGAACAGACAATGATATTAATAGCACTGTGTGTGGTCAGCCAAAGGCAGCCTCTCTCTCTCTATCTTTATCTATCTCTATCTCTACTGTATCTCTCTCTCTCTCCCCCAACAGCACAGATCCAAGCCATCTGGTTCTGGAGAAACTGTCCTCCTCACCATGTGCCAAGCGCCCACATAGTGTGGTCGGAGTGCAGAGCCAGGCGGGCAGAGCCAAGCCGGCCTGGTGGGCTGCCAGTGTGGCAGGAAATGCTGTGATCTGTGCTGTATTTAAGGGATTGGGCTGCAGATTGGGAGTTTCATTATGGGTATGGGTTTGTTGACCAACACCCCCCCCCCCAACTCCCAGTTATAGTAGTGAATCAGAATTAGTTAGTCCCATTAAGGTTGCAAAGGGCCAGAACATTTCCAGTAAATTTCCGGAAACTTTCCGGAAATTTTCCATGGTAAGTTAAGCTCGGGAATTGTGGAAATTTGGAGCTTTTTGCTTTTTTTTCAACCATTTTTTATTTTATATACTTATTTTAGGATTTTATCTATCTTTATATTTATAATTTGGTAGCCAATTGACCCTGACCTAGTGTCCAGTTACCCCCTAAACTAACTCTTGAGGATTCGTCCACAACCCGGCCGGTCGGCAATGTGAAAGGGAGAGACAACTCCTTGACTATCTCAGCTCCCAACTGTACTTCTGACACCAGGCAGGGTTGCTGTTGTGTGACGAACTCTCAAGCCGAGATTAGACTAACCATCCTCGGGGAGCATCGACCCAATAGGCCACTCCCTCTGGGATCCGGCCATACTCAGATCTGGCGAGACCACCGGTCCCTGATGGGCAGCTGCACCGGAACATGATGCATTAGACCGCTACACCACCGCAGACCCCTATAACAGGGAACTTAAATGTAGCCTAGTTGGGGGGAAAAAAACATAAAATGCAATTCTAGATCTTGCAGCATGATCTTGGTTAAAACAACCTGATTTAATGAAAATTCAGTTGAATTTTGTACTGTGCATTCTTCCATCACATGCACAGCTAATTCCTAGCATCCTGCACACTAAGGCCCCGTCCACATGTCCACGGATATTCATGAAAACAGACTTTTTTCTCTGCGTTTTGGCCTCCCGTCCACACGTACACAGTTTTTGGTCACTGAAAACGGATCTTTTTGAGGACGCCTTCCAAGGTGGAGATCTGTAAAAACTGTGGTTTAAGTGGATTCGTGGGGAAGGGTAAAAAGGAGCTTTCGGGTCTCCTTTGCGAGCCATTCTCTATTGCACATGCACTAGAAACAGTCTGAGCAGAACAATGGCAGCTATATACAGGACTCTTTATATTTGGTCCATATTGCTAGGCTTGCTTAATGCATTAGAAATCAACCTAGCTTTACTCCAACACTACACCGCCGAGAGTAAATATACTGCGGCAAATAGTTTTTATTCCACCTCTTCATAATGTTGCGAGGTCCAAAGTTGTTGCAAGGTCCAAAGTAGGACTACGCCACAAACGTGTCTTCTGGACCAGGCTTGGCCGATGCAAGCCTTAAAGCCTCTGTCCTTTTCCTTGTCGTGTGGACGGTGATATTTTCCAAAAATCTGTTGCTGTGGACACGATTTTTTGTTAACGGAGGGGGGGAAACTGCGTTTTTAGAAATATCCTTGTTCGTGTGGATGTGGCCTAAGAGGACTCTAGAATCCATTAAAATTCTACTCACAAATAGATTAAGCAAAAAATGTCATATTTAAAATTTGTATTAGAAATGTTTGCCTGCATGTCTGCTTATGACAAAGCAAAATGTTTATATTTATTTCTGTTTATGACAAGGTAAATACAGTTAGTATAAATAACCCCCAAATTCCCAGTTTATTCCTGTTAATTCCCATTAATTTCCGTTAACTCCCATGGAAAGTTTCCAACTTTTAATATTCCCGGAATTTTGCAACCCTAATTCCCATGCAGCTTTTCAACGTATTATAAGAATTTGCTTTTGGTCGAGGTACATAACCACGTGACAACATTGGACAGGGTGCAGGGATGAGACAGGACAGTACAAAGAGTGAGTACAAAATGCTAGTGCAAAAAAGGATAAGCTAAGAAGAAAAACGATATACAAAAAGTAGTGCAGTCAGTGTATATACAGTGAGTATGCAGAGTGTAATGTATGTGTATATGTGTGTGCGGCATGATATGTGAGTGCAGTGAATCCTATACAGTACATTCAGGTCATGTGCAAGTGTCAACGGTGTCTCTCAGTGGTGGCGGGGTCCGTGATGGGGGGAGCGTAAAAACAACAGTGCTCTAACGTGCCATAGCATACATGGCGCCATCTTGGTGTTGGTAGCTCAAGAAGGAAGCCATTTTCTCTTTTAATGAGTTCTCAAGGAAGCAAGGACATGTAATTAATTTGTGCTAGGTAATCCTATAAAGTTACACAATATAGACGTTGGTGCTTTAACCGCTGCTCATAAGCTCTTAATTAATGCTTTGCATCATAGGTGGATAAGTAAATAATCATTATTTGAATAACAACACTGCCCACATGAAAATCTCTGGTGTGGGGATGGAGCAGTACAATTCTTGAGATTACAGGATTCTAAGGAGCTTGTATAAAGTAAATGGAACAGGATGTTCGTCTAGTTGAAGACTGGTGATTATAGGTTGGAGGATGGGTTGCAGCATGTAACAACTAAAAAACATGTTGCTGATCAACTGCATAGCATGAGACACAGCAACAACATTCCTGCTTTCCGAGATGAACGTCATTCTCTGTGCAAAGCATTTAAACACCAGCCCTTCTACAGTAACAGTCAGGGACAGGTTTGACTACTACAATGTCACTACATGACAGGCCCGTAGCCGGGGGGGGGGGGGTCGGGTGGATCCACTATGTGACTGTTCTGTCCGGTGTTGGTGTGCTGTGTTGAGCATCTCTCTCTGACTCAGTGTTGGTGTTCTGTGTTGAGCAGCGCTGTCTGACTCTGCGGGACAGCCCTCAGTGACTCGCTCCGTGTTGGTGTTACGTCCAGAGCTGCCCTCTCTGACTGTTACGCGCCTCCTCTGATGGTAGGGCGTGGGGTGAACGTAGCGGCCTGTAGGCTGCATGAGGGAGAGACTGTGTGACCGGCTGAGTAACCGATTTAGCTCCAGTGTTTCGGTGGCGTAGCTGGTTAGAATGGGGTCTTTGATGCAGGAGACCCAGGTTCAAATCCACTCCTGGACAATAAAAATACACAACGCAGACGAGTTCAAATCTGTCACACAAATCATCCCTTTAGGTGTAGTTGCTGTGTATTTACCTACTTATTGCCAGTAGTAATTACCCAATAATTACCATATATTTACCAGGTAAATACTTAGTAATTAGGGAACTGTAAAATGAAGGGTTACCAGACAGAGTATGGTTATGGACAGAAGGAGAAGCAGAAAGACTGTGCGAGCAGTCTGCCTAAATCAAAAAGGGCCCTGAGCTCTTTCCACAAACCTAACTGCTACACAAAAATGTGCAACACCCACTTGCTCCTGACCTAGTGTTTCTTTGACAAAGGGTTACCTACGTGATGAGGTGAATACCCATGGGTTTCAGCCCTTCTCCACAATGACTGGAAAGGGAGGGGATCAGGACGAGGCCACAACCAAAAACCCCACACAGAACACTAGAGCAGGGGTTCCCAACCTTTCTTCCCCAGAGCCCCCCACTTACACCTGATGGAATTTGCACCCCCCTTCCCCCCAAATCACTGTGAACGTCCAGTCTGTGTATGTTTGTATGTGCGCAAATTACATCAGGTGTAAGTTAGGGTACAATGAAGTGCTTCGCAATGTAGCAGTAATATTAATTTTGACACAATTCATAGTCTTAATAGATTAATTTGTTGAAGTTATATGGTATTGTAGTGGCGTAAATATCATATAAAGGCTTTTTGGCCCTTCATCAGATATAATCATGTTTTTTGTTAAAATTGCTGTGTAACATGTCAATAACATGATTCTTTGACAAATATTTGTCTAGCAAATATTAAGGCCTCAAATTGTTTGAGGCCTGGCGCCCCCCCCCTGCAATTGTTGGCGCCCCCCTAAGGGTGGCCCGGACCCCAGGTTGGGAAACCCTGCACTAGTATATCACGGACAGAACACCAATACAAATAAAACAACCCTCTCCTCGCTTGCACGCAAAACAACGCAGAATATATATGTGACGGATCGTCCTCTGATTAGACAACAGGGGCAGGGGGATGATTGGACACAGCTGGACTACCGATGATCACAACGACACACACACATGGGGGGGAGACACAAGGCACCACACAGACGCACAAATGTTGGGACATAACACTCTCCTTTCTGAGGTGTGTTCTCATGCGAGGCTTGTGTAATAGACCCTTGGGCTTTCTCTCTCTGCCAGACCCAGACCGACTCACCATCCTTGAAGGCTGATGGTACATGCTCGTCCACCTCTCTCTCTCTCTCGCTCTCTCTCTCTCTCTCTCTCTCTCTCATTCCCCCAATCTCTCCCTCTCGTTCCCCCTCTCTCCCATTCCCTCACACCCCCTTTCTCTCTCCAAACCCCTCGTTCACACTCTCACTCCTCCCCTCCCTCTCTCTCCCTCTCCTCTTACATTACATTACAGTTATTTATCAATTTACAATATTTGCATTTAACTTAGGTAGGCATCTCCTTTCTAAACAAGTGAGTAAGAGCATAATCTATCCCTAAATGCATGAGTAGCAAAATAGAAATATAATGTTGGTGCTTTTAAAGGGAGGATCCTGGTAGTATTTCTTAAAGAGGTGAGTTTTGAGCCTGTGACGAAAGATGGGCAGTGACTCTGCTGTCCTGACGTCAGTGAGCACTTCATTCCACCACTGCGGGCCATGACAGAAAAGAGCCGTGACCATTTTGATCGACAGCAGGGACCTTGGAGTGACGGGGCTCTTGTTAATCAACCTCTCTCTTCTCCAGCACAATCTCTCGTCCGAGCCCGTATCGTTTTACATCATCATGTTACAGATGGTCGCATGGAGCCCCTGTTATGAATGCATTTCATGTCACTAGCCTAATCCTTTTTCGTAAGACCCGGTACATTTTTTAGATGGATGAAACCCAACTGAGGATCTAATGTTGGACTGAATAGATTTGACACAGAACAGATGCATATCTTGGTCAGTCTCATTACCGTATATCCCCGACCATAAAATGTATGTGCGGCTGCCTTTGAAACCACTAATGATGGTGGCCAGTCACACATGTAGGTAACGCCCAGGACAAGCCACACATCATAGATATGGCATTTCAGATTTGGTGCCTGCTGCCCTCTCACGCGTTTGTCTCTGCCCCCTGCAGGTGAGTCAGGGGAACGTCCCAGGCGTGGAGAGCGCCTCCCTGGCCATGGACACGGAGGAGGGGGTGGAGGTGGTCTGGAACGAGGTGCTCTTCTCTGACAGGAAGGTCTTCAAAGCACAGGAGGTAAGTTGCCGCTGTCACTGCTTTTAGGGGGAGCAGTTAGCACCAGTATTGCTGGGTTGTTTTGTGCAACCTCAAGACCATGTTGGTTTCCCTCTGGCGTTACGCATGGGAACCCAAACGTAGCCACTGGACCTGGAGAGGGCTTTCCCGGGGTCTGGTGGTCATGTTTGGGCTTTTCATTTGTAGACAGGTCTTCTCCTTACACAAGTGCTCTAAACAACCTCTTCTACATTTGCCCACCAATTCTCCACGCTAATATTTGTCACAATGAGAGCACGGTTTTTCAGAACCACCTCCACACATCTGATCTCTTTCAGGAGAAGATCAAGTTGATGTTTGACAACCTGATGCAGGTGGAGCACCCAAATATCGTCAAGTTCCACAAGTACTGGCTGGACATGAGGGACAATCAAGCTCGGGTATACTCATCTCTCTCTCTCTCTCTCTCTCTCTCTCTCTCTCTCTCTCTCTCTCTCTCTCATATGATTTCCCTTCTTCATCCCTCTCTCTTGCTCTACCCCCTACCCTGTCTCCTTCTTGGAAATGGCTGAAACTTAATTTACTTTTACTTTTTTCCATATGTTCTACAGGTCATATTCATCACAGAATACATGTCCTCTGGAAGTCTGAAGCAGTTTCTCAAGAAGACCAAGAAAAACCACAAGACCATGAATGTCAAGGTCAGATTTATTCCATTCGGTTACATGCATTCATTGTCTCCCACACCACCGTGTGGTGTAATGAAGCACTGCAGTCTAGTCAGAAACCACGGCTGCATTCAAAGAAGATGGGAGAGAGGCCGTTGATCAGCTGTTATTTTCATAAGGACATATATAATCTATTACATTGGAAAACAGACTTTACTGTAGTATATGGCCTTGTGAGAGGACTCATGTTTCTCTGTCATATGCTCCAGGCTTGGAAAAGGTGGTGTACCCAGATTCTGTCTGCCCTCAGGTAAGGACAGTGACCCTCTCTCTCTCTCTCTCTCTCTCTCTCTCTCTTTTCTCTTACCTTTCCTAATGGCAGAGCAGATCAGTTGGGAAGTGAGGGAACCACAGGCCATGGTAAAGAGTAGAGTATCAAGGTTTCTGACTAAGTGAATGTGTATGAGTGTCCGCTTAGCCTGGAAGAAAGGGACCATAATAATATTGATGTTGTTCACTGCCAGTTACCTGCACTCCTGTGACCCGCCCATTATCCATGGCAACCTGACCTGTGACACCATCTTCATCCAACACAACGGCCTCATCAAGATTGGCTCAGGTCTGCCCCCTCATGGCCACTTTCTACATAACACATCATCCCACAATCAAATCAAAACTAAATTGAATTTTATAGATTTAATATAGAACAATGAGCATTTTTCCCAGTTATTAATTCATATTGCTGACATTAGCCTCTGCTTTGATGCAAATTAGAATTATTCTCTGACTGGAAAGCTTGAATTTAAAAAAAAAAGTCTTTAACCACAGTTCACATTGTTAAACTACAACTTGCATTTTTCTGGTAGTGTACGTTTATTGACCAGTGACAAACCACCGATGCTGGTCTATACAACTGAACAACCATTGCTTTCCTCTCTCCACAGTTTGGCACCGATTGTTTGTGAATGGTAAGAACCATATAGCATTCTGCAACACCTGTCCTGTTCTCCTCATTATCGAACGTCAGCGTTTCCCTGTTTATTATCACATCAAATTATTTTGAAGTCAATATACAACAACGCTTTGTTAGTTCGATCCGACATGGGATGGGATTGTATATGACTTGAGTGTACAGTGAGTCGGGTTTGATTTTCTAGCTGTCTATCTTCCCTCACAAGTGTTCCCGGAGGCCAGTGTCCAGGGGAAAGGACGGCCCCACCGTGACGAGCAGAGGAACCTGCACTTCTTCTCTCCAGAATACGGCTGTACGGCTAGTATCAGTAGTCTTGATCAGTGGGTAGCCATCATCAGTGGGTGGTTTAAGTTGTCAATATGGTGCATGTGGGTTAATTATCCTAGCTGCACTATTGATCCGTGGCCTTTCGTTCCTCACACAGCTGGCGATTCCCACACAGATAATTCCGCCCGTCTGTTCTTTTCTTCTCCTCTAACATCTCTGCTTTCTCCTTCTCTCCGTCTCCAGCGCGGGAGGATGATTACGCCATCGACATCTTCTCCTTCGGGATCTGTGCTCTGGAGGTGAGGGACACCCCCAGGGACACCCCCCTGGTGCTCAGCACATCGATTTCAGTGTGTGTGTGTGCGTGTGCGCATGTGTGTGTGCGCTTTTGTGGTGCGTGTGTGCGTGAGTGAGTGAGTGAGTGAGTGAATGTGTGTGTGTGTTGAACAAGTCTAGACATGACACGCCGTTTCTTTGGCTGTTTTGCAGAAGTATACATCATGATTATATCCTCACACCTCCTATCTTGGTCTGATGGTCTGTTCTTAACAGCATGTATTTATAACTAGATGGCCGTGCTGGAGATCCAGGCCAACGGAGATGCTGTTGTGTCCAAGGAGGCCGTCGCCAACGCAGGCCAGTCTCTGGAGGACCCCCTGATGAGAGTGAGTCTCACTGCTGGCCCCCTGTCCCAGATACACCTCAGATAAGCACCACAGTTTCATCTATGCTAAACCTACTAATCCAGTTATAGGAAAAAACTATAGCTGCAACCACATATGTGCATGTGCAGACAGTCCCAATGTTTGTGGATCAACTAACCAACTGACATAGCAAGCTATAGAGCTACTAGTCAAGGCACTGCATTAGCACTAGCTTCCCAATTTGCCTAAATGGTCTAATTTCAAATGCATGCCATTTTCTTGTTCTTTGAGATATCTGAAAATGCTTTGACATGGTACAGCATGGCAGGCTACCCATGCCCAGTCAGTTCCAAGGTCCTAGATTATTGTTGCAAAAAGCTACTGTATAAGCACTTGAGAATTGTATCCAAATTTACCTACTTTTGTAAATGCCTATTTCTCCGGCATCTTGGATTGGACCTCGAAGTTACTGTTAACAACTTATAGGGAGACATCCATGATACACGTATATGTGAAATATCAGACCAACCAGACTTGCGGTTTATGAGGAGTTACCTTTTATAGATTTTGCCAAATGTTCAACCAGCAGAAAGATCCTGCATGTCGGACCTTATGGGTGCTTGAGGCAAATTTGTTCCCCGTGAGGAATGACATAAGTGTACCAAGTTTCATACATTTTCGTCACCGTGGGAATGCCAGCATTTTAAAATTTGTGTTTTGAATCGGTTACTATAGCGCCACCTATGGACGAATCATAGAAATGATTTCTGGAGTAGCTACACATGAGCTGTGTTTGGAATCGCTCCCTCGTTCCCTCACTCCCTATTCCCTATATAGGGTTCACCATGTAGTGAACTACCTAGGGAACGTAGAAAATTTAGGGTACATGCACTGTTCCCTGCAAATCAAGGTGAATTGTGGGTAATAAATAGTGGACTATATAGGGAACGAAAATTCTGTGGAGAATTCGGACACTACAAACAAAATGTCTGACGCCCTATATAGTGCACTATATAGTGAATAGGGAGTGATTCCGAACACAGCTATGGTCTCTAGTTGCAGCATGCAAACTTAGAGCATTTTTGGTCAAGGACTTTTTGAGTTATCCAGGAAAAGCTTTGTGGACTGACCGACTGAGAAAGCAAGCTATAGAGCTGCTGGGCACAGCTAATAAGCGTTATTGTGCATGTCATAGAATACTGTATATGGCTTCACAATGAATACAATATTATAGGCTACATTTAAAATATAGACTCATCATCACTATTAACACTTCGTAGTCCAGTTAAAATGGACGACCAGTGCTTTACATGGCTCTTCTCCATATGTCGCTACTCCTCTCGTTCCTGCAGGAGTTCATCCAGTCGTGCGTGCGTCACGAGGCCAAGCAGCGGCCCACGGCCCACGACCTGCTGTTCCACCGCGTGCTGTTCGAGGTCCACTCTCTCAAGCTGCTGGCCGCGCACTGCTTCATCAGCAACCAGTGTGAGTCTCTCTTCTCTCTCTCTCTCTCTCTTTGCTCTCTCTCACTTCGATCTCCCACTCTGTTCTGGGAACTCACACCACCTCACAGTTCTCAGTGGGTGTGTGATGATCGATAATGAACATCGGGGAAATAACTGTCATTAGACAGTACATGTCTATTTGGAACAGGGTCGTATTTAGACCAAGTGCGCCCTGGACTAGGTGTGAGCACAATCAAGGTACGGGCCTGGGCCTCTGGGTTAAAGGTCATGCTCTCACTTGCCTCCTCTCCGTAGACCTGCTGCCAGAGAACTGTGTGGAGGAGATGACCAAGTCCTTCGACCCCAACGCTGTCATGGCAGAAATCAAACATGGCGACCGAACAGCAGTGCAGCTCAGGTGCGAGCCGTCTCTCGTATGAGGGGCTGTATGGGGACGTAATTCATATTTTTCATGTGTACCTCATGTGTTGGCAGCAGTGGTGTAGTGGAGGGTATACAGTTTTTGGTATACAGTTTTTAGCCATTGAGTACACACCCACTTCATTAGTCACCACTACACCGCCGTTGAGTAGGATGGATTATGACCTCGCTCATACTCCTAACCTGTTCTCATTGAGACACTCTCATTCGCTCACACTCTAAAACTCATTCCCTCCCTTGCACCCTGCTTTTTTCTTTTCTTTTTTTACATCACTGGTCTTTGTCTACCTGTGAAGTGTGTCTGAAGTGCTGATGCCCCCTCCCCCCCTGTCCTGTCCTCTCTACTCCGCAGGTATTCTCACGTGTCTCCTCTGGAGCTGGACAAGTTCCTGGAGGATGTCAAGTAAGTTCCACCCTCAAGTTTGAACTCTCCTTCAAATCTGGCCTCTCTTCTCTTTCAGCTCTTATTCTTCTAAGTAAGCTCTATTCCCTCTCATTCAAAGCACACCTGAACTCCATGATAATGTCTGACTGAGGTATGAAGGCTGTCTTCAGCACCCGTTTAACCTTTGACCCCTTCCTTCCTCCCTCCCTCCCAGGAATGGGATCTACCCCCTCATGAACTTTGCGTCGGCGCGACCCCACCACGTCCCCCGCACCATGTCCTTGTCCCAGGAGCAGGT
Organism: Borostomias antarcticus; assembly: GCF_949987555.1. NCBI lineage: Eukaryota > Metazoa > Chordata > Actinopteri > Stomiiformes > Stomiidae > Borostomias > Borostomias antarcticus. The sequence continues at coordinate 20,880,316 of NC_140235.1, forward strand.
CGAGACTGTGAAGACCCCCACCCCAGAGCCCCAGGAGACAGAGACCAGAAAGGTAGGTGTGTGTGTATTTGTGTGTGTGTGTGTGTGTGTGTGTGTGTGTGTGTGTGTGTGTGTGTGTGTGTGTGTGTGTGTGTGTGTAACGGTAGTGTTTCTGTCTGCGTCGTGTCTTATTGGCTATAATGAAGGATGTCCCAATTTGAAGTATCATTGGCAGCAGCCATTTATTTCCTGAGGAAAACGAAATGAGCATCAAAGACTTGGCTGAGCACCGGCTTATAGCATGGGACCATGCTTCATAGACTACCGGGATATGAACAATAATCTTACACAATATATAACCATACAATAAAAGTAACAGCATACACAATAATGTACCTGAGGAAAACAAAATGAGCATCAAAGACCCTCACAGGCTATCTTGGCTGAGCACCGTAGCTAACTTTTAGGTTACTCTGTCGTCGAAATGATAGAAAAATAGAATTACAACTTCCACTTGATATACATGTAAAACAAAGCAATACGCAAATAATTATGAAAATAAAACTACTTGAATATAGAATATATCATGTTTAATCATATAAATGAACAGGTGCTCAGAATCTTTCAACCTACAATGGGACCATGCTTCATAGACTGTGGGGAAGCAAGGGGTTTACCCCCCAGATGTAGAGGAGTGCAGGGGGCAGTCCCAAGGTACAACAACACATGACAAGTGAAACACATAATTAATCTGCTACTAATCTGCCCCCCGCATGTGGAGGGTTGAGGAGGTTGTTTAGTTGATGTTTGTCCCTGTATGTTTTTGTTCTGTTTGTGTATGGGCGTGTGTGTGCTGTATGTCTGTCTCTATCTGTTCATCTGTGTGTGCGTGTGTGTGTGTGTGTGTGTGTAAGGGCAATGCTCCTTAACACCTGTGACACCTTTGCTGGTCTGATGATGTTTTGCAGGTGATTCAGATGCACTGTAACTTGGAGTCAAATGAAGAAGGGACCAAAACTCATGTGAGTTACAATCACAACCCATTGTTTAAGTACAGGTGTAATAATAATATTACATTTTATTTGTATTGCACTTGAAAATATCAGTGCTACAGATTAAAAACGGTGTGCTCTATACTTCCTTGTTTCAACATGAATCATACCTGCATGATTTATTTGATTCACGATTCATGATTCAAGTTGGATTATCACTACAGATCATGAGAGTTAGGAGGTTAATATATTAGGGTTGATCAAATGTCCCTCTATCCTCTCCATACTGTAGCTCTCTCTGTTTCTGAAGCTGGATGACAAGCTCCACCGACAGCTCAGCTGTGACATCCTTCCAAGTGAGTTCACAACCACAATAATGGTTTCATCACTTCCTGTAGATGTCGTGCACCGAACAAATTCATTCAAAGAATAATGTACACTTTTGAATCATTTGAACTCCATCATGTTGCATGTTGCTGAGATATTGTGTTTGTAACTTTCAGCCGACAGCTCTAAAGACCTTGCCAATGAACTTGTTCACTACGCCTTCATAAGTGAGGTACATACATGCATACATACATACATACATGCATACATACATACATACATACTTACTTACTTACTTACTTACTTACTTACTTACTTACTTACTTACTAGGGGTGGCTCCAATTAATCGATTAATATTTCGGTAAAAGTCCCTTTTTGGTCACTAATTGGTTTTGGTCAAATTGTGGTCATTAATTTTTTTTTCATTCAAATAAACACGTCCTTTAAAAAAATATTTTCATTGAACTGAACTAATGTCGTTCATCATCCATTCTGTAGCGCTATGTTGAGTGGAATGGGGGCTAAATTACAGCGCCAACATTGAATTGTTTTTTTTTCAGTCAAACACTTCTTTTAAAATGTTATCAAATATTTTGAATGTCGGCCAAAAAACGATTGATCAATACATACATACATACATACATACATACATACATACATACATACACATAGGTACATACATCTTTGTTGAGATACAAAGTCACATACAGTAGTCAATGGTGGCAGTAGTCAAATGTTGATAAGCAGGGCTGGTTCTCGGGTTATTATGTACTATTGTATTGCAAAACTATTTTATTAATTAATACGCAATTATTTAGTTGGGGGCAACACAACATTTAGGGTGGGTAATGCAGAGCGGGTTCCGACAGCTCTCTCTCTCTCTCGCTCTCTCTCTTTCTCTCTCCCCTGTGCAGGAGGACTGTGAGAAGCTGGCGGTGTTCCTGGAGGATGCTCTCAGCAGACACCGTCTCCAAGGTCTGGCCTCCGGGACCACCCAGTGAGATGGGGCTGGCCCAGAGAGAGGGGCCACAGGCACTGACCACTGGAACACAGAGAGAGAAGGGGGGGGGGAGTAGGCAGGATCACTCAGCCAGGAACAGAGGGACCAGGGCCAGTGTGGGACTGATTGGGGGGAAAATATTGTACGATGAAGGTTGGGCCTGAATGCTGGGAGAGCATCCCAGTGGATTAGGAAAGGCCAGAACTGAACTGAAGCAGGAACAGGAAGTGACCCTGGTTGAAGGTCCAGGGACATCATGGCTGTGTTCAGATATCCCCACAATGCAGTGGGAGGTTGACAACCCACTCACCCCCTTGCCTAAAAGGGCTGCCACGCCTTAAGATTGCTTCATAACTTCGGCTCTCCATAATGGCTATAGTGCATTCAGTATGACAACTGTGTTTTCAGTTATTTTGATACCCCTTAAATTCATAGTCTATAATATACTTCGATTGGATGTTGACTCTGTAATCATACAAAACTGATACAATTTAAGAAATGTACTCTGTTGTTTTAAGCCCCTCCCCCACTCCCCTGCATCAATGTTTAGTAAATGTACTGACTATAGAGCCAATTTAGACTGAAACTTCTAAATCCATCCACACAGGCAATGTTAGAAATGCTGACTTACCGTATTTATTTTATTCATTGTGAACCGTTGACTTGTTTTTGTTTAATGGTCTGTAGAGTACTACACATTAGAACACTTAGGTCTGAGCCTTTTCTCCCTGTACTACACATGCCTAAATGAGCCTCACCATGCATTGGTAGTCATGAGCAAAGAGGACGCCTCTCTCTTTGCCTGTTAGTGCTCTTAAGGGGGTCTCCCTGTGAAAGTGCTCTGAAAGCCAAAGACTTGCAAAGTGCCTAAGATGGCAATCCACCATGAACAAAATATCAATATTTACACTGCACCTTAATGTCAACAATTCAACTCTTCCAGTCTCTTGGCTAATGATACAAACAGTGACAGTTTACACAAAACTATTCTATTTTATCCACAAGATCAGTTTGGGAAGTGAGTGGGCTGGGTAGAGCAGTTGATTAAATTCTGTTATGCCTAAAGTCACAACAACAACAACAACATAGTTTCATAACACCAAAAAGCACCATCATTATTGTGCACCCTTCCCATCTTCGAGCTGCCATTGATATTCTAAGGTGCGATATATTTTTTATGATGAAGAGGGCATATAGCGTGAATATAGTGTTTACAAATTAGTCATTCAGCGCTTATGCCCGGGAGGGGCCATTTTTGGTACTAAAATGAATAGGTATGTTTTTTTTCTGTCTAAGGCATTGGGATTTAATTGTGAGTCTATGGGTAGTTTAAAAGTGCATCTGTGCTTTAATAATTGTGAATTTCCGTCATCAATCTTGAGCAGTATATTATTCATTCAAAATCTGCTAACTATATATATAACTTTTATTTCTTATGCTCTCTGTGTTGCTGAGATCTCATAACAATTGCACTCCTGTATAATTGTATCGCTTAATATATTCTGAAAATGTCAAGCCTTCTGAAGTTCTGTCTGCTCATCTTCTAGTCGCAAGCTATTCTCCAATACACGCATCAGTATTTCCTGTAGATAGCCCATGTGTATGTGGCTGTGCACGGCCCGGTGTGTTTACTTTAGACAAATGCGTGAACACACAGGATGGTGCCACTGCTGCTCGCATCTGACCCAGTACTCTTCATCTGCATGTCTTAATAGCTTGATACTGTTCAGAATTTGATTGCCTTTGTCAACGACAGCTCTATCAGCTCCAGAGGGGATCTGATCAAGAAAATGAATGTTTAGACTGAGCAAAGACTAAAACCCAGTCTTTTTTTTTTAACAACAATAACTCGACTACTTCCTCCCAAGTCTATTGAATGAACGTCAGCTTTGGATGTGTTTTGCTGAACCCTCTGTTCTGTACCCTAGTTCTGTAGTTATTAAAGACATGAAAATGAAAATAAAACAATATTATGTGACATTAGATTATGTGTGCGTGTTTCTAAATACTTTAACATCTTGGACTGAAATACAACTTTGATGCATGTCTTTGTGAATCCTGTATAAATCTGGCAAAGTGTTGTTCCACTTATCTGGCACCTGGATACCTTAAACTGTATACCTTTTCATAATGTAGTCATATTAAACCTTATGATGGTACTTGTACTTTAGGGGCGGCACGTAGCTTGGGAGGTAGAGAGGCCGGCTGGGGATCAGAAGGTCCCTGTTTTGATCCCAGCTCCCTGGGGATCAGAAGGTCCTTGGTTTGCTCCCGGCAGTGTGCTTAAGTACCCCCGAAGTTGTATCAGGCTGAGAATTAGTTTACACTAATTGACAAAACTTTGGCTGGTGGACAATGGATTCTGGAGGAGCAGTGGGAAAAGGACCCACGAAGTTATATTAGGCTGAGAATTAGTTTACACTAATTTGCAAAACGTTGGCATAATCTACCAATCATAATACTGTAACGAGCCTGGTAATTCAACTATTCAACCCTAGCTCTCGCGACATTATAGTGTGCTTCAAACAAAGTCCCCATAGCATTCTTTTTTTTGTCTCGCGACGCTTTCAGCCCGCTTACAACAGTCGCGGTGTAGGCCTTTCAGAAGACGGTGTGCTTCATGGCGGTGACGGAGATTGCGGTAACTTAAATTGCTAAAGCTTAATATCTTAATGCATAATTTGATGTTATATCATTTTCCTTCTTTCGCTCTTACATTTATTTAACATGTATCATAAGAAAATGCATCTTGCGATGTTTGCTCGCACGAGCTTTGCTCGATGAACGTAGCTAGCTCAGTTGGAGCCTGGCTAACTCTGCTAGCCATGAGGAGGCTAACTCTGCTAGCCATGAGGAGGCCCGCGCATCTACTGCTAGCTAGAGTTAACCATGGCCATCATCTAGCTAGGTGGCTAACTAGCTCGTCTGCAAAGCTAGCAGCTAGTAACGGATAACAATGACCATTGAAGTGAAGTATTATCTCCCTAGTTAAATATTCTTCGTTGAATATTGAATATTGCATATTAGGTAACTTAAGCCTAACTTACACTGAAGCGCAACGCATTAGCATGTATCAGGCTTGCAAATTAGCTAACTAATGTTAGCTAGCTAGCTATTGTTTCATTAGTCTGAAAGTATTTTCTTTCCCTCAGCATTTGTTGAATTGTTAAGGCTCCCCCATCAGTGTTCCCTGGGGGCTATCCTGCCTCTGGCGGTCCCAGCGATTAGCAGGTTGTAGGTAAGGACTCTGCCTCGTTATTAGGTTACAGTTAGTTAGGTAGTTTGTGAGCTAGCCGGCTAGGGTTAGCGTCCCGCTTGAATGGGTGACGCTGGCGTGAATCTGATACGCTGCTGGTGGTAGCTAGCTAGTTACTATTCCTCGAGGGATTAGCAAGATAGCTACTCGACAGTTTCTTAAAAGTAACTTGGCTTATTTTATACTTAGGTGCGATTGAATACCGGTACACAAAAATAATTGAACAAAAAAATCAGTTTGTGACTAGGCCGCGTGATATGTCATGTAACATCCTGTACGTTTTGTGCTTAGGCAGGTACACCTGTGATGATGGAGAATGGACAGGGCACGGGCTCGAAGCTGGGCCTGCCGCCTCTCACCCCAGAGCAGCAGGAAGCACTTCAGAGGGTAAAGCTGAATAACAGGCTCTCGCCCACATGCAACTAGGGGTGCACCGACATGAAAATTTGGCCCGATACCTATAACACATGTAAACAGTCTCTTTCCAAGAAAGTTGGAAAAGCCTATAAATCATATAATTACCACATTGTTTCCTCTCACAAACAACACACAACAGCTAGACAAAAATAATCAGTAGTTCACATCGGCCCTGTTTTGGCGATGTTTTCCCATACAATATATTAAAAACGACTAATATTGTCCGATACCAATATGATTGCCGATTTGTATTGTGCATCCCTACATGCAAATGTATAAATACTAATATCACCATTGTCTCACTCCCATTTTGTTGTGCACTGAAGTTACTCCACGTCCAATGGAACACATCCCATCATTGAAAAGGAATTTAATTTGTGTGCTGTTGGTTTCTCTGTGATCCAGGCAAAGAAGTATGCCATGGAGCAGAGCATTAAGAGTGTCTTGGTGAAGCAGACAATTGCCCATCAGCAACAACAGCTCACCAACTTGCAGGTGAGGCATGTTCGAGGCCCTGTCTCACCTGGAACCAAAGTCTTATAACGGACCACAGTTACCAAGTCTTAGCCTCCAGAGCAAACTGTAACATAGCCAGCTATCTCTCATGTCCTAGATTTTGTATTGTAATTCAGTCCTTTATAACATATTTTATAGCAGCTGCAGTTTATATCATTCAGACCTTTGTTTAGGTTAGTGGCGGGAATGTATATGTTCTTGCATCTGCCTCTGCTCTTTTTCAGCTGGAGAACACAAGAAAGACCATGTTAAACATACTGAATCATTTGCATTTGTTCTCGCTGAGAGCTTTTAAATGTTTTAGTGGGGTGCAATTAAAATACTAGGGGGCAATTAAGATTGGGTGGGTCTACAAGGGGAAAGATATTGCCAGTCATTTTTAGGTGGAGAGTGTTAAGGGCTAGTGTGACTGTTTATATAAATAAAAAACATGTCTAGCTGAGCAAGGATCTTTGAAGAAGCAAAGGCAAACGATATATCTCACCTACCTTTCAGCACTTTTTTCATCTTTACTGTCTTTCAGATGGCAGCAGTGACGATGGGCTTTGGAGATCCCCTCTCACCTTTGCAATCGGTCAATAGATTATTAAACCTTTTTCTGTGCACACTCCTGATTAAAAAGGACTGTTACCCTTCTTGATAGGCCTACTATCCCTGCCAAGGCAAATTAGCAAAGGATGCATATTTCAAAAAAAAGACATGGCTTTTATTGCAGTGAAAATCTAATCTTTAATTCTGAAAGCTGGAACACCATATAATACTTCCACTTGTGGCAAAAGCTGCGAGTTGTGATTTTACACTTAAAGATATTCGTAACTGGAATTGAACACACATTAATACAGTATATTTGAAATGTATACAATACATAATAGCTGTATACCAAGCATGGCTCATTGTATTGTACAATGTATAGTCTGTCTCACAGGCATAGTTGAAAACACAAATGCAGAAATCCATATCTCCTTTATAAATATGCAGCAACTTTGTACTGATAGCGTAGAGATAAGAAAGCCAACCTTGGGCATAGATCTAAAGAGGGTAAGCAGTTTCTTTCAATAACCAAAATGAGAGAACTGCAGTGACAGGAATCCCTCAAATTCATGTTCTGTTGTAGATAGACCAATCAACCCCCTATAATGTTGCAAATCAGTTAAAAAGTAAAACTCAAGCCTTCAGTGGTAGACCACCCCTGCCCTTAGAGACTTGAGACGTAAGTGTGACATGCTTTCATTAGGCTTTGTCGTGGATGTTGTTGTTTTTTTATATATAGGTGTTGATTTCTTTTGTGCTCCTCGTTCATATGTGATACACACTGTAAACGTATCCCCGGACTACAGGTTAGTTTCAGGAGCCAGCCTGTTAATACTGAGGGGCTTGCATGTCCATCACTTCAAGTGCTTTCACCCACACTTGTGCACTAGCAATAGAACCAGCTTATAATTAGCTATGTACGTGCAAGACATTTACAAAGAGACTTGGTAGATTCTAGATTAGCGTTCATTGTTAAATCATTGCTTAGGGCTTAGTTTGGTCTATGGTCCCAGACCGTGTTCATCTTTGTCCTGTATGTCTCGGCGGGGAAATCGGAATGCAGTAAAACAGTAATGTACATTTATAAACACAAAAATCAAGGTAGTGATTTAGAGGTTTGACATAAAGATTGTTACTCATACACATTTAGATTGATTTAAGTCTGTGTGCGTGTTTCCTCTCTGAGCCCCTGAACAGCCAGGTGTGTGTGTCTCCTGGGTCCGCAGGTGGCTGCCCAGAGGCAGCGCGCTCTGGCCATCATGTGCAGGGTGTACGTGGGCTCCATCTACTATGAGCTGGGGGAGGACACCATCAGACAGGCCTTCGCCCCATTTGGCCCCATCAAGAGCATTGATATGTCCTGGGACTCTGTAACTATGAAGCACAAGGTGGGTGGTAGTGTTCCATGGGGCACACTTTGGAGCCAGTGCCATGCCAGTGGATGTCTGGTCCGCTGCTCCTGTGCTAGGTCCATGAGATCAATATAGTAAATGTTTGCTTTGCTCCCTTGAACTCGTGGTGAAGGACCTCTGTAGAAATGAGTGTGTATTGTGGCTGGTTGGGGTCAAATGGACCATGACCTTGCATAGCTTGGAATATGAACGTAAAAACTTGTCAAACTGTTGATGGGATGAGTTGAGAGTAGAGGTCATCCAATACGAGTTTTTCAAGGCTGATACTGATTCCAGTGTTATAGAGCACACACATCAAACATATCAAAAAATGTTCCTCCTCTCTTTCAAATATTCCTATATCCATAATTAATGTAGCGAACTCTGTACCCTAAAAGGTATTCGATTCCACTGTCTGCTTGCCGGCCTTTCATTCTATGCAGGCATGTCTAAATGTGTATGTTTATTGTTTACTGTATTTTACACATTATTTCAAGAGTTTTGAAAAAAAAACGGCCATATTGCCACCGATCCTGATATGTCCCGAGATGGTATAAAATGTGAATCGGTCAATCGTATATATCGGGCAACCTCGTGGTCGACGAGTGGTTGGTTGGGTCCCATGCATCTCTCTGTGTGTCTACACAGGGCTTTGCCTTTGTGGAGTACGATGTGCCGGAGGCTGCACAGCTGGCTCTGGAGCAGATGAATTCAGTCATGCTCGGGGGGAGGAACATCAAGGTGAGCCGACATTGACCGACGGCCAGGTGGACCTATCAGGACGGAGCTCTCCATTCCCTAACCCTGTTTTTTTTCCCTCCTCTTTTTAAGTTTGGGGCTCCTCAAGCCCACGTGAAAATCTCAAGTACTCATTTCACTGCTTGTGTGTAACTGAATTACCTTGTGGAATTACTACTAATTGATGCCATCTAAACTGTCTGAAAGTATCTAAAGCCACTCTCATTTTTCTTTCTTTGCTTGTGTTCGTGTCCACGTCGTTTGCAGGTGTGTGCGAGTATCCGTGTGTGTGGGCGCGGGTGATGTAGTGTCTTCTCATGTCTGTGTGTGTGTGTGTGCGCTTGTCTTCTGCTTCCATGGTGTCACCACGTTGTTTTAGTGACCAGCTCCAGTAGGATGCCCTGCAGCGCGTGGCGCTGCTCTGTGTCCAAGATGTGCTGATGATGGGCTGCGCCTGGTTGGTGTTGCTTGGCCGCCCCACCTGCAGCACAGATCCCGTACAAACTCTCCTCGCGCGTCTGTCTGTCCCGTCTTTCGTAGGGTACCCCACCCAGGCTAGGGAAACGTCAGCTAGAGAGAGAAGCCTGCAACCGAAGGCCGAATCCACTCTCCTCTGCTCCTCCTCAATCTTTTGGAGGGCAAGATCCACGGGACCACCCCTTGGATCCTTCCCCCCAATCCCATTTGAGAAGGAGGCGAGGAGAGAGGAAGTTAGGAAAGCCGCACGTCTCATTTCATTTTAACGACCTGCGTTGATCGCTAGCTCATTCGTAGCAGCAGCAGCTCCTCCATGAGATCTTCCTGAACGGGCCTGTTTGGTTTAGTCAGTCGTGCGTGCGTGAGTAAACATGTCTTGGGGACAGTTGGCCCGTTAGAGCAGTTGTAGAGCATTATAGCCATTATAGAGAGCTACGATAAGATGTCTGCTGTACAAAGATGGATTTTTATAATGGATAAGTTTTTGCTTTGTTGCTGTATTTTGAGAGTGGGTGATTTGTCCACTATTGCTAGTTGGCTATTTTTGCGAGGTAGATGTTGAGGGAGTTAAGTTTTGTTGAGAGTAGTTATCAGTCATTAGTAAGTACTAAGACTATTGTTCTCATAACCTAGCCTCAGCAAGATGGTCAGGTGGAGATGCAGCTAAACCAGGCTAGGTGACCCTTGGCGAACTAGAATGCGAGTCCTTAGCTGTTAGCGGATGTCTTTAGAATCCACTTCCTCTCCTTCCATGACCTCTGGGCGGCGTTCCCGCGAGTGGAAGCCCGTAGGCGTTTTCTGAAGCTGTGACCCGTCATTCAGTGGCCCTGTGCTGGTATGATCTGTGCTGTAGGTGGGGCGGCCAAGTAACATCGGTCAGGCGCAACCCATCATCGACCAGCTGGCAGAGGAGGCGCGCGCCTTCAACCGGATCTACGTGGCGTCCGTCCACCCCGACCTCTCAGACGAGGACATCAAGAGTGTGTTTGAGGCCTTCGGGAGGATCAAGTCCTGCACGTTAGCCAGGGACCCCACCACGGGAAGACACCGGAGCTTTGGCTTCATCGGTGAGCAGGGGGGGAGAGCCCCCTCCTTTGCCCGTGGCCCTCAAGCCGTGCTGTAGCTCCGCGTCTCGTCCCTCGCCCCCGACCCTAACACTGTACCCGTTTGTGTGTGTCGCCCCCCCCCCCCCCACCCTGACAGAGTACGAGAAGCCCCAGTCCTCCCTGGACGCAGTGTCCTCCATGAACCTCTTTGACCTGGGGGGGCAGTACCTGCGGGTCGGCAAGGCCGTGACCCCGCCCATGCCCCTCCTGACCCCCACCACCCCCGGCGGTCTGCCGCCGGCCGCAGCTGTGGCTGCAGCCGCCGCTACCGCTAAGATTACGGCCCAGGCAAGTATGAATCCCTTCCAAAGGGATCTAATGGCCTTCCAGGTAAATATAACTCAGATCTAGCTAGGTATGACTGGCTCTGATATCGTCCACATAGACGAAATGTTAAACATAGCCTCTTTGTGTACATATTTCTTATTAATCAATTATTTCCCTGGCCATGAATCTCTGGGTTCAAAAAACAAACAATAACAACAAAAATAAATATATATATATTGAAGGGAGTGTGTATAAAAAAAAAAAAAAATCTGTTTGAGTAGGATCTTGATGTTCCCTGCTTCTATGTCAAACAACAAGGGTTGATTGATGAATTAATTAATTTTTGAAATCATGATTTTTTTTTCAGGGTGATAGGGCAGGTGTCTTATTATACCTGCCCTATGTTTAGTGTTCTACATTTGTTACATTATTGTCTCGTTATGCTGAGCTCAGCACACATGGGGAAATGTATCCCCTTAGGCCAATACCTTTTTACTTCCTGAAGCACTACTGTATACTATGATGAGATTGAGAAGCAGTGCTCTCGTTAGCTAATTGGGCGTCTAAGCTAATGACGCCAGAGTTGGCTCGAGCAGGCATGCTCCATGCTCTCTTTACTTCAACTTTATTTCAGTCTGTCAACATAATCTTGTTCAGTGCAAAAAGTATATTTCTACATAAATTGAATTTAGTCTAGTGATATTGATAGCAGGTTGTACTAGAATAATGTTAAGTATAGTATAAGAGATGAGAGATTTTAGTTATTAGGTATTCAGCTAAGTATGCTGTTACTGTGCTTGGCAATGCTGTGTGATTTGACTGTGCTTCCTTGCTTGTCTGTGTTTTCCCTGCTAATGTCTCCGGCCCCCCCTCTCTCAAGGAGGCTGTAGCCGGGGCGTCTGTCCTGGGGGCGCTGGCCGCGCCCCAGATCCTGGGACAGCAGATGGGCATACCACAGGCTGTCATGGCCGCCCAGGCTCCGGGGGTAATCACAGGTGTGTACCCCCATGCACGTGAGAGCAGTGCACACGGACCAGCTACACTACTCTACCCTTCTACTACATTCACGGATCCACCCCCTCCCCTCCTCCTAGATCTAGTGATTTGGCTCTGAGTTGGTGATTCTTACTGGATCAGCTGATCGGTTTGGCACTGTTCAGTGATCTGCTGTGGAGTTGGTCCTGAACCTTGTTAGTTGAAAGGTGTCCTGTTATGCTAATTTTCAACAATTTAATGTGTCCCCAAAACGTGTCTTTAGAGTATTTTTGCTGAAATACCACTCAGAATAAGCGTTCCTGCATGTCTCTATATTCCCCTCCGTTGACCACGAGATCAGATTGAGCCCTTTTTCATATGCAAATGAGCTCAGCTAAGAGCAAGTCGAACAAGGGCTGTTGACAACGCTATGCTACCTCAAATATAACTGGCTAGCCTGGACCATCCACAGTCGATGCCTCTGTGACAAATTTCATTGTCCCTGACTAAACATGATGGCGTTAGTGCACGTTATCTCCACGGTTGCACGCTGTTACCTCTAGCTACATTCGCTAGCTAGACACCACCAGGCTATATGACACCATTCGACTACAAACAAAAGCTAGATTCCGTAGACCGAGGAAAATCCAATGATGTTTGATCATCGCATTTGATCATTTTTAATGACCGCTTGAAGAACTAGAAGTCTACCAATTTCATTCCACTACCGTTACTCCAACATATGATGAGATGAGTATCCGGGTTGAGGCAAAAGGGCAGTTTGTTCATGTTAGCTAGCTAGCTAGCATTAGTACTATATGCAATAATTAGTTAGTTTCTGCATAATTTCCACGGACAGTTGGTATTGCTTGCTCATTCAGAAAGAGTTTATCTGAAAATCCTGCATTGTACTGACCCAGGTTGGAAAAGCAATCGGGCAAAAATGGCTAGCACACACCAGTTTTTTTGCCAATTTCAATGGGAACGTTGCCATCAAAAATCTAATTTATCCACTCGGCTCTGCTGTCCGTTGAGCTTGGGAGACGATCTGTCCTGCTTAGTACCTCCAAAAACATTTTCTATGCAAAGACATTATGCTAGTTAGCGGGGTCCCCGACTGACGTCAAGTTACACGGGAGATTTGAATGGCTTGCAGGGACAGTTTTTTTCTAATGTTTTCATTTGGGCTGAACACAACAAAATGACTGGGCTGTTTCACTTCATACTGGGAGGTGTCCCTGACACAGATTAAACCTAATCTTTAACCAAAAACACGTTAATGGGGTTTAGGGATGAGACAGTATACTGTAGAACCTTGAACCGCGGTTCTAATACCTCGGTATTAGAACCGTGACATTCCCTGTGTTTACGGTATTACGTTTACGGTATTACACAAAAATGCGCTGCTGAAACTTCACATTTCAAGTTGCTTGCAACAGTTAATTCTGTAATTTAATATAAGCTTGCTATTAATAAACTGAGCTTAATTACAATAGTGTGTATTTTCCATCATGTGTTGCACTGTAGTTCCTTCAAAGTAAAATACTTTGTTTTTTTTGTGTGTTGGGGAGGTGAAATGCCGTAAACCGTACCGTGTAACTAGATACCGTACCGTAATGCAAAAATCCATACCGTCTCATCCCTAATGAGGTTTATTTATTGAGACCAGGCCTTTTAGACCAGGCGCCATATCTGTAGTGGGTGAAGGCCGTGTCTTTGCGTTCCTGGCATCTGACTTTGTGTGCCCACCTCCTTCCCCCGAGGTGTGACTCCAGCGCGCCCCGCCATGCCTGTGCTGCCCCAGGTGGGCCTGGTGAACCCGGTGCTGGCCTCGCCGCCGGTACTGTCCAACCCCTCCCTGGCGGGAGGCCCCAGCGCCCTGCAGGAGCTGAAGAAGGAGAAGGAGGAGGAGGCACAGCAGGATGGCACCGGCCAGGAGATGCTGAGCGACCAGGAGCACATGAGCATCTCTGGCAGCAGCGCCAGGCACATGGTCATGCAGAAGCTCCTGAGGAAATCAGAGGTGAGCGATGGAAGCGAGACTGACTGGACCCTCCATCAGTGCCCTGCTCAATACTGTAGCCCACAGGCACTCCTAGTGATCTGAGGAGGTTTTTAAGAGACACTGCAATGTTGCGATGGCTCCTATTTTGTTTTCTTTGATTGGCTGACAGGGAGTTGCTGTCATATGATGACAGGGAGTTGCTGTCATATGATGACAGCATAATATTAGAGTACTTAGGCTCACCTAGGGGCCTTTTAGATTCTCTGCCATTCTCCTTCATCATTTCCTTGGTGAAATCACTGATCTGATATGACTGGATGGGTTGGTAACAGCTGTGCAGGGAAACTACTCTGTTAGATCAGAGAGGGCCCCGAGAAAATAAGTGTATTTTTAGGGAATTTGAGCTACAGAGTTGAATAGCACACCTGCTAATTTGTCTTCTGCTCGTCCCTAGTCCACGGTGATGGTGTTACGGAACATGGTCGGGCCGGAGGACATTGACGACGACCTGGAGGGTGAGGTCACCGAGGAGTGCGGCAAGTTTGGTGCCGTCAACAGAGTCATCATCTACCAGGAGAAGCAGGGAGAGGAGGATGACGCCGACGTCATCGTCAAGATCTTCGTGGAGTTCTCCATGGCCTCTGAGATGAACAAGGCCATCCAGGCCCTGAACGACCGCTGGTTTGGAGGTCGTAAGGTTATGGCGGAGGTGTATGACCAAGATCGTTTCAATAGCAGTGATCTCTCCGCATAAACTGTCTGAAATGGTCAGCCCAGCAACCATCCCCATTACTCAATGCTCAAACTCATGCCAGCTACTGTCACAACTGCTACTGCTAGAGATTTGGGCCTCTTTTACTTGTAATTATTTTTTTGTATTGATGTTGATGATATTAATATTATTGATGGTCCCTCTTGAGGGATTGGTTAAGAAATGAATATTTGCGCCTCATGAATATTGTCACTTGTGAGTTCTTGGTTTTCTTTTTTGTATTCTTTGCAGGTTTTTTTTATAATCAAATATTGAGAAAAGTCTTGATTAGGTTTCCCCAAAGTTTGCTGATTTATCTTCTAACATTTGTCTAGTCTCTGAAGCATTTAGAATTATTGGTTCCAATTTCTCCACAAAAATAAAATCTTCAAGTATGAATTATACAATGTTGTGATGTGTTTTTGGCGTGTGATTCAGTTATTAATAGACTCATGCTTCTTGGTTAATAAAATCAATCAAGTCCTTATTAATCACATACTACATCAAACAGTTCTATTAGCTCCTAGACTGTCTACACTAAGCAACACTGCAGATGTACGTAAGAAAAGTACACTGCTCAAAGAAATTAAGGGAACACTTAAATCACATCGTGGATCTCAATGAACGAAAGATTCAAGTCGAAAATCTTTAATTGCACTGTAATTCATGGAGAACAAAATGGCGTAAGAACGGTCAACAGAAACCAAAATGCTCAATTCAAAATCATACCGAAAGTCAACGTGAAAATTTTAGATTATAGGCTGATCCAATTTGTGTGAATTTCATAGTAGGAATAATGATAGTTTTAATCATTATTCCTCATCATTCCTGATAATATTAATGATAGTTGTAGAGTAATAATGACCACAGTCTATCAACTCCAGAAGTGGGGCCATCACGTAATGATAAAGACTTATCCACCTTTAACACCAAAGTAAGGGCAGCCTTGGATTCTGTAGCGCCTAAACTGAAAAAGGTTACAGCCAAACAAGCTTCATGGAGAAACTATAGCTGCTGCGCAGTACTGGGTCCGGCCGGGCGGAGTAAGAGGAGGAAAGAGACATGGCAAATATATGAGGGTCTAGGTGTACACATATATACAAAAACTGGCGCAGGCATAAGTTTTCCTGTTAACTGCTACAGTTAGGAGATGGAACAAGGTTTGAGATTGTGACATGGCAGCTCTTTTCTGTCCTGGCCACACAGTGAACTGCCCACCGGCATCAGAGCTGCTCATATTTCACCATAGGCTCAAAACTCACCTCTTCAAGAAGTAGCCTACTACCAGTATTGTCCCTCTTAAGCACCTATTGTTTTTTTAGTTATTTGCTTTTCCACTTTAAGTATTAGATTATACTCTTAGTCACTTGTTTAGAAAGGAGATGCACTTGTGAGTTCTGTTGAATAGTAGTACACTAACTTCCTATCTTAAATGCAGTTGCAATGCAATGTAAGTCACTTTGGATAAAAGTTTCAGCTAAATTACTAATGTAATGCAAACAGTCAAAGACATGCAATGCTGTTGCCAACTAGCCAAATAATGAATCTTAGCTGTGTGTTGCTGAAAGTTGAAGATTGAAGGTGGATGTCATATTGGTTGGAATTGGTTCAGTCCAACTACTGTACGTAAGCACACATTTTGTTTTACATGAAAAACAGGATTGGATTTTGATAGAATACTGTGGCAACTTGGGGCCCTCACAACCCAAAGTGGCCGCTAGCTGTGGGACTGCAGTTCCCAGAACCCCACAGGTTGTGGGTTAGAGAGCTAATGACTACCTGGGCTGATTGTCCAAACCTGCCTCAGCAATCAGCCACATACCCTCACCAAAAACTGGAAAACCCAGGCCAGAAGAAACCTGGGAGAAGAGGGGTGAGGCAGAAAGTATGCTGCCTCATGTGTGGATTTTGTTTGACATCTTTAATTTGTAACACTAAGCTTAGTGTTTATTAAAGAGACAGCCTCTGGCTATTTTCTGCAACTTGCTTCCCTTGTCTCTGTGTGCCACTGCCATTTCAACTTGCTTCCCTTGTCTCTGTGTGCCACTGTGTGGTCTTCCCTGTCCCCCTGGGTTGCCAAAACGATGAGGAAGTGTGCATGAGGTATAAGAGGAGGAAGAAGAGACAATAGCTGTGTTCGGAATCGCTCCCTTGTTCCCTCACTCCCTATTCCCTATATAGGGTTCACCATGTAGTGAACTACCTAGGGGACAGATAAAATGTAGGGTACATGCACTGTTCCCTGCAAATCAAGGTGAATTGTGGGTAATAAATAGTGGACTATATAGGGAACGAAAATTCCGTGGAGAATTCGGACACTACAAACAAAATGGCTGACGCCCTATATAGTGCACTATATAGTGAATAGGGAGTGATTCCGAACACAGCTAATGGCAAATACATGAGGGTGTGCTCATGTATTTGCTCAGACCATAATTGAAACCTTTAAAAATATTCTTTAAAAATTTAATCATGTCACAGCACAATGTCTAAGTTTGCATTAGCATTTTTTATTCGACATCCCCCTGGGCTTGAATGTTGAGCTACCTGCCATGTGAGAAGCCATAGATGGAATTCACACTGACAAGCAATCAAGGGTTACATGTAAATGTCACAGGTGTATGTGGAGGTTTCATCAGTTTCCACAAAATGTTTGTTAAAGGCACCACAAGGAGTAAAAAAACTAAACCAAAAACTAAATTAAAGTAGGGGTGGAAATATCAGAGATTGTGTGCAAGTCTCGCAGGCGGTATAAAATCAGAGGGTGGTAGGGGGGGTCGTCGTCAATGTCAAAGCATGGCCAGTCAAAGTCTCCGTCATCCAGGAACTGCCCACATACTCTGGCCACATGAGGCTGGGCATTGCACCAGGAGGAACCCAGGGCCCACTGCACCAGCGTAAGGTCTGACAATGGGAGCTGGAAGAAGATAACAGCACTGTGACTGCAAGAAAATCAACTGCTTGTGTCACGTAAATATAAATCATAAATTACCTTCAGTACGCAGCCTATGCGTCCAGAAAGCACCTGTAGACATTATGTCATGCAGGATTTACATGATATATTTACAGCATATTTGGTATTAATATTTGCTTGTAATTGCCTATTAAACAACACCAAGACCAAAAGGAGGATGCGCTAACTGTTTTACAATATTCTTGGTTGCTGGCAAGATACTGAATAAATGTTGACTCTTGGCTTGACATAATGGTGACAAGGTAATCAGGTGTTCTCCTACCACTGACAATTCAAACTTCATATTGTCATATATGCGCTCAGGCTGGCTAAGCAAATTTATGGAGAGAGGCAGTACTGGAGGGAGGTTTTAAGAAGAGTTGTGGCTGTGATACAATTTTTAGGGGAGAGATGGCTTGCTTTCAGGGGGGATGATGAGCTACTGGGTCATCTCACAATGGAAATTTCCTGGACATCCTAGAGCTATTGGAAAAGTTTGATCCATTCTTAGCTGAACACCTTATTGCTGTGGTGGACAGTCTGGGACTGGACCTGTCCAACTGTAGGGGCAGTCATACGATAATGCAAGTAACATGTGTTATAGAATTTACATCTGGCCTCAAGACCTTTCTATTCCAAACACCTTAAACCTTTGTTCTCTCTCTCCTTTTGTCCAAGAAATTGCCGCCTTTTCTCATGTCACATGTCTGTATTCTCGGCCACGCCTGCCATTTCATATGACGTACAATGGATTAGCCAATCACATCCTGGAAGCGCCGTACCTGTGTTTTGCTTGAATATAAGGCAGCACAAGATCAGGAGGCTTCACTTCTTTGGATGAACCACTCTTGTTGTGTTGTCCAGGAAGTCCTTGCGCTCGTATTGTTTTCTCAATAAACCAGACTTAACCTTTTGAGCGAATCTTGGTAAATCCTTTTTGACTAGATCAGTTAAAATCCGGGTCCAAGCACATCTTAAATGAAACAACCCACTGATCCATTCCGTGCGCAGTGCTTTCCCTGAATTTAGTTGGTGTCAACGCTGTAGACAGCTTGGAGACATTGTGCACAACTGAGAGAGGTCGGAGGGCTTTCTAGGGGCACTAGAGCCCTCTGACTACTGTACCAGGACCCTCAGCCCTCCTATAGGGCCCTCTGACTACCAGGGCACCTGGCCCTCTACTGGACCCTCTTACTACCATGGCCACCGTCTCAGGCCCTCTGAATAGAATAGGCCCCCGGACCTTCAACTACCTGTGCCACACAGGTAGTTGAAGGGCTGGGGGTCTAGGTGTCAGAGGGCTCTATAGAGGGCCAGGGGCCCCGGTAGTCAGAGGGCACTGAATGGGCATCAAAAAAAAGAAAAGATTGTTGATGGGCTTCGTTAACTGCTGCGAAAGGCCCAGGGCCACTGGTAGTCAAGGGCCCTTGGGCACCATCCACATTGGCCCAGTCTGTAATCCGTCTCTGGGTGGCAGGTACCGCCTCATGCTACTAATAGTGACAAGGGTCAGTATCAAAATGCAAAACTAGAGAAAAACCAGTCAGGAAGGATAAGGAAATAGAAATGGTCTGTGGCCACCACCTGCAAAACCATGTCCTTTTTGGGGGTTGTCTTGCTGTTGCCTCTCCTGTCCACCTGTTGCTACTTTCACTTGCACCAAAGCAGGTGAAATTGATTCACGATCGTTTGTTTCCTAACTGGACAGATCGATATCCCAGAAGTTTAATTGACTTGGTGTGTGATGATTAAGTGTTCCCTTTTTAAAATATATATATTTTTAAGTATAAAGGTAAAACGTGTTATGTACTATCTAGATACAAAGTATATACATACTGTATATGTTACGGCTCGCATGCCCTCGCCTCCACAACCGTCTCCCTCTCTCCCCTCTGGACCCGCTGCGCGCTCGGGGCGTCCTACGCGCTCTACCGCACGTCGCATCAGCCCGGGCATACAACGCTCTGGCTCTCCGGAGTTTCCCCCCACTGCCGGGCGTTCCCCGTCTCCGGCCAGCTCCGCGGACTCGGCAGTCTCCTCCCTCTCCGGTGACGAAGAATCGGATCCCGACATGCCCAGCACATCGGCCCGTGCGCAAAGACAAGAACGGCGCGCTCGTCTCCGACGATGACGCTGGCGCGGCTCTACTCACCGGTTTCCAATTATCATCACCACACCTGTCCCTCGTTCTGCAATCACCTTCAACCTCTACAAGAACCTGGTCTACACTCCACTCATCGCCAGATCTTACCATAATACTCTTGCGCTCCTGCCTGACCATCGCCTGTACGACAACCCCGCTCCTGCCTGAACATCGCCTGTACGACAACGCTCCTGCCTGACCATCGCCTGTACGACAACCCCGCTCCTGCCTGAACATCGCCTGTACGACAACCCCGCTCCTGCCTGACCATCGCCTGTACGACAACCCCGCTCCTGCCTGACCATCGCCTGTACGACAACCCCGCTCCTGCCTGACCATCGCCTGTACGACTACCACGCTCCTGCCTGACCATCGGCTGTACGACTACCACATCCCCCTTTTTGATCTTATTAAATCGCCCCTCCGGGCTTTACCGTTCCTTGCCTCCTCCTTTCCTGTTGCGCCTGGGTCCCAAAACCAAACCCTCACAGTAAGATCTGGCCAGTTTGGACCCAGCCAACATGGAGGAGAGACCTGCACCTCCCGGACTACTCCAAGCCCTCCCACGGACCCAAGCTGAGCAACTGCAGCAGGTATCTGCCCAACAGCACGCCCAGGACGAGCGACTGAGGGGCCTCGCTACTCTGGTCTGCACCCTGTCCGACCAGGTCACCGCGGTCAGTGCCCGCCTGGCTCCGTTCCTGAACCCCACCGCTCCACCAAACCGGGAGCCCCATCTCGCCTCCCCGGCCCTCTACGACGGGACGTTCACCCTCTGCCGGGAGTTCCTCATGCAGTGTGAGTACGTGTTTGACCTCCAGCCAAGCATGTACTCCACTGCGTCGGCTCGGATAGCCTACATTGCCAACCTGACCACGGGACGGGCTCGCCGTTGGGTCATGGCGGGTCGCGAGGGCGCAGCTGCCTACATGCAGGACTACACTGCCTTCGTGGCAGAATTCAGGACTGTGTTCGACCACGACGTCCACGGACAGGACGCGGACGCTGCTCTCTCCGCCCTCACCCAGGGTTCCAGCTCAGTAGCGGACTACGCCACGGAGTTCCGCATCCTCGCTGCCCGTTGCTCCTGGAACGAGTCTGCCCTATACAGCGCCTTCCGACGGGGTCTGGGGGACGCCATGAAGGACAGCCTGGCTGGAGGAGACAGACCAGCGACCCTGAACCAACTCGTCTCCCTCTCCATAGCCATAGACGAGCGCCACCGGGAACGCAGGCGCGAGCGGGCGCACCAACACCACAGCGCACCCAGACCGTCTCCGCCTCCCTCTGCCGGTCTCTCTCGGCCTGCCCCGGCCTCCCTCGCCCCCCCAAACACCGCTGGAGAGGAACCCATGCAACTGGGTTGGACCCGACTGACCCCTGCAGAGCGTGAGCACCGGGAACAGAACGGACTATGCATATACTGCGCTAGCCCAGCGCACGCCGTCGACTCCTGTTCCTCTGCACCTCCCAGGGCGGCAAAAAGAGTAGGCTCACTCGCCAGGGGGTACCGAGTAAGCCGGCTCATCCATACTCTATCCCGGACCCGTGCCGCCAGGTTCACTGTCACCCTCGCCTGGCAGGGGCACACGCTCTCCGTCCCTGTCCTCATCGACTCCGGTGCCGACGAGAACTTCGTGGACGTCAAGTTCGCCCACAAAGCGGCGCTCCCTCTCTCCCCTCTGGAGAGGCCCCTCTCGGCTTTCGCCCTGGATGGCCATCCCATGGGTCCCATCACGCACCGGACCCTGCCCCTCACTCTCACAGTCTCGGGTAACCACGTGGAGAACGTCCGCCCCTTCGTCATCCACTCTCCCGACGCTCCGTTCATCTTAGGGAGGCCCTGGCTGGAACTCCATACCCCTCATGTCTGCTGGAGCTCGGGGCGCATCCTCAGCTGGAGCACCACCTGCCACGCCCGCTGCCTCCGAGCTGCTCAGACCTCCACTCGGGTTGACCGGCCCCGTCCCGCTCCTCCTGACCTCTCCACGGTCCCTTTGATGTACCACGACCTCGGGGAGGCCTTCAGTAAGGAGCGCGCCCGCACACTTCCCCCTCATCGACCCTACGACTGCGCCATCGAGCTCCACCCTGGCGCCCCTCTCCCAGCCAGTCGTCTCTACAACCTCTCCCTCCCGGAGAAAGCTGCCATGGACACCTACATCTCCGAGTGCTTGGCCGAGGGCCTCATCCGACCATCTCGTTCCCAGGTGGCAGCGGGGTTCTTCTTTGTAAAGAAGAAGGGAGGTGACCTGAGGCCGTGCATCGACTACAGGCTGCTCAACAACATCACGGTGAAGAATAAATACCCACTCCCCCTCATGAGCTCCAATTTTGAACCCCTCACCGGTGCCACCATCTTCACCAAGTTGGACCTCAGAAACGCTTATCACCTGGTGCGTATCCGTGAGGGGGACGAATGGAAGACCGCCTTCAAGACCTCCCGTGGCCACTACGAATACCTCGTCATGCCCTTCGGCCTCACCAACGCCCCCGCCGTCTTCCAGGCCCTGATGAACGACGTGCTCAGGGACATGCTGGACGTATTTGTGGTTCTCTACCTGGACGACATCCTTGTGTTCTCCAGGAGCGCTGAGGAGCACGTCCAACACGTCCGCATGGTAATCCAGCGTCTCCGGGAGAACCGCCTATACATCAAGGCGGAGAAGTGCACCTTTCACTCCGCGTCAGTGGAGTTCCTGGGGCTCATTGTGGAGGGAGGCCTGACGCGACCCGACCCCCGCAAAATCAAGACCGTGGTCGAATGGCCTCAACCCTCTACCCGGAGGCAACTCCAGAGCTTCCTTGGCTTCGCTAACTTTTACCGCCGTTTCATACGGGACTACAGCCGGGTAGCAGCTCCCCTCACCCACCTCACCTCATCCCTGCGTCCGTTCATCTGGACACCGGCTGCCAGCGCCGCCTTCTCTGCGCTCAAGGAGCGCTTCACCACCGCTCCGGTCCTTCTCCATCCTGACCCCTCCAGGCAGTTCGTGGTCGAGGTTGACGCATCGGACACCGGCATCGGTGCTGTTCTGTCCCAGCGGTCAGTGGAGGACCAGAAGTTGCACCCCTGTGCCTTCCTCTCCCGCCGGTTCACCCCGGCTGAGGTGAATTACGACATCGGGAACAGGGAGTTGTTGGCGGTGGTGGGGGCCTTGGAGGAGTGGCGCCATTGGCTTGAGGGCGCGGAACACACCACCCTCGTCTGGTCGGACCACAAGAACCTGACCTTCATCCGGGCGGCCAAGCGCCTCAACTCCCGCCAGGCGCGGTGGTCGCAGTTCCTAGGGAGGTTCGACTTTACCCTCACCTTCCGGCCCGGCTCCCGCAACGCCAAGGCCGACGCGCTGTCCCGCCTCCACGCGCCCGAGGCGCCCCCCGCGGAGCCTGAGACCATCCTGCCGACCTCGCGTGTCGTAGGGGTGATCACTATGAACATTGAGGCGGTGGTGAGGCAGGCCCAACGCGCCCAACCCAGTCCGGCCAACGTTCCTCCTCGCCGGCTCTTCGTGCCGGACTCGGTCCGGTCCCGGGTGCTCCAGTGGGGCCATGCCAGCCGGTTTGCGTGCCATCCCGGGGTTCACCGCACCCTCTCCTTCCTGAGCCGACGGTTCTGGTGGCCCTCCATGAGGTCCGACGTCCGGGAGTTTGTGGTCGCCTGTCCCGTCTGCTCCCGCAGCAAGGCGTCCCACCAGCCCCCGGCTGGCCTCCTGCGTCCTCTCCCGGTCCCCAGCCGTCCCTGGTCCCACATCGCCCTGGACTTCATCACCGGTCTTCCCCCCTCCAGGGGCAACACGGTCATCCTCACCGTGGTGGACCGGTTCTCCAAGGCGGTCCATCTGGTGGCGCTCCCCAAGCTCCCGTCCTCTGCGGAGACAGCTGAGCTCCTCGTCCAGCATGTCTACCGGCTCCACGGTCTCCCCGGAGACATTGTCTCGGACCGTGGGCCTCAATTCACCTCCCAAGTCTGGAGGGCCTTCTGCAAGGAGATAGGCGCCACCATCAGCCTCTCCTCTGGCTACCACCCGCAGACCAACGGCCAGGCCGAACGGGCCAACCAGAGCCTGGAGTCCGCTCTCCGCTGTGTGTCGGCTCTCCACCCCACCTCCTGGAGCAAGGACCTGCCCTGGGTCGAATACTCCCTCAATGCCCTGACCAGCGCTGCCACTGGCAGGTCTCCGTTCGAGTCATCCCTCGGGTACCAGCCCCCGCTGTTCTCTCTCCAGGAGTCGGAGGCCTCCGTCCCCTCCGTCCAGGCCCACCTCAGCCGCTGTCGCCGTGTCTGGAGGGAGGTCCGCAGGGCCCTGCTCCGCTCCAACGAGCGCTCCTGCCGCGGTGCCAACCGCCGCCGCACTCCTGCTCCGGCGTATCGGCCCGGTCAACGTGTCTACCTCTCCACTGCTGATCTTCCGCTCCAGGTCCCCTCCAAGAAGCTGGCTCCGCGCTTCGTTGGGCCCTTCGAGATCGACCGTGTCCTGAACCCGGCTGCGGTACGTCTTAAGCTCCCTGCTTCCATGCGGGTACACCCTGTATTCCATGTGTCCAAGATCAAACCTGTCTCCTCGAGTCCTCTCATGCCTTCTGCCCCAGCTCCTCCGCCTCCCCAGATGGTCGACGGGCATCCCCAGTGGACAGTTCGGCGGCTGCTGAAGGTGCGCCGCCGGGGTCGGGGGTTCCAATACCTGGTGGATTGGGAGGGGTACGGCCCCGAGGAGTGCAGCTGGATCTCCAGGCAGCTCATTATGGACCCGTCTCTCCTCCGGGACTTCTACAGGGCACATCCTGACGCCCCCGGTCGGTCGCCAGGTGGCTCCCCTCGGGGGGGGGGTCCTGTTACGGCTCGCATGCCCTCGCCTCCACAACCGTCTCCCTCTCTCCCCTCTGGACCCGCTGCGCGCTCGGGGCGTCCTACGCGCTCTACCGCACGTCGCATCAGCCCGGGCATACAACGCTCTGGCTCTCCGGAGTTTCCCCCCACTGCCGGGCGTTCCCCGTCTCCGGCCAGCTCCGCGGACTCGGCAGTCTCCTCCCTCTCCGGTGACGAAGAATCGGATCCCGACATGCCCAGCACATCGGCCCGTGCGCAAAGACAAGAACGGCGCGCTCGTCTCCGACGATGACGCTGGCGCGGCTCTACTCACCGGTTTCCAATTATCATCACCACACCTGTCCCTCGTTCTGCAATCACCTTCAACCTCTACAAGAACCTGGTCTACACTCCACTCATCGCCAGATCTTACCATAATACTCTTGCGCTCCTGCCTGACCATCGCCTGTACGACAACCCCGCTCCTGCCTGAACATCGCCTGTACGACAACGCTCCTGCCTGACCATCGCCTGTACGACAACCCCGCTCCTGCCTGAACATCGCCTGTACGACAACCCCGCTCCTGCCTGACCATCGCCTGTACGACAACCCCGCTCCTGCCTGACCATCGCCTGTACGACAACCCCGCTCCTGCCTGACCATCGCCTGTACGACTACCACGCTCCTGCCTGACCATCGGCTGTACGACTACCACATCCCCCTTTTTGATCTTATTAAATCGCCCCTCCGGGCTTTACCGTTCCTTGCCTCCTCCTTTCCTGTTGCGCCTGGGTCCCAAAACCAAACCCTCACAGTATAATACATGAAGGGATGGGATGCTGGGGGCATAGGTGAGGTGCAATTGGGTTAGATAAGAAGGAATTATGGGTATATCTATTTATCTATAGAGTATATTGATATGTATATTCACAAGTACAGAATGTAGATATGTACAGAATATTCGACAGAGTATAAATATAAAGTGCAGTTGTGCTGAGTGTAGCTACAGAGTTTAGTCCAGATTTCAAGAGTCAATCTCTTCATTCTGGATCCTGATGGACTGAGGGAAGAGTTGAGTTGGTTTTGAGTATGCAATACCTCCTCCCTGACCTGAGCAGAGAGAAGAGGGTGTTGTCCGCGTGATTGGGATCCTTCAGGATTTCCCTGGCCCTGGTTCTGCACCGCCTTGAGTAGATGCCCTCTGGAGATGTGGGAGAGTCACCCTTGTGATACATTCTGCTGACCGTACCCCTCTTTGCAGTGCCTTCTGGTCTTGGTGCTACTCCCATAAACCAGGCGGTGATGACAGTCAGGATGTGTGTAGAAACTCCTGAGTATCTGCGGGGACACTGAGAATATCCTCAGATACCTGAGGTGGACCAGCCTCTGCCTTGACGTGCTCACCACCGTGCCCATGTTTGTCGTCCATGTCAGGTCCTTGGTGATCTGGACACCAAGATACTTGAAGTTTCCACCTCTTCACAGGGGTTCTATTGACGTTTAGGGAGTTTAGATGCTAGAATAGTTGTTAGCCAATTGTCAGATCATTTAGTTTTAAATGATGGAAAAAATATACATGTAGGCCTACTGCCAAAATTAGTAATTTATGAAGTCTTCCCTGATCTCCACACATTTAAGTAGTGTGCTATTTTGGACATTTAGCCCTTTTTGTGGTCTTTCTACCATGAACCTGACAAATGTGCTTTTCCCGAGACGGGAAGCACGTGGTGTAATCTTACCAGTCTGTTTGCTCCCCTGTGAAATGTATTGCAATCCAAATATTATTTTTACGTGCTTGGTATGATTTACGTAGTCCACCGTGGGAGCAGCGAAAACCAGGGCCAGGGAAATGCTTATGCCCAAGCCATGCCAAACACGTAAAAATATTCCGATTGCGATACATTTCACAGGAGAGCATACTGAGACTGGTAAAATGACACCATGTGCTTCCCGTCTCGGAAAAGCACATTTATCAGTTTTTCCAACGCATTTACGTATGCCACACTGACTTCCACTGTAGCCCTGTGAGAGCCCGCGGAAAAACTGCAGCTAGGTCAATGCTGGAACAATCTGTGAAATGATGGTCTCTATTTTTAAGGTTCATGGTAGACATACCACAAAGAGTGCTAATGTCTAAAATAGCACACTAGGCTACCCCTTTAACGAATTTGAATTAAACGGTAGATGGCGCTGTTGGGCTATGTCCATGGGCTATGTAATCAAATCAAGGCTAATCATTGCTCTAGCCACCTGGGGTCGCTATATGACTGTTTGACGATGTAAGGGAGTCGGCAGAAACTTGAGATACGAGTTTTATAATCCAGGGACAGCTGGTGCTTGAGCTGCTGGGCGGGGTTTACATTACATTTCCAACTTTCATCTACTTTCCACGAATACATAAGGTACTTTATTGATCCCAGAAGGAAATTGCATAGAATGCATGAAGGCTTGTGTTGTTGAGAACAAAATGTTGAATTAACGCACTACTAGTACGTCTAGCTGTACTAATACTAAGTACTTGAGATTCTCATCCTTTCATTTTAAGTAGTCGTACAAAACGAGGGTACCCTCATACAACAACAATGAGGAGGAGTCGCTGGGCGGAGCTAGGCGATTGTCGTTAGCCTGAACCTCCATCATCATCACATCACATTCTTACCACACAACTAACTAGCTGGTTTGTTGGCTAGCTTTGGCTTTTTCCTTCATTCTGGAAAGTTGCCAGGAAACTTGCTAACGACGAAATACAAAATAGACTTCACACAACCAGATATATTTGGTGGCTGCTGTCCACATTGACGGCTGCGCCTCTTTGGACTTCTGCGTTGCTCCCTCATCGATTAGCTCCAGTTTCGCTAGCTAGCCAGCAGCTAAACCACAAAGCGGCGGTAGCTTCATCCTCAGCTCAGTCCAGCCCTGCCCAGCCCCCCACACACACCTCGCCGGCCTGGTGCAAGGAGGGAAAGGAATCCCGTTGTTGTTGGTTCCAGCTACAGTATCGCTTCTAAACGGCGTTTGGCTTATGTAGCTATCTAGATGCTGGATCATTGCTCAAATACGACAGCCAGCATCGTAGATATTGAAAAGTCAGTCTCGACACAGCCGGCGTGAGGACGACTTCTTGACTGCAAGACGCAACTGGACCGAGGTCAGGAAGGACGGGAGACCGCTCGGAGTCCTTGCGTTGGTCGCGGGTTACACGGACAATTTCTGGTAACTTGCTCGCCAGGCCAGCCTGTGTTTTAATGGGAAGATTATTTTAGCTAATAGTCAGAAGGATCACTTGTCACGGACACCGTGAAACCCTTCGCTTTCTAGTTGGCGTAACGTAGTAACGTTAACATTAGTGGATCAGAGTAGCTAGCTAGCCATAACGTTACTTGCGAGCTAGCAGGCCAGCTTCCCTGTGTGTGTCAAGTAAAGCGAGCAAGCCTACGTCGCTGGCTAGCCTTTTATTAGCTATATCGTTAGCATAACTATGGAAATGAAAACGGCTGTGCGTTATTTTAATGTATGTCTTTTTAAAGCAGTAGTAGCTGTGTCAACAGTTTGATACAGCCCTCTAGGAAAACGAGGTCGCTAGCCAGCCAGAAGATATAGTTATAGCTGCAGCTTTCTGCTTGTTGGAGCCTGGACACCCACGGTCAGAACTGGAATTGGGAATTAGTACGATACGGATACTCCTTCGGTGTCCTTGGTTGTAACTGGATTTTAACCACCCTGCAACCGTTTTGGGGGCCTTGGACGGAGTTCTTTCCACTTCCCTCCTCCCCAACAACACTCGCCCGTTTCTCTCTCCGATGCGGAGTGTTGAGTAGCACCGGCAACCAGACCCCCACGGCGGCCGGAGATGTTGAAGTGTATCCCTTTGTGGCGCTGCAACCGCCACGTCGAGACGGTGGACAAGCGACACTGCAGCTTGAAGGCTGTCCCCGATGAGATATTCCGCTACAGCCGGAGCCTAGAAGAGCTTCTCCTCGACGCCAACCAACTTGAAGAACTGCCCAAGGTGAGCAACCAGTGGTTTTCATTTTTGCATTTTAAATCTGTGTGTCTGGAGCGATGTGGTTGCACTCATTTTCTGCAGCATTGGCGTTTTAACACTCTGAAAGGTATGGGCCTGTGACAGTGTAATGTCCTGTATAATGGTCCATGACTTTTTCTATTGTTATCTACTGACTGACACGTGAGAGGAGAGGTAAGTGCTCATGAGTACACACATTGCTAAAACGTCAAGCTGTCGCCCCCTCCAAGATTCATCTCAGCGGATGCTCAAGAGAGGAGAGCGGGCCTGCGTGATGGATGGATCACTGGACTCGGTGGACACACGCAAGCAGAGGAGAGGCTGCTCGCTACCGCAGAGTAGTGTGTGGGCGCGATATCCAGTGTGTCGACAAGAAGAGCTGGCATGCAGTTTGTTGCCCGCAGTAACGGCATGGGCCGGTGGGATTTGAACGAGATGGGGGAGGCATGCGTGGAATGACTCTTCCCACCATCTCCACACCCACACTCCTCTTTTGTGAAATATGACAGAAGTTCTGCTCGCGCTGGCAGGCCCTGGCCTCTCTGGGTTATTTTTAGGTGAGCTGTATGCTTATTCGTCTCTTCCCCACCCTAACTCTCCAACACACTCATTTAGGCGGAGTGCAAGTGAAGTGAAGCAGAATCCTGACTCCTTATTTACTCTGTGCTGCTCATTGTTTCTGGGGCCGTGGATGATGATGGGAGATGTAGTTCCTGGGCTTGTTCTGCTCAGAAACACAAGAGACTCTTGACTCCAGAGTCTGATGGCTTGCGGTGGCGCAAAGGACCAAGTAGGCACACAGGCACTAACAAAATACTGTGGTGTCGACAGCCCAAGGTCAAGAGATGGAATGGCCAAACTGCTGCAGCCACCTGAAAGCTTTTGTGCAGTTGTCCGCTCATGTGGAAGCATGCTACTCATTGTACCCTTTAACACATGCACCACATTGTCTCTTTGTAGTCTTAGCTGTGACAAACCATGATGTGAGCAGTTTGTGCAGAATGTGTGTCAGTGACGCACAAAGTTGTTAAAGCCTATTTACCGGTATGCAAACAAGAGAGAATGCAGGTGTTCAGCAAAAGATAATCTGGTTTAGTTCTCTTTACCGGCACCCATTCTTAAGTCTTAGTGTGCGCCGTGTGTGTGTGTGAGAGAATGTACGAGTGTATGGTTGTTTTTTGTGCTGACTAGGCCACGAGACGTGACTATAAGCTGAGTGGACTTGGCTTCTGCCTTCTGGTGGGACACAGACGGAGAGTGTTGAGGGGGGGGGGGGTGAGGTCTGCTCAGTGCTCTGCTACAACACACGAAAGCACACACACAGACTTAGTTGTTAAGTATTTGATCGGTCTCGAAGCTAGTTAGTTGGGCTCGTGGTTATATGTGAGACAGAGGAGCTGGAGTTGCCTTAATGTGGCTGCTGTGATGGATAAAAGCCTGGTCTACTCCTGAGCCCCAGGAACGTAAAGAAAAGAAGACTGACAAGTCACTCAGTCAACTCATGTGGCTTGTGACAGTGGGTAGGAGCAACTTCAATGGAATTGCGGGGCAGGCTCTCGGTGCAGCAGAAGTTCCAGGGAAAAGGCAAAATCTGAACGTTCTATGCAAGTTCCTTGGCTCAGCCCAGAGACACGTCGGGGCTACACTCTGATACCCCCGACGCGGACCTCCAACCAGCAAAGACAGACCTCCAACCAGCAAAGACAGACCTCCAACCAGTAAAGACGGACCTCCAACCAGCAAAGACGGACCTCCCTACGTGGCGCTGGCTTTAGCCGACAGGAACAAATGTGGAGTGACATAGCCACCCATGTTAGTGGGCGTGTTGCGTGAGACATTAAATATGTGGCCCCCCCTTGTGCGTCAGTCTCAGGAGTGCTTTAGACTACAGCTCCCAGCGAGGTCAGACTCATAGAGGTTCGGGACTTGGGACCTAATAACCTTCTTGGTTATGACAGGGCTTATGTGTGTTTCTGTAATGAGACTAGGGGCTAGCTGTAGAGCTAATGAGACCGTTAACATTACAGAGTTCCCTGGCCTCAATGATGTCATCCATCATAAGTTAACTTGTCATCACGGTCTCTCGCCTAACAATGACAGCCGTGTAACCTTAGAGAGTTGATGTCTTTTACGTGACAATGAATCTCAAGATGTCCTTCGTTGTACGGTACTGTGATTTCACGCTCGGTGGTTTATTCAGGCTCTTTTCACTCATGAATTCCCTCCTCTGTTGATCGCAAGTCTCTGTGGGATTACGGACTGCTGTGATGTCAGTCTGAGACAGAAACCGCGGGTGTGAATGAACAAATGAATTAATTGAATGAACGAATGCACCACCATGTGTGGCAGATGTCACAGAGATGAATCAGCTCATTGGTCACCATCTCCTCAGCAGTGTGACAGCAGAGCGAGATGGTCGACAGGCTGGCTTCCCCGGGGGTTCCGCCAGGCAAACCCAATCAAATGTCTCTCCTCAGACTGACAGCTTTCCTTTTATTGAGATTCACACAGATCATGGTCAATCTAGATCATGTTAACTTGGACTTTACCATAGTAGCCCCTCCAGTGTGATAAACCAAGTGTCTTGAACTGCATAATCCGGTTGAGGACAGTTAATCAGTAGTAGGTGTGTGTGTGTGTGTGTGTGTGTGTGTGTGTGTGTGTGTGTGTGTGTGTGTGTGTGTGTGTGTGTGTGTGTGTGTGTGTGTGTGTGTGTGTGTGTGTGTGTGTGTGTGTGTGTGTGTGTGTGTGTGTGTGTGTGTGTGTGTGTGATGGTCAATTAGTGCCATGTTGAGGGGGTAGATCTGCTTTATAGGGTTTTGGGGGGTGGGTGGGGGGGGTTAGCAGTGTGAACAGATGGTTATTCAGATGTCTTAAATTCACTGTGATTCTCTTGAGCCACCAACTGGCCACCCTAGATTGTGTGTGTGGGAGTGGGAGTGTGGGTGTGTGTGTTGTAGTAATCTCTGTTTCTGACGGGGCTGTGCTTGGTGAAAACAGGAGAAAAGAAACATAAGGGGGCAGGTGGACTAGCTCTATCTCTTGGCTCCTTTCCAGTGTATTTCTTACGACAAGATTGCTTCCCTTAGAAGAAATATTATCAAACATTTTTATTATGCTGTGAAGAACAAAATTATATGTTTCGGACAGGCTGTGCCAGCACATTGGTTCTGACAGAGAAATGCATTGGGCCACAGTAGGGCTGCACAATTATGACAAAAGATAATTGCAATTATTTGCTTAAAATGCTAATTGTGATTAATAATTGCGATTAATATTTAATATATAATATTAATATATAATATTATCAAAATGCTCCCAAATCACGGACGTTGATCCCTTTCTTGCTACTAACTCACTGACCTCGTTTTCGCAAAATTTTTCACTACTCACGGCTGCGGGTACTGAAATTGCTGCACACGGCGCACTCAGCGGGAACGCATGTGATTGGTCAGACAGCATAAGCGCCTGTGATTCGTCCGTGTAGTCCTAGCACACTCAATTCAAAGCAAAATTATTAATCACATTAATTGCGGCCTTTTACGATTAGTTAATCGTGGAGGTCATAATCGCGACTTCGATTAATTCACGATTAATTGTGCAGCCCTAGGCCTCTGTGAGGTTTTCCTCACTGTGACAGTATCAAAGGGCCTCCTTTGTAAAAGAGAGAGAGAGCGAGAGAGAGCTAGCAATCAGGAATTCCCCTTCATGCCCAAGTCCCGGCTCTGTGTTTTCTCATTACGCAACTCTTAATCCCCACTACTCTTTAATGCATCTTTTGTGCTGCTGCTGCTAAGTAGGCTTCCTCAGTGGCTTTCACAAATACCATGAACTGGTAAACATGCCAATGACAAAAACATGGAGGATGAGGAGAGCACTGGATTAGCCGCTGTGTGTGTGTGTGATGATGATGATGATGAGTAGTAGTACACTTTCATTCCAGAGAGAACAAGCATGACTTTCATGAATCATGATGGCTGAGAATGTGTGCTTGCTGTCCAATCAACCCGTTAACTGGGCCTAGTTAGACGGGCTCTTGTGAGTTATGGGATGTGGGCTTTTCCCAAGATTTGCTTGAGGAGGGGGAAGTATCTTTTAACAGTCCCAGAAAAGTCCCATGACAGCTTACAAAGTAGCCCATTCAGCCGGTCTGACATCCCCCCTACCCAGGCCGTCATATCCAGTGTCCCTGCTCTTTGTTCTGCTACCTGTGTGTTGTTCTGTACTGCCTCTGGCCAGACTCGCATTTGTACACCCAAAACATGAGTAGTTAAATGGGCATTATAACCAGGTGAAGGCCACTCAGTCAGTTTTACCAATACGCTATGAGTCACTCTTTAATTGTATTAGGAGTAGGTTAATTGGTCTTTTTCAAACCATGAAACCATACTGTAGAATACAGACAGACAGAAATGTGAAAAATCAATTTGTTTTTGCTGGATCATCCGAGCCTCTTGGCCTCAGCTACACTGCAGTGACAACTGTTTGGCTTGCCATTGTTGTGGATGAAGACGGATGAAAATGTGAGGTGGTGGGTGTGTCTCCACTGGATGTGTAGATCTATTGTCTGCAGAACAGGTTTGACAGACACTCCTCCCAGTGTTACTCTTAAGGACCAGGTTAGGTAGGCAAGGTATCTGAGACCAGGTTAGGTAGGCCAGGCATATAAGACTAATGGATTTCTTCTTTGATTTTATGGGACTGAGTTCATCTTCTTACTTCTGGCCTGTCGGCTACGAAAATGGCGCTATAGTGCCTTCTGCAATAAAATTACGGACAAAATAAAGTTATGAAACCAGGTATGTTCGACCCCATTATATGTTTCTTATTATGAAACATATAATTAGGAAACAAGAGGCCGACTTTGCATGCGAGGTGGAGAGAGGAGGTGTGTGTGTGTGTGGGGGGGACTCGGAGCTGGAGCGGGTAGTACAAGAGAGCCCCATGCTGGAATCCTACAATCTTACTGTCACATTAGGGCTTTTCACATTTCACCTAGCCCAGGCTCAGTGCATTCTTAGAACCTTCTGAGCCTCAGGCTAAGGGAGCTGTGAGCTCCGGCCTAAGGGAGCTGTTAGCTCCGGCCTAAGGGAGCTGTTAGCTCCGGCCTAAGGGAGCTGTTAGCCCCGGCCTAAGGGAGCTGTTAGCCCGGTCTATGGGAGCTGTTAGCTCCGGCCTAAGGGAGCTGTTAGCCCCGGCCTAAGGGAGCTGTTAGCCCCGGCCTAAGGGAGCTGTTAGCTCCGGCCTAAGGGAGCTGTTAGCTCCGGCCTAAGGGAGCTGTTAGCCCCGGCCAAAGGGAGCTGTTAGCCCCAGCCTAAGAAAGCTTTCACACTGGCACAATCCTGGCACATTCCAAAATGCACTAACCCCGACTTTAGCCTAGTACTTGCTGGCCCTACTTGCTGGCCCTGCAGAGCAGTGTTAGGCCCGAATTTGCAGGGTTATCCCCTGAAAATCGACTTAACACAGGGCTAAAAGGTGCCACTTCTTCCAACTCGATTTGGCAAAAGTTTGATCTATGTTTTGTTATGCTGATTGGCTGAAGGAGTCTGTCTGTCAAGGCAAGTACTCCCACACACTCAAATCTTTCTGGGCGACTGGAAGCCTACACAAAAACGTTTTTACAAGGAAGTCTGGCTCTCAAGTCTCTCTCTTGCCTGAGGGTGAATTAGGGCTTCACCCGTCTGTAAAGATGGGCCTCAGCCATGAACCCCCTACTCCCTCATGATGGGATATGAGACTATTTGCTCTCTCCTGAGTCTCCTGTGTATTTTCAGTTTTGGGTCAAACTGCAGTTCAACTTGAATCTGATTCATGTTCACTTCTTGGCTTTGCTGCTGTGGCTCAACGCGTTGTAATTATCCTATTGTTTCCTGCTGGTGGAATAAGTAATTTGGTTAATGGGACACGTCTTTTGTTTAAACAGTCCAGCTTTATTATCCTCTACAATGAAGGAGATGTCCGTGATTTCCTGCTGCTGTTTTGGTGAAATCTCGCTCCACTCCCCGACTGTCCGCGTTCACTTAATGGAAGAAAAATTCAGGTGCTTTGTCTGACTGGCGCATCACCTGCCCTACAACCAAAAGTTCAGCGAAGTGTTTTTATTAAATACAGTATCTAGGACAGTACTTTGTAGACTGTGTTCTTCTCAAGTACGTTAGTGGTTTACATGCCCTCCCCCGGTCTGCAGCCAGCCAGTAGGAGAGGGCGTAGAGGAGGAGAGGGAGGAGGGAGAGCTGGACTGGGAGGAGGGCTGGCTGAACTAGGCCAGGACTGGTGATAAATCACACCTGCCACTGCGCCGGCCCCTCTGCGGTAACCCCCTCCACCCGCTCGCCCGCTCTCTTTCTCTCCCTCGCTCACTCCATCTCTGCTCTGTCTCCCTCCTCTCTCTCTGCTCTCCCTCCTCTCTCTCTGCTCTCCCTCCTCTCTCTCTGCTCTCCCCCTGTCTCTCTGCTCTCCCTCCTCTCTCTCTGCTCTCTCCTCTCTGGGACCAGTAAGCTGTGGTACAGGTTGGTTCTGGTTGCCCAGTGGAGAGACTACAGACTATCTGAGTAGATGATGAGAAAATGTGGTCGTCATTCAAACCCTGGGAAATGCAGAGTTGCAGAGAATGGATTACCCCAGCCACTCCCACCCCAACTTTTTTGGGGGGTAAGGGACGTCAGGTATACACATGTACCAGAAATGTTGTCTTGGTGAAACATTCAAACATCTAACATTTAATCAGAGACGAGGTTAAATACATAAATGTACTGCGATTACGAGGAACGAACGTGAATACAAAGTAATCAAATGTACACAACTTAACATCGTATGGTGCTCAGTTACCCACCTCACAGTGTTGAGTGAGCGAGGCAGCAGCAGTAAGACGGCAGAGGAAACTGTTAGAGATCGAGGTCCCTCTTTTAATGCAGGAGCACATTCAGCAGGTTCCTTTGTCTGAGCAGATGACCAGCTGGTCTCACATCCTGCCCCCCCCCCCCCCTTGCTAGAGAGGGAGAGGGGTGTATTCCGGAGGTGGATTAACACGGGTTCCCCCTACACACACACACACTCGCCCCAGCTCTGAGTTGGTGGACGTGACCCTGGGCACCTCAGAGCGGGTGCACCACAGCGGCACTCAGCCTCACTGATCCCCAGTTCCCCCGCAAGACTGATCCATCCTCCAGCCCTCGCCCCGCCCCCCCCCCCCCCCCCCCCACACACACACACACACACACACCACCCCACCCCCGGAGCCAGCCTGACGGGAAGAGGGCGGATGGGGAGAGACTCAGCAGGGAGAGAGAGGGAGTCATGGAGCTAACAACCAAGCTCCGGGAAGGGGAAGGGGGCTGCTAAGTCTCCATGTTCTTGGCCTGCACAAACATCATTCATAGACACACACACACACACATGCACAGCCTCACTAAACCCCTTTCAGGCCTGTTGCGGGCCGAGGCCTCCCTGCTCTAGCCTGCACTCTCCTCGCACTAGTCGTCACCCTCGAAGGTAAACATATAGCCGGGACGGCAGTGAATAATTGATGGCGTTGGTGGCAGCAGCTGTTAGCGATAGCAGCGAGCCCTGCGTGACTGTGTCATACACGGCTGGCGCACAGTGATAGGCCGGAACCGTCGGCGGTGTTAGCTCGAAGCACACAGAGACACACTGGCTGCCCGGACGACATGGAAGAGAGATGGGCCTGCCACGTAACAAGAACTCTTGTTCTGTCACAAGCATTCTCTCGACTGTCTCTCTCTCTTTCTCTCTCTCTCTCTCTCTCTCTCTCTCTCTCTCTCTCTCTCTCTCTCTCTCTCTCTCTCTGTCAGCCTCTTTCTGTATCTCTCTCTCTTCAGCATCCCTCTCTCTCTCCTTCTCTTTTTCCTCGCTGCAGCTCACTGTCTCTCTCTGTCAGGCCCTCTCACGCTTTCTTGCCCTCTGTCTCCTCCCCTCTGGGTATTTAAAGTGTGGAGGCCGGCAGGTCAAGTTCACAGACTTGCTAGTCTCAGGTGGCTGAGAGGCGTGTCCTAACAACTCTCCCGTCTAACCCCGACACCCTTCCTCACGCCTCCACGGCTGTGTGTAGGGTCACTGCCCTCGCATCACATGCCCGGCCGTGCAATCTTTACCCGCTGAACGTCTGCATTTAGCCTGTTATGATGCTCCTTTAGATTAGCTATGTACCAAACCTAGAAGGACTGTACCTTACTTACACAAGGCAAATCATTTAGAATGATCCTTGAAAGCTGTTTTCGTACACTTTTATTAACACTAGATTTAGGGTGCGTGTCCACCGGGGAGCTGTATTTTAGGGCTGGCGTTGTTTTCTCATTGTTTACAATGGTTAATGAGCTCTAGGGTGCTATAGAAACAAGAGCTGTGTCCCAAGCGCTTTTTAGTGCTATGGGCACTAGGCTTTTTTTTCAGTTGAAAAAAATCGAACTTTTTGGGCTAGAGTGCAGGCTGTAAAAGGCTGTTCTGATGACGAGGACAGTCAGTCTTTGGCAAAACTGCCAAAGCACTAGCTAACATTAGCTAGATATCTTAACGTGGCTATTTAATCTACAGTCTGCAAAAACATGACACTCGTTGCTAACGTAGGTGTAAAACATCGGTAGCCTAGCCAGCTCTAAACTTCTAGCTTTAGTCCGCTCTAAGCAGCTGTAAGCTTGGCGCTGTTCAGCTACATACAGCTTGCCGGTGGACACACAGCCTTAGTCCTGTGATAATATCTGTTTTATCTGTGCACCGCTGAAGAACCGCTTGCAGGTAAAGGTCAGTCATCTGCCAGAAGAACAGAACAGAGCAGGACAGCGCGGTGAGGTGGAGGTGACATTTTCTTTTAGGGTGCCGTTTCTGGTGCCTTTGATGTCAATGGAGCTCAGCCTCCATTGCTGAATGGCCACACGATTGTCCCTTTGAGGCCTCTTAACCAGGCCTCTGATCTCCCTGTGGAGAAACTATCGACTGGGATGGCGCTCCAAGAACCGACCACAAACAAATCTCCCTAGCCTTTTATCTTCAGCCTGCACACACACACGCACACACACACACTCTTTAAAGGCCTCTATCTGTCTCTGTGTAACCAGACACCACCTCCCTTGACAGGTATTGGTGTGTTTGTTTGTGTGTGTGTGTGTGTGTGTGTGTGTGTGTGTGTGTGTTCGGTCAGCAGTCCTGGTTTGCAGGAAGCTTCCATCAGTCTCTGCCCCTCACGTCATTGTATACATCGCAGTATGGATTTATATTGATTCCTTGGTCATGTAGTCATATCAGCTGTGCTGGAGGAATCATTTCAGGACTGCGTCATAGCCTTATTCTGAGACAGGGCAATCTATAGACTCACGAGTCAGTCTCTAGAGACTGAAGACATTGGTCCAGACTTCATTGCAAGTGGGTGGAAACAATTTGAGAGAGATTGGTTCTCAAGGCTACTTACTTACTTGCTTACTTCATAATGGGGCGGTGAATGTTTTGTTTTGATTCTCCACTGCAGTTAGGGATGAAGATAGGGGGAAGATATTTCCGGTAAGGCAGGTCCTTCACACTATTGGAGATGTAGGCAGTGGTTCTGATTGGTAGCGTCCGTTTTAGGCGCTGTTCTAGCCAGCGATTTTCGGTGATGTCTCCAGACCTTTGGAGAAGATCTCCAAAGTCTGGCATCGCGAGACTAGGCAATCTATGTGCTTCAGCCAACTAGCTAACGTTAGCTACGATGCCATCGTCCATTCAGCTAGCTAGCTGGTCAAGTCCAGGTCTTGAACCTAGGCTTGGCATGAGCAGTTCATTCTTCATGTCAGCTGAGGCTGCTCTCCTCATCACCAGTTCATCAGCGAGGCAAATTAGCCTCCACAGTGGCAAGCAGAACAAAGACTTTCTGGTTCTGAGTACAGTGTCCACATGTCGACAATTGAGCCCAGTCGAGAATGACCTCTCTCTGTCTGGGTTGGTACCACTGACAGAGCTGGCGCTAGGAGGCCCACAAAGAGCTGGTTTGTTTGCCAGTGGGGACTCAGTCCAGTCAGTCAGTCAGTCAGTCAGAGCAGAGGTCTGGGTTAGTCCTTGTGGCAGAGCCGAGCTGAGAGGCCCACAAAGCACTTGTTTGTTTTCTAATGGAGGACGTGTCAGACAGAGCAGAGAACTGGGCCGGTCCCAGAGACAGGGCTGCACCGGGCGGCCGACAGTCACACAGCCGATCAGAGGTCTGGACCGCAACCAGAGCTGCGCTGGGTGGCCCGCCCGCCACAGTCAGTCAGAGCCGAGGTCTGTCTGGGACCTGGCGTGCTGATTTGTTGACGTTTGTGTTTTCCTTGTTGATTCCTTTTCTGTTGGGAGCGCCTCAGCGGGGCAGGAAGCGGGAATGATCGAGTGAGCCGTGGAATGTGCCGGTTCTGTTTTTGGACGCGGCGCTGCCGTGAGTTCATCTTATCACGTCTAGAGGCTACAATACTCCCTGACTGACTGACTGGCTGACTGGCCGGGCCCTGCTGCCCGCCTGGCTGGCCTACAGAGTGGAGGGGCACAGGAACCAGGCTAAACATCACAAGCACTACGGGCCTCATCTGCTTCTTCATGACACGCAGTACGATAACATCTGCCTCTTCTCCTCCTCACACACTCAGATCTTTATCCGGTGTTACGATATGACCTGTTTGGCTCTTTCCTCCGCTGGGCCCCCTTCTGGGAGGTATTTGTAATCTGGTTCTCTCTCTCTCTCTCTCTCTCTCTCTCCTATATCACACTCTCTCTCCTATATCTCCTACTCACTCACTCACTCACTCACTCACTCACTCACTCACTCACTCACTCACTCACTCACTCACTCACTCACTCACTCACTCACTCACTCACTCACTCACTCACTCACTCAGACATACACACACACACACACAGAGACACACACTCTGACTCATACAAGCCTGTTGTTCCTCTATGATCCTCTTTAACCGTGACATTGCCCTGGGAAGGAGCCGGGAGGCCGCAGTCGAGATGAAGACGAGTGTAACGTTTTGCGGTGGCGTGACAGCTGCGTTTGTCTACAACACTTTAATGCTCTTTAATGCTCTTTTGTAATGCTCTTACTGTCTCCTCCAATCGTCTCGCGCCATGTTGTGTGTAGAGACAGGCGGGTCACAGGTCAGATGGTCTGAATTAAATGGTCCTAGAAGCTCTTCCACAAGTCTAAAACTAGATTTTACATGTCTGGAGGATCTCAGGTGTAGTGAAGAAGGTTCAGGAAGGTGGACTGATTACCTTCGCCCAGGACGAAGTCATGTTTTCAGTGCTGTGTGTTAGTCTGTCATTCTGTCTGTCTGTTAGTCAGCGGGATTATGCAAAAACTACCAGACCGATTTTCATGATACACTGTGCAGTGATGTAGCATGGGCCAAGGAAGAACCCATTAAATTAAAACCCATAATTGAATTGCGGCTGACGCATTCCCTTGTCACTCAGAGCAGTCTCAAAAGCAGAGAGCATGTTATGAAAAGCACATTGAGAGGCAAAGATTCTAAGGTGCATCTCAGAAAATTAGAATATTGTGGAAAGTTCATTATTTTCTGTAATTTAATTTAAAAACGGAAACATTTATGTATTCTTGATCCATTACACAAAGTGAAATATTTCAAGCCTTTTTTGTTTTAATCTTTGTGATTGTACAGTATGTTCAGTGTGCTCATTTATACACTCCATATTTGGTCAGTGCTCCTTTTGCACAAATTACTGCATCAACGTGGAGCTTGGCATGGAGGCCATTAAATTATGGAAAATAATGAACTTTCCACAATATTCAAATTTTCTGAGATGTGTCTGTGTTCGGGAAAAAAAAGAGCCCAATAGTGTTAAAGGTTAACCATTTTATATGTGCTCTGGATGAATCTTAAGTGAAAACGGAGTGAGCTGAATCGGGGGAGTTTGGGAGGCAGTTGGTTGATAACTGTTATAATGGTATTGGTGAGTAACCTACCGACATCACAACAGACGGGGAGTCAGTAGAGACGACCAGGGGCGTACACGCAAGTGTACAACAAGTGTTAACTAACACACACTGATAAAAGGGATGAGATTTGCCCTTGTCCTCTCTTGTTGTCGCATACTAGACTGCACCCATATATATTGTGTGTGCGTGCGTGTGTGTGTGTGTGTGTATATTTAGACTGTGCGTTTTCCTCATGCTGGGTTTGGGTAGGGGATGACAACAGGAGCTATTGAGGCCTAGCAGCTGGCCTGTCTCTCCCTTCCAAACTCTCCTTTTCATCCTCGCTGTAGCAAGAACACTGGTGGTCTGCTCAATATTTCACCCAATGTGTTTTGCTCCTAACCAACACTTAACCCTTTCCTGTGTCAGGGGACCGGGGGGGGGGGGTTGCTTGGTCCCTCAATGTCTTAGAAAACAGAATTTGCTGAGAAATGGCCAGCAGCCAAAATGTACAACACAGGCCGAGGCTAGTGTTGATGGGCATTGTTTAGCAAAAGGTTATTTTAGCCTATGCCTAAAATTACATTTGGTGCGTGCAAAAAGACAAAGCAACACTTTTGTGGTCATTGTCCAGCTCTCTACAGCCCACCAGTGATTCGGTCCTCCAAACACACAATAGCTACTACTGGCCTAACCTAGTTCAGTTCAGCCAAACAACAACATTTTAAAACTTGTTAGTAGGGAGGTTTAGCCTCGTTGTTTGCACTTTGTACCTGCCTTCTGGGTAGTCCTAATATACTGTGTGGCCTTGTCTTTGAGTGGGAGTGTGCTTGTATGTTCCCACTGTATGTGTGTGTTCGGTGTGTGTGCGCTGTGTGTATATGCGTGCGTGTGTGTGTGTATATAATTAACTCTGCATGGCCCTTTCAACGGTGGAGCACGTGACGCTGGAGGAAATGCAGGCATGACTGGAATCTCCTGGAGTCTGGCCTGCCTTCAGGAAGCCCTCACACACAGCCCTATACATTCCTGGTTAGGTGGGCCACAGACGCACACACTTACAGAGACACACACACACATGTATTCTATGTAAAGATACAAACACACGCACACACGCACACACATCATTAATGTAGGCGTAGATGTTACACACTCACACACTTGTGTGTACACTGCAACCCCCCCCCCCCCCCCTGTTTTTGTTCTGGGCCACATTTTCCAGGTAATCAAGCTTCCATCTCCCCAGTGTTACCATGAATGTGCTCTAATTCTCGTCGTATTTTAATTAAGCGACCCCACCAAGGGCTCCCTCTCTAACCGGCACGGATTCCCGGTGAGGAGCTGAGCTGGGAGAATGCAGGAGACTTTTACACGGTGCGGTTCACAGATCGGCATGTTTGTACTGTAGGCTGCTGTCAGATACCGAGAAGGTTTTACTGAGAGGAGAGTCCTGGGGTGAGTTCAAATTCAGCGAACGTTAGCGAACTATTTTCCGTTAGCTTTGTGTTCGCCGCAAACGTTTGCTAACAGAAGCTAACAGTCTGGAGAGGTAGTTCGCCAGTAACAGAACGAGGATCACAATGGACCCAGGCTTACTGGAGATGTGCTCCCAGATGGGGATTGTTGGGTTTATGCAAACTATTTGGAACGTTCATTAAAAGCCGTTCAAATGTGACCGTTTGGAGAAAACATGTTTGCCACGAACGTTCGCCTCAGTTAGCTGAATTTGAACGCAGACCTGGTCTAGTCCTGGTCCACAGACACAATGGAGCCTGGTCAAGTGTGAGTTGGATGGTTCATAGGCGCCACTGAGGCACCGTTGATGGCATCTGATATTTCCAACTCCCCACATTTATCCCTCCTTTCCTCTCATATCTTTACTACCCCCCCGACTCCCTCTCTCGCTCCCCGCAGGTGAGCTCTAAATGGTA
This sequence comes from Borostomias antarcticus, assembly GCF_949987555.1. Taxonomy (NCBI): domain Eukaryota; kingdom Metazoa; phylum Chordata; class Actinopteri; order Stomiiformes; family Stomiidae; genus Borostomias; species Borostomias antarcticus. Next base: position 20,922,809 of record NC_140235.1, read on the forward strand.
AATGGTCTGCACTTATATAGCGCTTTTATCCAAAGCCCTTTACAATGGCCTCTCATTCACCCATTCACACACACACATTCACACACCAATGGGGGCAGCTGCCATGCAAGGTGCTATCCTGCTTATTGAGCCTAGTAGCCCTGGCTTCAGCAAAGTGCATTAGCTCACCTTTCTGTGGTGTGTGTGTGTGTGTGTGTGTGCGTGCGTGCGCGTGTGTGTGTGTGTGCTTAATGCTTATGCACTTTCGTGTGTGTCTGATCATTGTGAAAGCTGGGAGAGATTTAAGGAATAAGGGATACAGTGCTGAGGTCAAGCATAGGCTCTCACCCTAGACAGCTGAGTCACACACACACACACACACACACACACACACACACACACACACACACACACACACACGCGAACAGACGACGATCAGGGTTCAGGCAGGTGAGCTAATGCACTTTGCCTTGTGGTTCAGGCCACATCATGCCACAACCTTACTCAGGCACTCATTTAGACACCCACTACTTCCCATGACGAATCTGTTTTTCCTAATACTTTTTGCTCAGGCAGTTATGGAAGACGGACTGTAGGAGAAACGCTGCGTTACAGGAGGCTCCTGGCAGATGGTTTGACAGGCAATTAGTGAGGCCCTGGGGTCAGAGTGGGAGAGACGGGGACTGTTGCCGAGTGGCCGGGTCTCGAGCTGAAGCAGAGCCTGGGGACTGGAGAGAGGTCAAGGACAGGGCAGGGAGAGAGAGAGAGAGAGAGGAGGGCTGCATAGCATGGGCCAACTTGGATCAACTGCAGGCTAGCTTTAACTGCTAGCCAGGCTTGTTCATCACGTACAGTAGCTCTCTCTCTCTCGTCCTAATATGCTACAACACTACTCTTTGTTTAGAGAAGAACTTGGACTTGTTCAGTGACACTCAGTTAACCCTGCCTGCATCAATGTTCTCATCATAATATTTTTAGCACCATCACAAACCAGGGGAACGTGATGCGTAGAGGTAAGTAGACTAATAGAGAACAGCCCTCAGCCAGCCAGTCAGTCAGTCAGCCAGTCAATCAGCCAGCCTGCTAGTCAGTCAGTCAGCCAGTCAGTTAGTTAGTCAGTCAGTCAGTCAGCCAGTCAGTCAGCCAGTCAGTCAGCCAGTCAGTCAGTCAGTCAGTCAGTCAGCCAGTCAGTCAGCCAGTCAGTCAGTCAGTCAGTCAGACAGCAGTGGAGGAGGAGGATTAGTTTGTGCCCGTCTGTGGTCTCCTGGGGGTTTAGGGCTGGTGTTTTGGTCCACCCTGACAGTCATCCTCTCCCAGGTCGTGTAGGAGTGGTGTGGCGTCAGCGCTGTAATTATGCTGTCTTCACTACACATTTTAATTGCTGTAATATAGATTAATGCCATCATGGCGTTTACTCCCTTCAAATGTGTCTTTGTGATGCCGCCATTGTTTCAAATGCTCAGGCCCCAACCCAAACGGGACACAGACATGTTTAAGCCATTAAAGATACAGGCTCTTGTAGATATAAGCCTACATAGTCTCCTTTAACTTCGAGCCTTTGTAATGCCTCTTGGTATTGGAGTGTTGAAGCTAGTCAGCCAGCCAGTCAGCCAGCCAGTCAGCCAGCCAGTCAACCAGCCAGTTTCATCATGGAGGTGTTTTGTTGCCCTCGTCTGGCCAGTGTTCTAGAACACTAGTTGGTCTCCAGGGTGATGGTCCTCCAGGGACCAGGGGTTCCGCTCATCTGGGGGGGTGTTTACTAAAGAATATCCAAGGGTAACGCCAAACTCTTCAGACTGGAGAGCTGGTCTCTGTCACTGACTGACAGGCAGGACTGCCGTGTGTACACAGTTACGGGCCGCTAGTCATCACAGCGAAGCATTTCTCATTTCCTTGTCCTCCCTACTTCTCTCCTGCTCAAAACTCATTGGAGGAGGGAGGAGAGGAACCTGAGTTTGTCCTGTGCTGTGTATGAACTTTTCACCATTCCTTGGATCAGTCACTAATTGAGCGAGGCATGATACTTGAGTCTACTGAATGGCATCCTCTGAATGAATCTTGTTGCGGTGAAATAAAATAACTTCATTTGAATATTGGATCGACGAGATGGCGCCAACAAGGAGAGAGCACGCAAGGAATTGAGGGTATTGGCCTCAGAGATTCAAACCGTGTTCATCCAGACCTCTACCTCCAGCCCGGTGTCCCAGAGGAGCAGCGCAGCGCAGCCGGCCCATCCCAGCCTCTCCGCTCTCTGCCAGCCACAGTAACTTTGTCCTTGGCCTCCAAAAGCAGCTTCTGCAGCAGGCCAGGCACACTCTGTATCTGCCTTGGAAAGTGGAGCAGGTTTTTAAATAAACGCAGAAGACAGGCGTTCTGGTCGCCACGCATTACACGTGGGTTACATAATATGAATACACATTGGGATTTGGTTGGTTCCAGGGATTGTGCTGGTTTTTAGATGTCTTTGACATACATTTGTACTTCACAAGCAAGGGTTCACATGCCATGCATGCAGCAGACTACGTCATAGGCATCTGGTATTAAAGACCAGCAGCAGGCATATATTACAGAATGTGTGTTAAATAAATTAAATGCGTAGTACTATGTCGCCATTTGGTGCGTGATCACTATCCAGATCACTGTTCAACTAGACCAAACTGAGAGAGAGTGGGGGGTGATGGGAAACAAACCGGCCTTTTAATCCTGATGTAGAAGCGGCAAACCCAACTGACAAATGTTTATCAGCTCGTGTCAACACTACAGGGCTGCCGATCTCATTCCAGCAGAGTCCCGCCCCCGTGCCAATCCCATAGGCAGCAGCAATGCTGTGAGATATTTGCGGGAGTGTCGAGATTGGACTTGGCCCCTGCCGTCTGGCGAAGAGCTTTCTATCCACTGATAAAAAAGCGAAACCCAAGTAAATAGACCATCCCTCCAGGGACAGTGCTGTTTTGTGACAGGTTGACATGGTAGAACTAAATTTACCACTGTTTGAAACTCCACCGAAGGGGCAATTTGTAACGTCTTGCCCACATTGCTGTAGAATGGAGACAGACAGGGCTCTGAGCTACATAGGGCAGAAATAGGTAACTGAAGAAGGCTATTGCGTTTTTGAGGTGTATCTAACTACCGTAAGACACATAGATATTTTATAAATCCAAGACCCAACTGTCGATGTAGGTCAAAGAGTCTCTGTATTCAGGGTAGACAGAAGTGGATTCATCAGCTCGTCTTTCTTTGAATATCTCCTGCCTCTGGCCAACATAAACCGACAACTCTGATGTTATCAGACGGCATAGCAGCATGCAGCGTGGCCTCGCCACAGTACGTCTGACATCACCTCGTCTAGTGTCTTAAAGGCTGACGCTCTGGTGGATGAAACGTTTTCCGGGCATCACGTCACACCGCCGAGCCCATCTTTAAGGTGAACGTGAACCACACGCTCTCTCTCTCTCTCTCTCTCTTACTGTTGGAATGAAGCGTAAGAATATAGACTGGATCAATTTCCGTAACCTAATTTTTTCAACTGGACAGTGCTGGACACGTGGGCAGTAATACAAGGCCGTTCTATAAAGTAGAAAGCGCGGCCGCTGGCTCTGTCCCTGGGCCTGTCTGCTGGCCGTGTGATGACCAGGGTGGTAGCTGGGTACAGGCCACTCCGTGGTTGGTCCCTCCATCCAGAACAGCCCTAGTCAGGGAACATTCCTCCTGGGCAGACCTTGGTGTGTCTGGTGTTTGGTCAGTGTGTGTCCGTGTGTGTCCGTGTGTGTGTGTGTAGCTTGCTGAAGGAGGAATGTTGAGGCCGTTGCTACTCAGCCACATGATCCTGTGAGGGGGCCGCAAACCTGGACACTCACAATGAGCCTTTGTAACCGTATGCACAGCTAGGCAAGATACATACACACACACACACACACACACACACACACACACACACCTACAGATTCATCAAGCACTTAAGCCCAGTCAAAATGTGCAAGGGCAGGTGTTTGCTCTCTGCTTATTTTTAGTAAGCGGTCTTCCTATCAGTGACCCAGCTCTGGGCTGTGTCGATAGACACAGAGTGAGAGACCGGCTCAGGGTGACTCATAATGTAATGTGTAGTAATGTGAGGTGCTGTTGCCCATTATCACCCTGCAGGGACCACCCTCCCCTCTGCCTTTGTGTATTTGGCAGTGCTGTGTGCGTGTGTGCGTGTGTGCGTGTGTGCGTGTGTGCGTGCGTGCGTGCGTGCGCATATACATCGGTGGCCAGTTCTCCATAGAGCCCATCAAGATTCTTCTGAACTCTGCTTCACTCTGGTGGGCTCTACTCTTAATGGGCTTTTGATCATGGCATGTGTTGACAGCATGCCCCCCTGGCAGGAAAACACTTGCGTTAAACAATGCCCGGGCAGCGCCACAGAGACGGGGGGCATTGATGGTACACAGCCGCAGAGCTAGAACACAGGCAGGAGAGACAGACAGGCTGCCTGCCAGGGGAGAGACGCAGGCAGGAGAGACCGACAGGCCGCCTGGCAGGGGAGAGACGCAGGCAGGAGAGACAGACAGGCCGCCTGGCGGGGGAGAGACGCAGGCAGGCGGGAGGGACATGGCCTGGCATCGCTATCCTGACCACGTGAGCTCGCATTCTGTTTCTCTCCATGGATCCGTCTGGAAATCCTCCCATTCAGACAGATTTCCAGAAACAGGAAGTGTGGCGGCGCGCCAATCACAAGTACTGTTTATCTAATAAGGGGGTGGGTATAATACGATGACTGTAGTGTACCCATGGACTCTACCCAGTAATACGATGACTGACTGACCCACATTTGGTTGTTCTGATTAGTTGTAGGTCTATCCAATTCTGTCCTGAGAGGAGTCACTGTCTGCGCCCGTTAATGATGTCTCTTGGAAATCAAAAATGAACAGAGTTTTCCAACTTGCTAATTGGTCTGGCCAGGCTAAGAGAGACAGACAGGCAGGCAGACAGGCTAGGAGAGACAGACAGGCAGACAGGCTAGGAGAGACAGACAGGCAGGAGAGAGAGAGACGAGGCAGTCTGACGCAAACCGGATCCAGCCCATCCAGGAAACAGCCAAACAAACGTCCTCTGCGAACTATAAACAATAGGATGACTGGCTTTGTGTCACGTCAGTGGGAAGGGGGGGGGGGGGGGGGGCTCAGAGAGAGAGAGAGGCAAATGGTGCAGGCCAGGGAAAGAGAGGGAGAGAGAGAAAGGAACATGGAGAGAGTGATATGAAGAGAGGGACATAGAGAGGGACATGGAGTGGGACACGGAGAGAGGGACAGAGAGAGAGGGACATAGAGAAGGACATGGAGTGGGACACGGAGAGAGGGACAGAGAGAGAGGGACATAGAGAGGAACATGGAGTGGGACACGGAGAGAGGGACAGAGAGAGAGGGACATGGAGTGGGACACGGAGAGAGGGACAGAGAGAGGGACATGGAGAGCGAGGGTCAGAATTGGACCATGGGAGAGACTGAGAGGAACCAGTCCAACTTCTGACCTCTCTACTCACTCACTCACTCTTGTGTGAAAGCGCGGCAGGTGTTAAAGGACCATACCGGTCTAAATAGGATTTGATCTCCTTAAGCTACTCACCCAACATATATCACATTACCGCAATCCATTTTCCGCATGCATGGCTTATGTGCAAACATAAGTGTTGTCCTAGTAAGGTGCAATAAAATGTATACAGCAATACACCAATATTTTTTCCCATGATACTATATTGATTTTCTGCAGTACAGTAAAATGTCCCTACATTCCCTCCGGCCTCAGGATCACCTCCAGGGAGTGGGGGATGGAGTTGTATTTTCAGCTGTAGGCCCTATTTATAAATTTTCAGTGTAGAGTATCGCAATGTATCGCAATATGTATTGTATTGTAATGTATCCTGATAAGGGCTGCCGCGGTTACCGCAATAAAACCATGCTCACGGCTAATGGAAAGTAGTGGGCCGCGGCCTTTTAATTTACAGTTTGTCTTGTCTCTCTTTGGTAACCATTTTATAAAAGCATTAGCCTATATTTATTCAATATTTATATTTTATTTATTATTCTTAAAGTTTGTAGCCTACTTAGAGATTTGTTTAATTCTATCTACTGTAGGACCTGCCTTTTGTGCACCATTTGAGTGATATTGCTACCGTGACCTAAGTTTTTGTTTGCTAAATATATTGAAATGAATAGGCTGCACATATATATAAAACTTTCATTTCCAAACCAACTAAACATCAGCCCTTGTAGAATAGTAACAACAACAAAAAAGCTTTTCAAAACGTAACATTTCCCACTGGTGGCGCTGGTGCTACCAACTTGTCTAGTTGGTGGAACCAGAACATAATTTGGTCACAGCAATTGTTTTGACGCTGCGCTTCCAAAAACAGACCTGAATAATCGATGAATTGGATAAAAACAAATAAAATATACAGCTATTACAGACATGCTCCAAACGTGTCTCACATTCCGACCTAAGTATTTGTGACATTTCCTTTCCCTCCTCACAGGAAAGTGTAACAATCTACAGCTAAACTATTATTGAGTGAAGTTTGAGTAGGGCTACTCTATGGCTCTGGGGCCTCACATTGCCTTTTCAGCCATCACCTGGAAGAGGGAGGGAAAGAACAAGAGGGGAGGGTGGAAATGGAGGGAAAGTGAACTGTAGTTGTGAATGGATAAAAGGGTCAGCTAAATTACTAATGTAATGAATGAACTAGTGAAGTAAACTAGGTTTATGACAGAGGGAGTTGTGCAGAAGCACAGTTTAAACCGGTGTGTTAACTGCTGTCTCCCATCATCATCTAAGGTAGCACTACCTACAGTCTAGCTGATAAAACTGACAATGAATGTAAAATTATATGCTAAAGCCTTGGCATCAGATAAATACACTTCAGCTATCTAACTAGCAATTGGAAATGCATAGCAAACTGCTACAACAGCCAGTGATTAATGAAGATAAGTTGTAGCTACTTAGCCTTTAGTTGAAAGGCACAGCTATGAATAGCATACCTAGCACTACCATCATGCAACGTTAGCTGTTGCCACAGAAGCTAGCTAGCTGGCTATGCTAGGTTTTGCTATGTCAACTAGTTAGCTTCTACAAGCAAGTTAGCAATCTTACACAACAGTCACTGTCTGGAATTGCAACCGTTATGAAATGCCAAGCTGCTCCGTCCTAACTTTTAGTACTGAATGAGACGAGTGACGTGAAGACGGGGTGAGAGAAAGGAGGATGTGGGCACTTCAGCGGTGTGTGTCAACTGGCCTGGCTGTCAGAGAGACCCGTCGGGGGAAAAGAGAGCAACAATTTTGGTCGCAGTTTTTAAGGCCTGTGCAGTGATATCGCATACCGTGGTGTGGCGCCACCGCTTTGTACCACTGGGGAAATGTATTCACCCTAACAGCCCTAATTCTGATACGTATTGTCTCGGGACCCATGTATCGTAATACGTTGTAATCGTAGCGTGAAGTCCTTGGCTGAGCTGCATCCATGTCTAGGCTGAGCTGCATCTAGCCATTGTGGTCAGGGTTATTTGAGACCCCTCTGTCCTGAACCTGCACTACAGTATTTGCATGCAGTCGTTGGTGTTGTTGAGCTGAACGTGCCACACCCTCTTCTGTCTTGGACAATCAGACATGGCTCTCTGTTGTTGCCAAATGGTTACTGGAATCCCTCAACGTGGCAGTTCCCTCTTTAGTGATGTAGTTTGTGTGTGTGCGTGTTTGTGTTCATCCCTGAGGCAGTCCTCTTTTCTGGAGCATACATGTTGACAATGACGTCATTCGTTTTACTTTTTCTGATGTTTTTTTTGTCATCGGTTAGTTTGCAAATATTTATCCCAGCTGTGGAATTTACGTTCTTTTCCTGTCTCTGTACTCAAGGATGGTGCACTAATTGCTCATTTGAATGTGGTTTATTTAGGATGAGTCCCTTGTCTGATATGTGTGTGCGTGCATGCATGTGCATGCGTGTTTGTGTGTGTGTGTGCGTGTGTTGCGTGCGTGCGTGCATGCATGCTTCAATGTTTGCAAACACACTTTGGTTTTAGGCTAGGATACATTAATATAATAACCACTGATTACACTCTTGGGTACATTTCTGTAGCCCGCGTTCACACGTGTCCGCAGCACCATCAAGTGTGTCGTGATGTCTGAAAAATACTTTTTAGTGGATCTGTAATGCAAACATCCCTTCCTGCCTTACTTGGAGGAATTACTGGTGTGACATGATAGAAGTGGAGAGGTAACAGCTGTGTTGAGGAGGGTAGGAAGGACAGATGCATTTGTAGAGAATTGAGATGGGGCCCATAAATATCATATTGGAATGAGCTGAGCCTGTCCAATACCAGACTTGAAACACCCACCACCTCCACCAGACTCCCACCAGAACTAATTTCTCCCTGTACAACCGATGTGTCTTGTTGGACCTCCTGGGGGGGGGGGGGGTTGTTATGTCTGACATCGCAGACATACTCTGCTCCATGGGACATCTCTATCACCCAGATCACATGACAGGGGTCACAAAGGGTCGGAAGGGCGTTTAAACCGGGCCGACACGCCAGGAACGTTGCTGCTCGGTCAGTTTACAATGTCAGCAGGGGGTCTTCAGCCTGCCACACACACATATACACACACACTCACACACTTTTTCTCTCTGCCAAACAGTATACACACATCCACAGGGGAATGTGAATGTGTGTGCATATTTGAGTGTGTGCGCACTGCGCACATGTTTGCTTGCGTATGCATGACAGACGACTAAATCTATTACCGCCGCGTCCTACCGCCGGGATACAACAGTACCCTAGCAAGATATTGTTCCTCTTCTCTCTGTGATAATGCTTATATCTTTCATTCTCTTATGCGTTAGTTGAGCCCCAGTGGTATTTTATCTATTTAAACGCTCCCTCTTCCTCTGTCTGTCCCTCTCTTCCTCTTCCTCTGTCTATCCCTCTCTTCCTCTTCCTCTGTCTGTCCCTCTCTTCCTCTTCCTCTGTCTATCCCTCTCTTCCTCTTCCTCTGTCTATCCTTCTCTCCCTCTTCCTCTGTCTATCCTTCTCTCCCTCTTCCTCTGTCTATCCCTCTCTCCCTCTTCCTCTGTCTGTCCCTCTCTCCTTCTAACCCTTTCTATCTCTCCCTTTCTCTTCCCCTGTCTGTCCCTCTCTCCCTCGGTCTCTCATTTGTCTTCAGTGGATAGATGGTTCATCCATCCACTGACTGTACTCTGTTCATCAAGGCAGTAGACCATAGTAAAACTGTACAGTCTAGCCTATACAGTCTAGCCTATACTATACTACTATCTCTATCATCCTATAGCTACCAGCCATGAACCATCTATGACTTTTTTAAATGCTGGATGGATCGGCTGAACTTTGTATCTGCCAGTGTAGGTAAACGTCGAGAGACTGGGAAGAGCCTACGAAGGGCATTTGAAAATGTTACATTTTTCTTCGAAAGTCAATATGAAAGGTTGTGCAATCCACCCAGGCCACCGTGGGCAGAGAGAAAGCTGTGGTTGATAACAGTGCAGGGCTAACCACATGTGAGTCACAATTCCGCCGTCTCCAGATCTGCTAGAGACAGCAGCGAGGCCCGGCTGTAGTCTTGAGGCTCTGTCGTGCCAAAATGTGTCTGTGGTAAGAAGTCTGATTGCCAAGTTGTGACCTTTTTTTTTTTGTTGCCAGCTCGGACCATTTTTTGTTGCTAGCTCGCTAGCTAACTTGTCACAGGTCAGTAAACTTAAACTGTCAATGTTTCTAATTTGTCTGAATGAAAAATATGTCTATAGAATTGAAAAATCTCATCCACGAACATTAGCTACTGGGAGCTGGTAGCTAACGTTGGGAGCTAGCTAGCTGGCTAACGTTCGTGGACTAGACTGGTCGCTTACTTTCGTGGACAAGGTTTTTCAATTCTATAGACGTATTTTTCATTCAAATGAATTAAAAATGTGGGTATTATATGTGTACTGACCTCAGACAAGTTAGCTAGCGAGCTAGTAGCCCAAAAAATTATCACAAGACAGTCAGACTTCTTACCCCGGATACAATATTCGGCAAGCGGCCACCATCTGGCATGACAGCTCCTCTGACGGATCTGCTCGAGACAGCAGTGAGGCCCGGCTGTAGAGAGAGGCTCTTCCGACTGAGGCGTTTCCTCTGCTTGGTACAGTTACAGTACCGTGTTATTGTTCCAGCCGGTATGTCGTTCCTGAGTGAGAGGAGGGCTTTTCCTGAGGGGAGGGGGGAGAGAGGGACAGAGCGAGCGTCTTGTTCTCTTGTCTCCTCACGGACAGCTACCATTAGCATCTGCAGCACCAGGACAGGGTTGGCAGATGTTTATTTTAGACAAACAGCCCCCAGAGGCCGTTCTTCAGCCCAGACCAGTGCTCTGTTCCTGTCCTCCTGACTCAACACTACTGGCAGTAAGATGGAGGACATGTCACTGTGCTGCACGAGGTCCCCACTGACACTGTCAATAGCTTGTTCATTGTGGTGTGTGTGTAAGTGTATGTGTGTGCATGTGTGTGTGTAATACATGTGAGGATGTTAATGTAGGGATTCTGGTTGTGCCTGTTCTTGTCTGCGTACAGTATGTGTGGTGTGTGTTGCGCGTGTGCTGCGCGTGTGTTGCGTTTGTGTTGTGTGTGTGTGTGTTGCACGCGTGCTGCGTGTGTGTTGCGTGCGTGCGTGTAATGTGATCTGCAGGGTAGAGAGGGACAATGGAACAGGGGGCTGCTGGCTGAGGTCTGACTGCAGTACAGCAGAGGACACAACCCTGGACAGCCTGGTGTTGAATTAAAGATCACGCAGTCTCTCTCTCTCTCACACTCACACTCACACACACACACATACACACACACACAGAGGGACATAACGGCCCGTTCCATTCTCCAGAGAGCCATGGGCCAGGCTGAGGACCGAGGCTCGCTGGGGGGAAGTGGGGCTGAGGGGTCTCCCACTACAGCGAGCTGCTGCCCCCCAGAGAACACCTCACTGCCACGCAGCACAATGGGCTCATCATGGACACGCAGTATCGCAACAATTGGAACGGCATGTTCTGTTACCTCAGCCTCCCTCTCTCCCTCCCTCTCTCTCACTCTCCATCTCGCCCCCCCTCTCTTTCCCTCTCTCTCTCTCCCTCCCTCTCTCACTCTCTCCTTCTCTCCCTCCCTCTCTCTCTATCTCTCTCCCTCTCTCTCTCCCTCTCTCTCTGTCAGGCTGCTGCTTGGAGAACAATGAGAGCCCTTACTATGTAAACACCCTGAAATAGAGTAATAGTGGCTCCTGCCAAGAACTAATCAACACTCACCAATTTGTGCTTTGGGAGGTGAACAGTGGTGACCGAAGGATCTGGTTATTATACTATAACAGCCCAGTTGCTGCTACCGCTCAGGTCTGTGGTGCTTTTGTTTTGCAGCGGGGCTTCTTGTTCTTCTTGTTTTCAACGTCCGCTTCCCCCCAGCGGCGGATAAATAACCAAGCCAACATGTTCAGCTATCGCTCCTTCTATTTATTCAGCTTGTTTGGTCTGTGTGAGGTAGCCTAGCCTAGCAAGTTAGTCCAGGGTGTCTCTCTGTCTCTCTCTCTCTCTCTCTCTCTCTCTCTCTCTCTCTCTCTCTCTCTCTCTCTCTGTGTCTCTCTCTGTCTGTCTCTGTCTGTCTCTGTCTCTGTCTCTGTGTCTGTCTGTCTGTCTGTCTGTCTGTCTGTCTGTCTGTCTGTCTGTCTGTCTGTCTGTCTGTCTGTCTGTCTGTCTGTCTGTCTGCTGTCTAGCCTCCCTCCTGTGGTCCAGCAGGCTAGTGGGAGGCCAGCTCAGTACAGAGAAGAGGTCACCTAGAATGGAAACTCTTAGTGAGCAGCAGTCACAGGTCCGTACTGTCAGCCCTGGCTGGGCCAGTCAGACGGTCACCTTCCCGTTCTCTCCAGGTACTTATCCCAGAGGCCGACACCGTTGCTGTCCACTGCTGCTCTGCTCTCTCTCCTATATCCCCTGCTCTCTCTCTCTCTCTCTCTCTCTCTCTCTCTCTCTCTTCTCTCTCTCTCCAGGAGAGCGGGAAGCCAGCTCAGCTCGACAGTGGAGGGAAGGTCACCTAGGCTAGAATAGAGCGACGCCTCACTGACGGACGGTCCATTCTGCACCGTCAGCGCCCTGACCCACAGTGGTGTTATGACGGGAGGCCGCAACCCTGACCCTGACGGGGCCAGTCCCACACACTGTGACCCTGTCCACCCTGTCCATCCAACACCTCACTGCGTCTGTGGCCCAATGCGCTTGGTTCAACACAGCATCTCATGTCTTAGATGGTTGGAACTACACATCTATCCGTTTCATGTCTTAGTAGTTACTAATTGGGATGCTCCGATCGATTGGCCACCGATTTTAAATGGGACGATTTTCACTCCGAATGACTCGGATGCGGGAGCGAGTATAACTGGCTAGTATTCCGCTTTCAACGTGAGATATAATATCTTAACCTCCAGATCCTCATGTCTGCTCTAGGTATTCTGGTCCAGCAGTAGATCAGTGCTGCTCCCAGGGTTTCTCATGGGCACTGCCCTGACTCACAGGACCAGTTCCACTTCTCTCAAAACGCAGCTTTGCTTCCTCCTGTCATTGAATAATCACATCTGACGTGGCAACATTGGTAATAAGTGTGTGCGTGTGTGCGTGTGCGTCGTTGTTAGATCAAAGACGACCCAAAGCAAGGGGGAGGAAGGAAGGTCGGCGTATTCGAGAATTGGAACGGGGCCGCCTGCGGCTGAGTTCAAAGCGTGCGGCGAAGCAGGTGGAGGGCTGGGGGTGCCAGTCATCACGCTGTCACTCAGCCAGACACGCCCAGCTCTCTGTGTGGCCTGTGCCCGGACGAGGGGGGGGGGGCGCTTAGGGCTCATACACTCTACTGTTTAGCCTTTAAGTGGTGTACACACACACACACACACACACATAAATGTGTACGCACACATTCTCTCTTTCTTTCCCACACTCCTACACACGCTCTCTCTCTCCATATCTCTTAACATACCGGAATGTGCGCTCATTAACATGGGGCTGTGGTTTCTGTCTGCCCGATTGCCCTGTGTGGCGGTGTTTACCTCCCTCAGCACTGCGTGCTGAGATGTCCGTCTGTTATGTTAGGGTTATGTACGCTCCCTTAAAGCACATGTAAGTGGCAGACGGGTGGAGGCACACGGAACAGCGGTAGTTTTGTGTTTTACTGTAGACGGACGAACACCTCACGCACGCGTGACACAGACAGTGACTTATATTTGAAGTCACAGGCCTAGTCATATGATGCCGTTTTCACTGGGATCAGATCACTCTCATTACTTTTTGCATTTCGATGCACGTCCCGCTGCATGCACACACACACACACACACACACACACACGCACGCACGCACGCACGCGAGGGAATGTCTGAAAGTCAGATCGTCAGCCAGGGCTCTGGTCAGCTACATTGACCAGACGGAGTGACCAAAGACCAGCCACCACCCACCCCCCCCGGGAAACCTTTTGTTTACCCCTCATTAATAATCCACCATCTCTCTCTCTCTCTCTCTCTCTCTCTCTCTCTCTCTCTCATCCCTGCCTTTGTTCTCCCCTGTTCCTTTCAGCTCCTCATCCCTCCATCTCCCTCCCCCACCTCTCTTCTCCCCTCTTGTCATGTCGGACAATGGAGGAATCCCTCCTGCCACCCCACCCCCCACCTTCACCGGGTCGGAGGTGGGGGCGGTGGGCGAGACTCTGCCCGGGACCGACGGCCCAGTACGAGGTGGACCACTCCGCCTTTGTCCCCCAGCCAAGCCAAACGGAGGGAAAGCAGAGAGAAGTGGAGGAGCCGGGGAGGAGGGGGTTTCATTCATGTGTAGAGCTGGGCTTTTGGTTTCAATCCCTGAGGAGAAGAGGAGGGGGAGGGGGAGGGGACATATATGGGAGAGGTGGGGAGGAGAGGAGGGTCGAGGGGGTAACGCCACCAACCCTTGTTTTAACAGAGCGAGCAGTGGAACTATTTAACCAGAGTCCACTCCATTAAAACACCATAGAGCGGGGCTGCCTGGAAATTTCCACTTTAAGACCATGTGGAAGTCTTACAACGTAACCCGCGTGCTGGAACTCTAATCGACTGATCCTAAAGACATTTTCCTCGGTGGTGGTTCTCACAGACACCTGCTGGGTTCCACACTGGGGGGGGGGGGGTTGTTCTTTTCCACTGGGACCAGTGGCCCCAGTCTGTAGTACAGGCCCATACTGGCTTGTACTGGAAACCATTCCCAAGAGTTGACGCCGCACAGCCCTGGTCCTCTATCTATAGGAGCCAGTGTGCTGAGCCCAGGTCCCCCTTTCTCCAGTGGCCAAGTTACTCAGCCAACCAGATCCCGCCAGCCTTTGTCTCTCTGACCCAACACAAAAGCATTCGTTCCCCTGGCCCCCACCCCCCAGCTGTGTGTGAGTGAGTGTGAGAGAAGTTTTGTGTGTGTATGTGCCCATGTGCATTGAAGGGAGAGTGTTGGGGAGTGTGTGTGTGTGTGTGTGTGTGTGTGTGTGTGTGTGTGTGTGTGTGGCATTGAAGGGAAGAGATGGAGAGAGTGAATTGGGGGGGGCAGAGCAGTATGGACTTATTCCACTCACCGATGAGAAGAGGACAGGCTGAGAAACCATGATGGGAGAGGGGGATGAGGGGAGAGGGGGGAGAGGGGGATGAGGGGAGAGGGGGGTGAGTGAGTCCGATACCATGTCATTCCTCTTCCTCCTCGTGACCAGTCAGAGTGTGGACAGTGGCTCCATTGATCAAACCCTGGAACGGCTAGCATTAGCCTAGCGTTAGCCTAGCGTTAGCCTATCCCTGGCCGACGCAGGAAAGCGAGCTCAGTAAAACTACAGTTGGCTGTATGAAGGAAGCCTCGGCCAGGATGTACTGCTGCCCGGCCTTTACTGTGGTGGGACCCTAGAGGTGTTTGTGAGTGCGTGCACATGTCAAGTTTATTTGCCTTGCCTCCTTGGTCGTGTGTGTAGTGTTTGTTTGTGTATGTGTAGCGCGTGCGTGTGTGCGTGCGTGTGTGTGGTGATCACAGCCCACGGTCTCTTAATGGTCTGATTGGAGAGGAGCGGTAGGATAAATAGAGTCACTTGACTTGGAACACTGAGGCCTCTATGTCCACTGCTAGCTCACCTTCACTGAACACACATACACTCTCTCTCTCTCTCTCTCTCCCTCTCTCTCTCTCTCTCTCTCTCTCCCTCCCTCCCTCTCACACCCTCCCCCCTAGACCTTATTATCTGGCAGTGTCACAGGAGTGTACAAACACACACATCACTCTCAGGCTTGGTTTACCATACTGTTTCAAGCACACACACGCACATGCCTAACGCATGCCTAAGCAAACAAGGTTCACAGCACACAAACATGCACATTCCTACAAGAGTCTCTCGCATGCACACCTACAGCAGCAGGCGTGTTTCCGGCCACCCTCACTGCAGTAAGCTTCCGTAAACTGTCAAAAGGGGCGTGTGTTTGTGTTGACAACTAAGGAGTGCGTTTGTGTGTGTGTGTGTGCATCGTGTGTGTGTTTGCACAATTGGGAAGTGTGTGTACTCCATAGCTGGTCTAGGACGCGCTCACACGCTCTGTGTTTGTTAGCCTAGTGGGACGGAGCACAGCTGTGTCTGGGAGCGAGTTAGCCTAGCTACACACACACACACACACACGCGCACACACACACAGCTAGCGACACGGCCCTGCTGGACCTGAGAGAACAGCCTTCACATGTCACTCCTCACACACTTACTCTGGCACAACTTCTCTCTCACGTAGCCTCTTACACCCACACACACACATGCACTCACACACAACTCGCATGTCAGTGTGCCACAAAACACACACACACACACACACACCTCTATCATAGGCATCTCATCATGGGTGGCCAGCTTTCACTCACTGTAGCTTAATGATCCATTTAGTGCTCCTCTGCACCACAGAGCTCATTCCACGCACGCACACACACACACACACACACACACACACACACACACACACACACACACACACACACACACACACACACACACACCAGTACGGCCTGCCTCATTGTCAGTCATTTCAAAGCACTTACACTCAACTCTCTGGTGTCTAGTGCGTAGCATGACTGGTGAGCCCCTGGCTAGCATGGTCGTATTCTCTCTCCTGAAAGGCCTGTGTGAGAATCAAGCTACGCTTTGCTGCTTACAGTGCTGCTCCCCCCCCTCCACAACCCCCCCTCCACCCTCATTAAGTAAACACAGGCCAGAAGGCCTTGTAAAAGCAGACCCCACTTGCCAAGTTGTAAAGGAAATGTAGAACCCTGGTCGACACCGACGTGCCGGCTTGCCACGCTGCTAGTGGCCTTAGGCTTAGTGACACGCGCACACACACACGCACACACACAGACAAGACAGTACACGCACAACACTGCGTTGTTGTTGTTGTGCATCTTGTCTGGCCTTGCCTCCGGACAGCCTGTAGAGGGGTTTGCGAGTGTCAGAGCAGCAGACCGAGGGGGGTACGAGGGAGGAGGTTGTGTGTGTGTGTGTGTGTGTGTGTGTGTGTGTGTGTGTGTGTGTGTGTGTGTGTGTGTGTGTGTGTGTGTGTGTGTGTGTGTGTGTGTGTGTGTGTGTGTGTGTGTGTGTGTGTGTGTGTGTGTGTGTGTGTGTGTGTGTGTGTGTGTGTGTGTGTGTGTGTGCGTGCGTGTGCGTATGGATATGTATTTTTTATCTCCCCTGTGAAGCACTCTGTTGCACTCGTGCTGTGAAGAGTGATATAGAAATAAAGTTTTACTTACTTACTTAGTTACTTATGCGAGCGTGTTTCCAGGGAAGCAGCTGCAGCGTTACATGGCCTTGACTGGCCACTGTGCTGCAGACAGTCCAGAGAGTGAATGGTGGTCTTTGTGAGTGTCGCCTGTTCGCTGGCTGATTGCATTACAGTGTCTTCTTCCCTCCCTCCATCCCTCTCCTCACCGGCTGGGCTGTGTGGACACACTCAGGCAGAGGGGAGGGTGTGCGTGCGTGCGTGTTTGGATTATGAAGCAGTTTGCTTGGAATGTTCTTTATTAATTCATAATATCCATTTGGTCCACCAACTCTCTCTCTCTCTCTCTCTCTCTCTCTCTCTTTCTTTATTTAAACAAGGGGAAAGCTGAAATGGTCACAGAGCTGACGTCTTATGGTTGATCCACTATCTCATGCCCTAATACTTAATGTGATGTAGTTGTATTTTTTGAAAGATATAAATCTTTCCTGTTCTCTCTCTCTCTCTGTCTTGTTCTCTTTCTCTCTCTCTCTCTCTATCCTTTTCTCTCTCTCTCTCTCTCTATCTCTTTCTCTCTCTCTCTCTCTCTCTCTCTCACTCTCTCTCTCTCCCATCTGGAGCGAGCTGGCCTGGTCACATGGATTCTCCCATCTCCTGTTCCCTCTTCCGGTCATCTGATACCTGTCACCTGCCAGAGCCACTATGCCTCTCCTCCTCAAGCCTCTCTCTCTCTCTCTCTCTCTCTCTCTTTCTCTCTCTCTCTCCTTTCTCTCTCTCTCCTCTCTCTCTCTCCTCTCTCTCTCTCTCTCTCTCTCTCTCTCTCAGCTGTTAGGCCTGGCCTCTGTTCTGTGGTTACATGAGGCAGGAGAGGGACTGAAGCTATCTAAGTTACCCTTCTAACACGACACACGCACACATATACACACCGTTCCTTCCATCTAAGAACAGGAAATGTCTGTCACCGACAAACACGGCGGAGCTCAGCAGTGGCACGCTTCCCTCTGGCAGCGTAATTGTAGAGCTGTCTCCTAGCATGTCACTGTGTGTGTGTGTGTGTGTGTGTGTGTGTGTGTGTGTGTGTGTGTGTGTGTGTGTGTGTGTGTGTGTGTGTGTGTGTGTGTGTGTGTGTGTGTGTGTGTGTGTGTGTGTGTGTGTGTGTGTGTGTGTGTGTGTGTGTGTGTGTGTGTGTGTGTGTGTGTGTGTGTGTGTGAGAGAGAGAGAGAGCGCGTTTGAGTGTTTCTGGTTTCCACTGCTGTCAGGCAGGAGCATTAGTGTACACAAAGCAGGCCTTGTTTTATTTGATATGACACTGAGCATTTAAGCAACTCCCCAGAGAGAGGGAGAGAGAGAGAGCGGTGAAGTTGCACAACACTACTAGATAGGGAGGAACATTTCTTAGGATTCACCACTTTAATCACATCAAGCTCAGAGTCTGGTGACAAACAAAGACCTGCAGTCTCGGACATCCCAAAATCTCTTTTCGGTTTAAATATATTAAATATATTGTTTTGGTTCAAATAAGTTGAGCTTGGGTGGGCGGAGGACATGTTGACAGACCGACAGACAAAATTATTTGTCTAATTCCAGTTATGGAATTGAAATTGAAATAATAATTGCATTGCTGATATTAGCAAATAAGGACAAAATGCTCATATTTATTTTTCATTTCATATACTGTTTTTACTCTAGGCTTACCAGTCTCTCTGCCAGTCTCTCTCTCTGCCAGTCTCTCTCTCTCTGCCAATCTCTCTCTCTGTCTCGCTGCCAGTCTGTGTATCTGCCAGTATTCCAGGCTGTTAGCAGCAGAGTTCGGGCTGGTCGGCTGCAGGGGGAACATTGCGACCCCCCCCCCCTCAACGCCCCCCCCCCCCCCCCCCCCCCCCACCAACAACCAGCCTCTTGTGAACATACTTGGCACGGCTGCACAGGGAGCCTCGGCCCTCCAAAGCTGCTATCTACCCTGCCCATTCAATATAGCGTGTGTGTGTTTTGTCATGTTCATTAACAGTCTCTCTCTCTCTCTGTCTCTCTCTCTCTCTCTCTCTCTCTCTCTCTGTGTCTCTCTCTCTTTCCTCAGCCTTTCTTCCGGCTACTGAACCTGCGGAAGCTCGGCCTCAGTGACAATGAGATCCACAGACTCCCGCCAGAGGTGGCCAACTTCATGCAGCTGGTGGAGCTGGACATCTCCAGAAACGGTACACGCACACGCATACACACATGCGCGCACACACACGCGCGCACACACACGCATACACACACGCGCGCACACACACGCATACACACACGCGCGCACACACACATACGCATACACAGACGCACATACCCATACGCAGACACGTACACACACACATAAACACCCGTACACTCACACAGACACACACACGGACACGCATACACACACGCGCGCACACACGCATACACAGACGCACATACCCACACGGACACACGCACATAAACACCCGTACACTCACACAAACACACACACACACACAGAGGTGGTCCTCGTCAGTCTCCATACCTTCTCTCCCGTCATTACCAGGCCGTTAACACACACTCATTTTAACGGCACGTCGTAAATATCCAATGCTGTCTTGGCAAGCATGCCACAGGAGCACGTTTAGAGCGTACAGACCAGCAAGAAAGACCCGTTTCAGAGATCACACACTGAGAGAAGCAACTCTCTCTCTCTCTCTCTCTCTCTCTCTCTCACACACACACACACCTCGCCAACTCCCACCCCCCCACCCCCCAGAAATCAATGCTGGATTCCACCCGCTATCACACGGGAACGTCACGCAGACCTGAGACTTTATATATAGTCCCTCTCTCTCCCTCCCTCCCTCCCTCTCTCTCTCTCCCTCTCTCTCTCTCTGTCTATCTCTCTCTCTCTCTCTCTTCTGCATAGGCAGCAGCAGCGTTGGTAGCAGCAGGTCAGGGGATGGTAATAGCGCTGCTCTCTCTCTCCCTGACCATGGCCATGTATCAGGTGTACCAGGAGACAGGGGGGGCCTGTAGATACAGAGCATCTAGCCAGGACCGCTCTGTCACAGGCGTATGCAGCCCAGAGGAGAGCGCGCTCATTCATCTATCCATTCATCCATCAGTTCATTCTCCCCTTCATTCATTCATTCATTCATTCTTCCGTACATTCGTTCATTCTCCATTTGTTCGTTCGATCATTCATTCATTCATTCATTCATTCATTCATTCATTCATTCATCCAGTGTAATGGCAACAGCCCGAAAGGCAGACTTAGCACCACCAACTTGTCCCAGCTTCCATCACTGGCTGCTGAAAAGCGAGTTGCAGACCAGACCTAGATATATGCTGATGGTACCACACCGTCGTGGTACTGTTCTGTAGATGAGAGGAATCTATCTACCACACCGTTGTGGTACTACTGTACAGTAGATGATGAATCTATCTACCACACCGTTGTGGTACTACTGTAGATAATGAATCTATCTACCACACCGTTGTGGTACTACTGTAGATAATGAATCTATCTACCACACCGTCGTGGTACTGTACTGTAGATGATGAGATTAATCTACCATGCTGTCGTGTTCCTGTACTGTGGATGAGATTTAATTTATCTTAAGGTAGCTTCCTTTCCCTCCTCCTCTCCTCGGTCTCCCACCTCTTCCCCACTCCATTTCTTTTTGCCATCTGGTTGTGATTTTGAAGGAACCTGAAATGATTTGGTCCATAGAACGTGACTCCTTCCCCCCTATGTCGATGGTTCTGACCCCCCCCTCCTTTTCCGTCTGCAGACATTCCTGAGATCCCCGAGAGCATTAAGTTCTGCAAGGCATTGGAGATCGCCGACTTCAGCGTAAATCCCCTCTCCAGGTTGGTTGATTGGTACAATCCACCTATCTCCACACTGACATTCATTAGGAAAATGCTGGGCCAGACCAAGTTGTCCCCAGGGGGGAGGTGGGTGCTCAGTACAGATTTTCACTCTTGCACAGTATCAGAACGCCGGCTGACTGTCATCATTCATGACTCAAGGCTGGCCTGCGCTGTGATTGCTCTGATTTCCAGTGAAATTCCAGAGAAAGCATGTTTGTGCGTGCCTGTGTGTGTAATTGTGTGCGTCTGTGCGCGTGCATGTGTGCGTGTGCACAAACGTTATTCATTACATCCCAGTTTAGAGCGCTAATATGTCATGATGGAACATAAAACTGTTCCCCTGCCCCGTATGAGATGGGAGTCCGGTGTGTGAGCAGAGCACCGTGCCTGGAGGCGGCCTAGCAGACACACGCCACACCGCGCGTCGACGGACACGTCACGCGCTCCGCTAGCCTGGCAACCCTCTCCCTTCTCCCACCTCCCCCTCTCCCCCTATAAAGATGATGATAGAGGAGCTGCCGGGCGCGTTGACGCTGAGTGCTTCCACAGATGGGACCAGGAGCGCTGCTAGAGCCGTACAGACGGACAAGAGCGCGCTGCTTGTTCCACTCGCCCCCGGGCTGCTCTGCTCGGTGTGAGGGGCCACTCCAAGCTCCCCCTCACTAATGGTTCTTTTCTTGTCGACTTGGTTCCTCTTTCTCTTCACCTCTCTCTTTTTCTCTTTCGTTCTCTCTCTCTCTCTCTCTCTCTCTCTCTCCCTCTCTCTTTCTCTTGCACATGGTCTCTCCCCACTCCCTCTCTCTCTCTCTCCTCTAACAGATTACCTGATGGTTTTACTCAGCTGAGAGCTCTGGCTCACCTGGCGCTCAACGAGGTGACTCTACAGACGCTTCCCAACGACATCGGAAAGTATGCACTGTTCAATACGCGTTCAATCGAATCGGCACTTTCTCACTCACTCCCATGAATGGATACATCGTACAAGCACACTTAATATAGCGCTCATCTAGTACAACCATATACACTCACTCATTCTCTCTCTCACACGCACACACAAACACACACACAAACACACACACACAGACGGGGTGGGCCACTGCTGGGACGGGCCAGATGGAGGAGGCTCTTCTCCTGGCAAAGTAGACCTAGACCATCTGACTAACCCACCACTCTCCTCCCCCCCTCCTCTGCCACCCCCTCTTCTCTCCACCCTCGTCTTCTACTCCCCTCTACCCTCTCTCCTTTTCCTCCTCCTCTCCTCCTCCTCTCCCTCCCTCCTCTCCCGTAGCCTGGCCAACCTGGTGACGCTGGAGCTCAGGGAGAACCAGCTCAAGTCTCTGCCCACGTAAGTTCCCCCTCCCCTGGGTACGACTCTGCCGCCTGCAGCCTCCCGCCTTCCGCGCCAGGCCGCCATTTCACCAAGCCCATTTCAAGACTAGCTGCGAGTGTGGCGATTTTGAAACGTGGCAGAACCCAGCGACCGCCAGCACGTCTGCTCCTAGCACGGCAGAGCTGCTAATGTTACTGAATGGTGTTCATAGTCAAAGAGCATTAGCGGATTGCTTATCCATGGATGTAGCTACAGCAGTTGTCCTTGGGAAGACAGATTATAACTTGTGATGGCTGAAGGGCTGGCATGCCTGGCATAAATGCTTAGCATCACTGGTTCAGACAGCCAAAGCACAGGTGCTGTCCTCAGTCACATTCCTGACATAAGCAGCATATGAATAGTAGGTATGTGTCAGCCAGGCAGCGGAATGGTACTGTCTGCCTGTACAGCTGTTGTTATTTTAGTCATGAGATACTGAGTTATGTGTATCTGAAATGACATGATTTGTTTTCTGTCTATTACCAGGTCACTCTCTTTCCTGGTTAAACTGGAACAGCTGGACTTGGGCAGGAATGAACTGGAAGTGCTGGTAAGGCGCACACGTACACACAGACAGAGACAGACACACAGACAGACAGACACACACACACACACACACGGGGTGGGTCACTCCCCTTGCACTCGAGTGTGTACTCAAGTGCACACAACCCTGTTGACACCACTGAAACACACCCGCCCCTCCACCTCCACCACCACCACCATCATCATCTTCACTTTTTTTTTTACTTCAACTTTAATTCTGTTCAATATGTGCACTCATACAGCCCACAGCACCCCCCCCCCCCCACACACACACGAAAACAAACACCCATCTTACATTTCCAGCACAGACCCATGGTCTGACCCACATTCACCCCACAAACGGCAGATCGGGTCCCTTTGTACCTGGGGCCCTTTTACTGTATGTACTGTATATTTGAGCCAGGCTGGCTGTAGCATGGGAATGCCTATGGGTGTGCGAGTGGGTGTATGTCTCCCCACCCTCTGTCTCTGTCTCTGTCTCTCTCTCTCTCTCTCTCTCTCTCCCTCCCTCTCCCTCCCTCTGTGGGAAAGGGTTACTAATGCCTGTTAACCTGACAAGGGTGGAGTCTGAGCACACAAATGAAGTCATGCTGTAATCTTGCCTGCAGTGCCAGCATATCTGTCTGTCTGTCATACTCCTGGTCCACAGACTGGCCGACTGACGGGCACCTCACGTCGTTCAGGAGTCTTGGGAGGGTCTTCTTATTCTGTGATCTTATGACTTCGCACTTGATTTTATGTCGTTTATACTGTAGCTTCTCTGGAGCGTGACCTGGGTTCCGGCTTCTCGCCCGGCCGTGACAGTGTAACTGCTCCGTGTCGTGCTTTCTGTCGGTGGAGGACAGAGTCCCCGCTCTGAACCTCTGTCCTGTCCCCCCCCCCCACACACTTTAGCTCCTCGGTAGTATAGTGGTCATTGTCCCCACCTGCCATGCAGTAGACTGGGGTTCAATTCCCCGAGAGGAGGCAGCATTCCTTTGCCAAAGATCATTAAAGTATCTCTGTGTGTGTGTGCTTGCTTGCGTGTGTGTGTGCAGGGTAGTGGCTGTTATCACGTGAGGCTCGTCTTCTGTGCCTTTCTGCTCAGTATGTATTTGGGGCGTCTGACTTGTGTTTGCGTGTTTATGTTGGCAGCTCCCTTCCCAACGGTGCAACCATAGTGCACTGCACTAGTGGATGTGGTGTGTGTGTGTATGAGGGTGTGGTTATGGGTGTGTGTGGGGAGGGGGGGGGGGTGGTTTCTACCACTTAAAGTAGCGTGCAAAGCACAGACCACCTGATCACCTGGCTTAAATTCACAAAGCAGTGGAAAGATAACAAACATGCACTTTGTTTGCTTAATATTTATCCCTCTCTCCCTCTCTCTCTCTCTCTCCCTCTCTCTCTCTCTCTCTCTCTCCCCCTCCCTCTCTCTTCCCCCTCTTTATCTCTCTCTTTCTCCGCCTCTCCTCCTCTCCTCTCAGCCGGATACCCTGGGTGCTCTCCCTAACCTCAGAGAGCTGTGGTTGGACCGGAACCAGCTGTCCTGTCTGCCTCCAGTGAGTACCAGTCCACCTTCCCACCTTCCCAACCGCCACCTGCTTATCTCTGCTGGTCCATATGAAACCCATTATGCCCTTATCTGTGGGATAATGTAAAGTGTGTGTGTGTGTGTGTGTGTGTGTGTGTGTGTGCGCGCGTGTAGGAGCTGGGGAACCTGCGTAGGCTGGTGTGTCTGGACGTGTCGCTGAACCGCCTGGAGGAGCTGCCCTCGGAGCTGAGTGGCCTGCTGGCCCTCACAGACCTGCTGCTGACCCAGAACCTGCTGGATCAGGTCCCCGACGGGATCGGTGAGGAGGGGCAGGTGGAGGGAGGTTGGGGGGGGGGGGGGGTTGCCCCCTGTGGTGCAAGGGGAGGGGGGAGGATGGCCCCAACGGAATAGGTGAGGGGGGGAGAGAAGGGTCCCCGATCGCGGGACGGATGGGGGGGGATAGGGGGCAGAAAAGGTCTGAGAGGCTAAGAGAGGAAGAGAGAAAAGAAGAGAACGAGGGAGAGAAAGAAAGGGAGAGAGAAAATGAGAGAGAGGGAGAAGGAGAGAGTTCCTTGTGGCATACACTACCCTATTATGTCATACGTTATTCACCTGAAGTGGATCTTAATGTATTCATTGTCAGGTTAGAACAGGCTTGTTGAGCTACTTTGTCAGTGTCATGTCTTTGGAAAGCACTGCTGAGGAAGCAGACCCATGGACATTGTTCAGCAGGGTAGAACACACCAGAGCTGGTTTATATAACAACACCGCCCTCTACTGGTGAAGTGATGCTAATGACAGGTTAACCACCACTCAACGCCCCTGAACTTCCTAGAAATGCAGCATTCCCTCCTCCTCTCTGTGAGGTGATCTCGGATCCAACGGGAATGGATAAGTGAAAGTGTGTACTCCGCTACAACACTGTTCCCAATCTACTCGTATAAAATCTGTGTTGTTTTCCCAAGGAAGGGTGGGTGGAGAATCTCAACTGGACGACGATATTAGTGGACCGCTGCCGCATTAACTGAATTCCGTTGTGTTCCTCATCTCCAGGGAGTCTCAAGCAACTGTCTATCCTGAAAGTGGACCAAAACCGGCTGACCTACCTGACTGACTCCATAGGGGAGTGTGAGAACCTAACGGAACTGGTGCTGACGGAGAACCTCCTGCAGGTACCAGAGTACAGAACATCGCTGCCTCTGATCCGGACCTCCCGTCACCACAGTCCCCCCCCCACCACCCCCACCCCTCCGATCCAGCAGGAATGAATGTGTTGCAATCTTTTCACAGAACCTTAAGGACAATTAACAGCTTTGTTGGAAGCCGAGTGTGTGTGCGTGCGTGTGTAACGATTCTCTCTCCCTCGCCCCCCCCCCCACCAGACCCTGCCTCGCTCATTGGGCAAACTCAAGAAGCTGACCAACCTGAATGTGGACCGCAACCGCCTGTCCAGCGTCCCCGGCGAGCTGGGCGGCTGCGCCAGCCTCAACGTGCTCTCGCTGCGCGACAACCGCCTCACCAAGCTCCCCGCCGAACTCGCAGACGCCACCGAGCTGCACGTGCTGGACGTGGCGGGGAACAGGTAACCTGGTTACGTTAATGGACGCGGACTTAGATGGGTGTGGCAGGTTACCGGGCCCTAGGCCTACTAGAGTCAGACGCCTCTCTCCTCCTTCAGCTTCAGTTGATCCGTTTGGGTTAGTCAGAACGAGCTTCTCTCACCAAAGAGAAAAGCCCTTTTGTACATGTTTGTTCCTACTGTGCCCTTTTTGTTGTGTGCGTTGCTGTGTGGATTTTTTAAAACCTTTTTTTATTTAGGGGAGACGATTGAGAGCAAGCTCTCTTTTTCAATGCCGCCCTAATTGCTATAAAAACACTTACAAAATAGGAACATGATGCGACAAAACGACATAAAATCAAGTGCGAAGTCATAAGATCACAGAATAAAAACAAGACTACAAGAAACATGTACAGTCCACATGGAGCACACCTTCTATCATAACCTTGAACCTCTCCAGAGAGACAAGTTGCTCCAGCTTTAGGGAGTCCTGCAGTTCCACCTCTCGGGTGCATAAATACTAAAGGCTAAAATACTAGGCTAAATACTTTCCTGCGTTGGTGTGACACCGAGGTACGTTCAGCCTTATATGAGATTGTTACCTAGTGTGGTGTTCCATGTCTCTAAAACTCAAAAGTGAGGAGAAGTATAACGGTAGCTTGCCAGACGGTGCTTTAAAAATAAATAAAAGAGAATGTTGTTCCCTTTGTGTGACATGGGACGGCCACCCAACTTTACTATACAGAACACAGTGATGAGTGAGAAACCCATCACCAGTGTATTGCTACTACAACAAAGGAATTTCCCCTCGGGGATCAATACAGTTGATAGAGAGATCCTTCTCTCTCTCTCTCTCTCTTTCTCTTTCTCTTTCTCTTTCTCTCTCTCTCTCTCTCTCTCTTTATCTATCTATCTATCTATCTATCTATCTATCTATCTATCTAATCACACCATCCATATTATATTTAGGAATTTAAAAAAACAACAACTAGTTTCTCACCTGCTGTCTTTGTCCCTTATCCCACTCCCTCTCCTCTGTCCCCCCCACCCACCCCTTCACCAGGCTCCAGAACCTTCCGTTCTCCCTGGCCAACCTCAACCTGA
Source organism: Borostomias antarcticus (assembly GCF_949987555.1). Classification (NCBI taxonomy): domain Eukaryota; kingdom Metazoa; phylum Chordata; class Actinopteri; order Stomiiformes; family Stomiidae; genus Borostomias; species Borostomias antarcticus. The sequence continues at coordinate 20,949,517 of NC_140235.1, forward strand.
AGGCCATGTGGCTGGCAGAGAACCAGTCCCAGCCCATGCTCAAGTTCCAGACGGAGGACGACGAGAGGACGGGGGAGAAGGTGCTGACCTGCTACCTGCTGCCCCAGCAGCCCTCCCCCAGCCTGGGTGAGTCCAGCGCACGCCGCCCCTCCACCACCATCATCCTCATCTTCACAGCTTCTCTGGTGTTTTCAGAAAGGAACCGTAGCAACCTTGTCGCTTGATGTTCTTTCACCTCACCGTGAGCTTCCTGTTCTGACCCCCCCCTCCTCCCCGCTCTACAGAGAACCTGCTCCAGAACAGTGTGGACGACAGCTGGACCGACAGCAACCTGAACCGAGTATCCGTCATCCAGTTCCAGGAGGAGACCAAGGCTGAGGACGACGACGACGACACGGCCGAGCGCAGGGTGAGACCCCCCCCCCCCCCCCACACACACATACACACACTCTCACACACACACACACTCTCACACACACACACACACACACACACACATATCCCTCTGTCTCCATTCCGAGATAAACACAGAGTAGGACATGGACAGGTAGAGGGGACCAGGGACTGTTGTTGAAGAGTGTAAACACTTTTAAACACTGCCGCTCAGCACAGAGCAGCACCTCGATACCTTGAGCCTGGGCTGTGGGAGAATACACGGTAGAAAAGAATAGAATTGAAGAGTATATTTATATGGCCTGGCTGGAGAGGGAATTGGTCTTGCACAAATACACACGCCAACGAAACGCACATACAAAGTAGATCATAGTTTTTAGGACTACAGACGGGCTCTAACTAAGAGAGATTTATGTCTGGGTGTGTCTGCCTGCCGTGCGTCAGTCTGTCCTTGGCTTGTATGGAACTGCCGGCCCGAGGCCTTTTCTTTGAGTCTAACCTGACACTGATTTACAGTCAGTCTGGATATCCAAGTGTACCTGGTATTAACTGTGTGTGTGTGTGTGTGTGTGTGTGTGTGTGTGTGTGTGTGTGTGTGTGTGTGTGCGCGTGTGTGCGTGTGTGTGTGTGTGTGCACGCGCGCGCGTGTGTGCGTGTGCATGTGCGTGTGTGTGTCCTGGGCCCCAGGGTCTCCAGCGCAGAGCCACGCCCCACCCCAGCGAGCTGAAGGTGATGAAGAAGGTGATCGAGGAGAGGAGGAACGAGGCCTACACGTCCAGGCCAGACGGAGACCCGGACTCTCCAGGAGCAGAGGTACAACACGCGCACACACACACTCACACTCCACTGACCCTGGGACAAATGGGAAATCCTTTCTGATACCTTGAGTAATTGCTAGAGTCTGCCTGAAGTGTCGGGTATTTGGTGTTTTGTGTTTGCGGGACTAGCCCATCAGTTCCTTTGTATCAGGCAAGATCAGTCGAGCGCAGATAAGTATTTTAAACAATTTAAGATTTGTGACTTGTCTACTGAATCCCATCCCATTACAAGAGCCACACATTGTTAAGTTGAGACGATCTGCACGGTGTTGAATGCCGGCGGCGGCGGTCCAAAGCCTCATCCACTGACGACGTCGATTGATTGGTCGATCATTGCAGGAGAAGCGGCTGAGCGGCCTGTCCAATCAGAGCCACGACTCCCAGGCCTCCAACAGCACGGCGTCGGCCAACTCCCACGAGGAGAGGCGGGGCCTGTTGGCCGCGGGGGAAGAGCAGGGAGTGGAGAGGCGGGGCCACGAGCAGGAGGAGGAGCTGGATGAGATGGAGGTGGAGTACATTGAGGTGAGTTTATCCCCAAAAGACACATCAATCAATCAATCAATCAAAGCTTTATTTGTATAGCGCATTTCATACCCAGAGGCAACACAATGCGCTTTACAGAGAACAAGGGAGGTGGGTAGACATCCCACCCCTACATATTCCAGAGGGAAGCAAAAAAACAGTATCACCCGGGGGCCAGATAAGTGAGCTGTAAAAATAACCAGGTTATCCACCTCCACCCAGTGGTCTTTCTCGATGAAAGACAATTCGAAACACCCAATGTATGCTTCCCACCCCGCAGCAAGCTCAAAACCATAGCGCCTCTTTATAATAGCTTCTAAGTATCACAGTCACACACACACACACGCCTGACACACTCGGTTGTTTCCCACACACACACCCGTCCAGCCCACGGTGCACTTTGCGGAGGAGCCCATCATCCGCGGCGGGGATGACGAGGAGGAGGACGGCGGCGAGCGCAGCGGCGAGGACGAGGACGGGTGCCACCGGCGGCCGCCAGCCTTCCCCTCGGAGAAGCAGCGGCTGATCCGCAAGGACACGCCGCACTACAAGAAGCACTTCAAGATCACCAAGCTGCCCAAGCCTGAGGCGGTGGCCGCCCTGCTGCAGGGCTTCACCGCCGAGGGTCTCGGCCGGCCCCCGCAGGCGCCCAAGGAGGAGGAGGAGGAGGAGGAAGAGAAGGAGGAGGAAGAGGAGGAGAGTAACGCCACCCCGCCGAGACAGCACAGGGGAGAGGCGGCTGAGCTGGAGGACGGCCGTCATCACCTACAGGGCAACTCTTCCCTGCTGCCGGTCAAGGTAAGGGGGGGGGGGGCGGGAGAGAGGGAGGGAGAAGGAGGGGTCATGGGTAGCTGGTGTGTCTTGCGACTCAGCAGCACACGAGTGCATATACATTCACACATAGATGATTTAATACGGTCACACACACACACATACGCAGCCGTAGCGTCTATCGCTGCCAAAAGTATAGAGGGGGACCCACAGACGTTTAGTTCATTGTCTTGGTTACATAGTGTGATATAGCCTCTTGCACCCCCCCCTCCCTCCCTCCCCTCCCCCCTCTCCGGACACTGCCATGTTAAAGCATCAGTGTTGTCATGCTCACAGCCTCTATGCACAGTCAGACGCACACATGCATAGAAGCCGGACACCTGTCAACTTACAACCTGCATCCAGTTTGGACCTAGGGGGGCTGTCGCATGCTGTGCAAAAGGGGGGAATAGAAACCCTGACCCTTTCACCAGGATAAAAACAAAAACGACTGCTGGTGCCTGTCAGGAATGTTTGCTGGGTGTTATGTCATTGTTGTACATGGTTGTGTCAAATTAATGTGCAATAAGTGTTGAATCACGTTTGTTACACTGCCAATGTGTGAGTAATGAATGGACGACATATACCTTGCGCCAGCGCAAATTAAAATCAGGCAAACCGCCATCTTATCCCCACACAAACATGCGTGCTCAACTACAGCCAGTTTCACACTAGTACCAGTCCCCTCCATAGACATAACTTGGTCTCCTCAGATCACAGCGCCATCTGGTGGTAGCTCTGCACTCCCACACGCACTCATCTGCACTGCAGGGCGGGCGCCTCCATCCTCCCCCCTTCCCTGGCAGCTTCTCTCCCTCAGAATCCTGTACAGTACAGTACTACCACAGACCGGCCGTGCCTCCACAGAGCAGCACCCTGCTAGAGCATCCTGCTAGCTGGCCCTCCACAGAGCAGCACCCTGCTAGAGCATCCTGCTAGCTGGCCCTCCACAGAGCAGCACCCTGCTAGAGCATCCTGCTAGCTGGCCCTCCACAGAGCAGCATCCTCCCAACCATACACCACTGGGATCAGACTGTATATATGAGAAGAGTAATAAACTCACATAGCAGCTGACAGAAGCTGTAACAAGTGACTGTTGCTGCATTGCTAATATCGGATAGTGTAGTAGTAGTAGTAGTCTAACTCCTTAATTCTATTAATACTTCCCAATGATAAAACCAACGGCGAGAGTCAAATGACGAAAGACCGTCTCCAACTGGTTTTGCACTGGGTTCCGATGCCGGCCTCTCCCACTCTGGGGTTGTAGCCCCACCCCTTCCAGCACCACGCCTCTGCCCATTTCAATACTACGCTTTTCACCATATCATTTACTGTCTCCTGTTTTTAATTGGTTTTGACTTTCCCCCTCTACCTTCCCTTCTGCAAGTGTGTGTGTGCGCGTGCGTTTGTGTGTGTGTGAGAGAGTGAGAGAGAGAGAGAGACTTTATAAGTGTGACGGCTGTGGTTGATGCTAATTGATTTCCTCAAATCGATCACTTTTAATCAGGAGGCATAATGGGAATGAAGTTGGAAATGAGGGATTCAACAGATACAGCAGCTGCTAACTAATATGCACAGACTGAGTGAGGTGTGTCTGCGCGTTTGTGTGTGTGTGTGTGTGTGTGTGTCCACAGACCAACCAGAATCTTTATTGGCAGAGGTGGAAATATTGCGATCCAATGAAAAATAGTGATTTTGGTGTCGTAGCACTGTAGCTCCTTCTGTAGTAACTGAATCTGTAACTTAGCACTGAGAATGATTCATCAAGGTTCAAAAGATGGATCGATTAGATTCAAAGTTTTAAATGTTCAGACTGACACGGTGAGGCCGGTGCCAGTTGAACTGTGACAGTTCTGTAAGTTTGAGCTAGGGGTTTAACAATATATCGTGCCACAATATATCGCGATACAGAAACGTCACAATACGTATCGTCAAGGTGAAAACGATATCGTGATATGTTTGTTGTATATCAGTGAACACTGGCTACACAACACTGGTAACAAACATGTCTTTTGTCTCTAGGCCTATCCATGATATTACAACAGTTAAGCTCTAAATTCACAGTGTATTGGAATAGAAATGTGGAGAAATGCGCTATTGGTGTGAACAGCAGCACTACTGCAACGCTTCACACCTGCCCTTAGTGTATTGTATCGTATTGTTATTGTCAACCCAATATCGTGTATCGTATTGTATCGTGAGATTAGTGTATTGTTACACCCCTAGTTTGAACACAAGCCTAATCTTAAATGGGGGATTTTCCTTGTGATATTTTTCCATAACAGGTGTGGTACTGTGATTTGGGAGCTGCTACTGTAGTTTCTCTCTGTCCCCTCACCCCTTCCCCACCCCCCCCCTCTCTCTCTCTCTCTCTCTCTTTCTCTCTCTCTCTCTCTCTCTCTCTCTCTCTCTCTCTCTCTCTCTCTCTCTCTCTGCTTCTTTTGTGGGGCCTGTAACTGACCTCATCCTGGGTCTGGAGTTTCCACCTCTGCCTGCTTGTGCTTCTGGTGGCTGGGTCTGTGTGTGTGTGTGTGGGGGGCTGCAGAGGCTGCTGTTCAGTGAGGACCTACAAAACGTCCCCAAGTCTACACCCCTTAACATACCGGTGTAGACGGACCGATATAGAAATACAGTAGACAGTGACATATGGGTGTATACGAGTGGCTGAACGAGAGTGTGATGGGTGTGGTATCGTCATTTGAAAAGTGTGTGTGTGTGTGTGTGTGCTTTTTTTGGTTTATTATGTTTACATTTATTTTTTTGGTTGGAGTATGCGAGTGCGTATTTGTTATTTTGGCCTCACTAATCCGCATGCCTCTCGCTGGTTCCTGTCCTAACAGGGGGTGTCATTTGATCAAGTCAATAATCTGCTGATTGAGCCTGCTCGAATTGAGGAGGAAGAGGTCTGTACCTACTCTCTTTCCCATCCACTCCCTCCCTCCCTCTCTCTATCTCTCTCTCATTCCCTCACTCACTCAATCATTCACTCACCCACCTGCTCTGAGGGGGATAAAAAAACAAAACACCCACTGAAATCCATGATTAATCCAAGCCAATCGCCAGGGACATGCTCACCACGACTCACCCTGGGACGCAGCCAGCATGCTAGAACCTGACCGGGGGCGGCGGTCTCAAACGCGACCGGCAAAAATTCATCTGCCGTCTCCCATCAAGAGACGGATGTAAAACAAAACGTCAATTTCCCCTCCCCCCCGGTACATTTGTTCGAGGGGGACTCAGGATCAATCGTATTCTTGGGAGTTTAAAGATCGTAAGAGCGCGGTCGGCAAAACCTATTTCATCCGACCCCACCGACAGGTTCTACCGCGCTGTGGCTCGTCCGCCACCCTCCTCCTCCTCCTCTTCTTCCCCTTCCTCCCCTTCTTCATCCCGCTGTTCAGGCTGTGTGGCCCTGGAGTGAATGGGCTGGACCCCCCCCCCCCCCCCCTCCCCGTCAGGCAGCGCTGTGTCCTTCCAGGCGTTCATCCCCCACTTCCCTCAGCCCCCCAGGATCAGGCCCAGAGGCAGCGGAAGAAGTGATGCCTGCCTGCGGTGTCCATAGTCTCAGTTGATGGAAACCAAAATGTATTAAAGCATAACTAGATATTAGACTCCCGTGTCAGGATCCTGCTAGTTCCACTTCTGGTACCGTATTTTTGTCGCCTGTATAAAATCCACAAAATATTAGTCCACGGTGGACTTAAGCATTCGCTGTGTAACTCTGGATGTGTTGTGGGGATTAACACACTAGTCGCCACTTACTGCCCCTATATCTCTTACAGGGTGAGTGTGAGTGTGAGTGTGAGTGTGTGTGTGTGTGTGTGTGTGTGTGTGTGTGTGTGTGTGTGAGAGAAAGAGAGAGAAAGAGGAGAATAAATGGTTAACTGTCAGCCTAAGCTTGTGATACACTTGTCATTGAATGATGCCTTGAACTCCTGCCACACCCTCTCCAACCTCTGTGTGTGTGACGTCATTTCGCCTCAGAAGGGCAGAACCTGGTTCAGCTGAATCTTGACTTGATTGCTGTACCTCCTCCCCATTATATCAAGTTAGTCACAATCTAAAATGCATACCAACAATAACCTCTCTGTCGTGTTAGCTTTGGTCAGACACCTACCCCATAATGTGATTGTTACGTGGCGTTTGTTACTTGTGGTTATGTGTGGTCAGAGTAAAAGCAGCGTCACTGTCATTCCGGGGTGGTCGTGCTCATGGAAGCATATGACTGCTGTCCTCGCGAGACCGTCCTGATGTCCTCCGGATCTCACCAGCTCATCTTCTGTTTCTCTACACGGACCAGAGATCAGGACGGTCGTACCAGACTATAAGACTATTAGAATGTGTATGATTGCACAGTGTGTGTATGCGTGTGTGTGTGTGTGATCCTACAGTGTGTATGACTGCCCAGTGTGTGTGTGTATGTGTGTGATGCCGTCCACTGAGAATGCCTACGGATTGGTCGGCCACTTGCATTATGGTGCGTTTCCGCTGCCGACGGCTGCATGAGCGCAGAAGAGTTGCTGTGCGAGCAGAACCTTGCCTTTCCCCCCTGGACAGAACGCTCCTCGTCCTCCTCCCCCGAGCCCAGAACACACAGCACTCCCCCCCCCTCTCCTCCCCTCTCTCGCTCTCCTCCCCTCTCTCGCTCCCACTCGTCCTCCCGCCTCATCCCTCCCCCTCTTCGCCCACTCTGCATGGCTTGCGCATACAGCATTCCACACGTCCAGTCCAGCACATACGTGTCCCGGTGTTACATGTTATGTCCACCCCCCCCCTCACTGTTGTGATTGTACTGTGATAGTCTCGTGGATTGTTGTTCTACTGCCCCAGACGCAGAATTCAAGACACATACTGTTATGTCTGAGATTAGCCTCCATGTTTGTTCCGTCATCAGGACGACGTGGTCGTCACTGTCAAGTCGTTTCCTTGTACCGTGTGTCTCTGGGCTAATGTTAACACAGCGACGTCACCACTGGGAATTTGTGTTGTTCCACCAATAGGACTTTGCTAATTGTAAGCAGTCTGCTGCTTTTTCCTATTCATTATTTGAGTAGGACAAACACACACGCAAACACGAGCAAACAAAAGCATGCACGCACACACACACACACACACACACACACACACACTGTTCTCTCTGCTGTGTGAGGCGTTGTCTTCCACAAGCATTCCCATCCAATCTCACACCTGTATTGAGATTAGCCTTGAGACCTGTCTGTCTGTCTGTCTGTCTGTCTGTCAGTCAGCTCTCTGTCTGTGTCTGTCTGTCTGTCTGTGTCTGTCTGTCTGTCTGTCTTCCCCCTGTTTATCTCGTGTGGTTCTCCTCAGACAGGCCTGATTTCAGGGAGGGCGGGGGGGCGAGGGACTCACCAACCCTATGAGGCTCAATGAGATCCTCAACGATACACATCAATCTGACCCCCACACAGAACCGTTCCTAGCCACCTTCACATTTTCTCATTCGACCGCATCCATTGGTTAATAATGCACTATCACACGGGAGAGTAGGCCTACAGTGGTGAGCCCTCCTCCTCCTCCTCGTCCTCCTAGCCACCCCGCCCCCCAGGCCTGTCTGAGGTGTGGGGTGTAGTCCGGGGTGACCCCCCCACCCTCCCCCGAACCCCCCATAGCTAGGCTGACCCCCCCCACCGCCCTGTCTCCTCCTCCTCCTGCAGCACACTCTGACCATCCTCCGCCAGACCGGAGGCCTGGGCATCAGTATCGCCGGGGGGAGGGGCTCCACGCCCTACAAGGGAGACGACGAGGTAGGCCGAGGGGGGATTACCAGCCAATTCAATGATCCCCAAGCACTTAGACACTGGACCGCTGCGTCATCAGCATGATATGCTTGATTAGAGTCGCTGAACAAGAATGGACTTAAAGGACAATGCTCGTTTTTGACAACCTGGACCTTATTTACGACATATTATAAGACGTTTGACTCACCGAGATCACTTTGGTGTAGTTCGGAGGCAAACTTCTTATAATATGTCGTAAATAAGGTCCAGGTTGTCAAAAAAGAGCATTGTCCTTTAATGGGACGTGTGATATTCAGGAATGTGTGGTAAATAGGGCACTTTACTGTGTTCTAGATAAGACTAGTGTACTATACAGGGTGCAAATTAGATAATACAATGGATATTTTAAAGGGCACTAAACTATGAATGTTCTAGAATCTAGAGTACTACACGGAATGCTCTATAATCTAGAGTGTACTACACTGAATGTTCTAGAGTGCACTACACTAAATGTTCTAGAATCTAGTGTACTACACTGTGAATGTTCTAGAATCTAGTGTACTACACTGTGAATGTTCTAGAATCTAGTGTACTACACTGAATGTCCTAGAATCTAGAGTGTACTACACTGTGTCCTGCCTGTCACTGTAGGGAATCTTCATCTCCCGGGTGTCAGAGGAGGGCCCTGCCGCCAGAGCCGGGGTAAAAGTGGGAGACAAACTACTAGAGGTGTGTGTCTCACTCTTAAGTTACACACACACACTCACACACACTCCTCTCTCCCTTTCAAACACTCAAACTTGTTCCCTCTCTCTTCTCTTTCTCACACTCTCTATTCACTGTCCTTGTATATCACTCACTCCTATTCTCTCACTGTCTCACACACACGCACACATACACTCTCTTTTTCTCTGTCACACACACATGCACACTCTCTTTCACACACACACACACACACACACACACACACACACACACACACACACACACACACACACACACACACACCTGTACACTCTCTTACACTCTCACACACACACAGACACACACACACTCTTCTCATCGTCTCTTATCACACCCCCCGCCCCCAGGTGAACGGCGTGGACCTCCATGGGGCGGAGCACCACACGGCGGTCGAGGCCCTCCGCAGCTCGGGTGCCGCCGTCTCCATGTCGGTGCTACGGGAGCGCATGGTGGAGCCGGAGAACGCCATCACCACCACGCCGCTGAGGCCGGAGGACGACTACTTCCCCCGGGAGAGGCGCAGCGGCGGCGGCCTGCCCTTCCTGGCGGAGGCCAGCCCCCCCAGCGGACCCAGGCACCGCCTCTCCACCTGCCTGGTCCGCAACGACAAGGGCCTGGGCTTCAGCATCGCCGGCGGCAAGGGCTCCACGGCCTACCGCACCGGAGACACGGTGAGACGCGCACACACACACACACACACACTTAGATCTCACTGTACATCAGCACTTACACAAACAACCCTGCAAGGTCTAGGAGGTCATGAGGATGAGGTGTGGGGGCGCATGCACTGCGCTCTGTGATGAATATTTCATAGCCCAGGTCTTGGTGAAATACCGGTGTCAGGTTGTCCCGCCTTCGAAGCCAACGGCACGGGAAGCCCGGCTGTCTTTTCACAAATATAAAAACCCTGCCAAGTTTAAGGAACGCACTGTAGAGATCTCGGGCTGTCGAACTCGGATCATCAAAGCGACACGCTCTTTAAAAGTTCACCGCTCCGAGGTCAGGGGGTGCTGCTGACGACGAGCTCATGCAGCTGGTAGTGAGGTGAGAGCCGAGGGTTAAATGTTTGTGCTTTCCACACGGTTTCCCCCGCCTCTCGCCTCCCAGCTCGCTTACGGCCGTCTGCAAGGAAACAAAAGAGATGAATAGCAAGACGTGACACCTGATAGGCCCTCTGTAATACGGGGGAGTGTGTGTGCGTGTTGGGGGTGGGTGATTGTATTTTTGGGCCACCTCATTGGCCTGCCCTTTGCGGTACCGCCCTCAAACATACTGCTCATGGAGACGAGAGGACACACTCTGAGACACTTTAGAGTCTGTAAGTCTAGAAAGCCTCGTGCTTGTTGAGCCTCTCTGGAAACGGAAGCACTTCCTTAGCACCTTTCTGAACAGGTTTCCTTTAGTGCACTTCACCATTGAAATGGGACTTCTGTTCTTTGCTAATACTGGCTAGCATGGACATGATGTGAGGGATGCCAGCGAGTGGTTTGGTTGTCCGGGTGAATCTCCTCGGGCAAAGGTAGATCACACCCTGAGTGTTGACGTGTGTTGTTGTGCTGTAACTAGATTTTTCAAGAAATGACCTAAGGGTTTTATTTATTGATTGAAATGTGGGTTGTAAAAAAAAGGGCAGATATATTTTTGTCAGCTCATGCAGCCGTTCTCCTAACTGTTCAGAAGCCCTTCATTGCAATCCTGTGTCAGCTATTAAACCGGCATTACAGACTCAACGAGACTGCTATGTTTAGTCAGGCTGTGTGAGGTTATCATCATGGGACTTGCTGAACCCTTTGTCACCCTCTCTTGCTCGCTCTCTCCTCGCGCGCACACACACACACACACACAATCACCTAACTCACCGTCCATTTCGGAGGTGGGGTACAGAGCTACAAGAGGTTTCCAGTAAAGGATTATGGAGCAGGAAATTAATCTTGACCATATTTAAAGTACGTACATCATTAAAAATACATGACCTGGAAGTAAAATAATACTTCCAGCCTACTGTACATTTATAGTTACAGTAGTGCCACCAAGTCTCTGTGATCCAGACATGATCAAACTCTCACTGTCACACTCTCTTCATGCTGCTGTGTACTGTGTCTCCATACAGTTACAGTACTGTTTTTATCTTGTGGACTAATTAGTTAGTTATTTTACTTAGTTAATTGCTTAGTCACTTCAGTTACTTACTCAGTTAGCTAGCCTACTTACAGTAGTTGCTTAGTTAGTTGCTTACTTTGTAGTTACTAATTTCACAGCTATTGATAGCGGTTGATATATATATATGTTAATATTGAACTTTACTGAAGGATAACCCCCTTGAGATGAATCATCTCTTCCTTGAAACACATACAACAGTAGTACAACAATTCAAAAGAAAAATGATGAGGGGTCATTAATCCTTTCTCTCCCCTCTTCCTCCCAGGCCATCTACATCTCTCGTATCGCTGAGGGCGGGGCGGCCCACAGAGACAGCACGCTGCGAGTAGGAGACAGAGTCATCTCCGTGAGTAACCCCTCCTCCTCCTCTTCCTCCTCCTCCTCCTCCTCATCTCTCCATCCTTCTCTCGCTCCCTCTCTCATCTCGCTCCCACCCTGCTCTGAGCCACACCAAGATGGCGGCTGTGTTTTTGTACTGAAAAAATGCATCCTTCACTCCCTTCCTTCCTGGGGAAATCACTGATGTGACTGGATTGGTATCAGCTGTATGGAGGAGCACAGGCCTTCACCTATCCTGTCATGTTAGATCAGAAAATACCTCAAGGAGAGAGGGGAGGGAGGGGGGGAGGTGCATTTTGCAGCATCAAACAGAGCCCAAATGTACTCTATGCTTTCAGTGTCTGACTGTGACGGGTACCAGAACGAGACGAGTCCACCCTGCTCTTTCATAGTTACTCTGCTGTGGTGAAGTGGCTACACACTTCTCACAGTAAAGTACTCCATAGTAACACTCCCCAAGCCATACTATCACCATACTAACACTCCCAAAGCCATACTATCGCCATAGTAACACCCCCAAAGCCACTGTAACTGTCCCCTGATTACCCGAGCTACGTCTGGTCCTTTCAAAGAGACATGACGGGACTAACCTGGTTTCCCTCTGACATCATCGCACAAAGCGTAGACCTGTTAGAAGTAGGAAGTGTCCTCACGGTAGAATAACTCGCCACATGCTCACTACTAAATAGCTACTCCGTCAGAGAGCTAAGCTCCATGTCAGTGTTGAGAACGAGACCTCGGTCTGCCTGCGGCCAGCTGCTGTCTCTCTCAGGCCCCTGGGAATACTGACGCTGGGTTCACATACCACAGGCAAGATGAGACACTAGTTTAAAAAAAAAAAAAGTATTTTGGACATTTTACACGTAGATGCTTGAAAACTCAATTTTCAACATTCTAAATGGGCAGCCACAAAAGCGTGGAATTCCAAAATTGCTTAAAAGCTTTCTTGGCTGTTGTATCTGAACCCCGGCTGAACAGAACCTGGTTTGATACTGTTCTGTGTGTCTGTCTGACCTGGCAGCTTCCTGCATGACGCTGCATGGTGCCTCTCTCTCTGCTCGTCTACCTGTCCTGCCAAACCGGCACCTCTCAGCTGCTTGCAGCATGCCTGCCAACATCAGCTCCATAGTCTGCAGGGTCATATGATCGTTGAATCTTAACTTGTTAATCACCGTGATTCACTCAGCCTGTATTGATTCCAGGAGTGTGAAATTCTCCCAATTGTGTCGTCCTGTGACTCTGCAGCGCCGTTCTGTTCTCTGAATCATAACCGTCTCTTTCTCTCTCCTGCTTCTCCTCCCCCTCTCCCATTCCTAATGACCGTCTTCCTCTCCGCTCTCGCTCTCCGTGGATGGACTGTTCTCCTCTCGTCTCTTTTTCTGTCACTCCGCTCCTCCTCTCTCTGCTCTCTCAATCTCTCTGTTCTCTTTCTGCACACAATCTCTCTTTCCCTCTCTCTCTCGTTCCTCCTCTCTCTCTCTTTCCTTCTCTCTCTCTTTCCTTCCCTCTCTCGTTCCTCTTCTCTCCGCATGGCCACTAATGCACAACTAAGCGACTCCTTGCCTGCTAGGTGGTGGGCGTGGTGTTGGGGGGTGGGCGGAGCCCCTGGGCCCGCTGACATGGTAACCGCATGTATAGCAGCAGCTGCAGCAGCGTTATTATCAGCCAATGGTAAGAGCTGGTACTGTACGGTCAGCGCTGGCCTCCGTGTGTCTCAGGGACCAGAGGACTCCAAATCAAATCCCTTTAGCGTCAGACTGTCTGTGTCGAATGCCTCAGAAAATCCAGGAGGACTATTAGCTACGTTTGAAATAAGCAGAGTTAAGCGAAACCAAATTAAGCATTTGGCAGCAACTCATATAGAGGCTCATGTTCAAGATGCTCATGTTCAAGACTCCCCTGCTTGTCTCCCCTGCGTCTTTGGTGACTCAAAAACAGACGGTCTTTGACCATCGCCATGATGCCACTCTGTGTTTTAAGTGATCAAAGGTGACAAGGGAGAACACACACCTGAATACGTAGGAAATATTAACGTACAGTGTACAAGCTATATTAACAGATGAGAAGAAATAGTATTAGATCTAGTATTATTGCTTGTCCCAGCTCAAGAGCCTCTTGCTAGCTTGCTGCTCCTATGGCAGCCTTCTGCACCTCCGGCTGCCCCCCCCTCTCTCTCTCTATGTCTGCCTGATTCCTTTCCTCTATGGGTGCTGGATCTTCCCTCAATAACAATAACAAACACTCACTATGGTGCTGCTCCCATGCTTTTAACAACATCAACAACCGTTGTCAATTGCTGTGAGAGATGTCTTTGCATGAAGGAGACATTTTCCCAACAGAAGTAACAATCTACACGAGTGAGGAACTACTTATTTTCAGTCACGGGGAATCACGACGCAGTGGTTACAGGCAGTTTCTCTATCAGCCACCGGACACCTCGTCGTGCATGTGGTCCTTATTCTTACCCAGCATGCATCTGCGGCTGACCCTCAGCGGCGGGCCTCGCGAATGCCGGCTCGAGTCAGCTGACCGCCTGACCGCCGGGCTCACGCCAAAGAACACATAGAGAAGAACTCGTCAGGGGCGTCGCGGTCTCAAATCCTACCGGGACAAACTACCGCGTCACTCGGGAGTCAAAGTGGAGCCAGATCTCTATAAAAACGGCCCACATGTGTGACGTGCCTGACGCTCGTCTCTACGTGTTCCTTGGCTGATGCCCCCCCACCGGTTGGTTTTGCTGTCGATGCAGATCAACGGTGTAGACATGACAGAGGCCAGACATGACCAGGCAGTAGCTCTGCTTACCGGCACCTCCCCCACCATCGCCCTCCTGGTGGAGCGCGAGCAGGCCGCCCCGGGGGGCTCGCCGGGCCTGTCCCGCGCCCGCGCGCACTCCCCGCCGCCGCCGGAGCCCTCCGACTCCCCGGACCAGGAGGACCCCACCGACGAGCGCCTCTCCCCTCACAGGAACCACCTGGGCCAGCCGCTGGAGGACGAGTACCCCATCGAGGTGAGAGTCTGAGAGGGGGAGTTGTCGAGATTGTCTCAACTGCCTTAATTATGTGCTGTGTTTGTACCTGTATGTTATTTGGGTTTTTAATGTCATTGATGGTTGTGTTTTTTAATGGCATTGATGGTTGTGTTTTTATTGATCCATGTCAAGAGCATTTTCCGTCTCGTAAATTTGATGTACGATGTAAGATTCCTCAATCTGAGACTCACCGAGAGAGAGAGACATGACAGAACAGAACTACAGTATCTGATGAATGGGACCATTGCTTATTACTGTGACAGAACCGTAGGAGCTCCTTTGGATTTCACTGATAACTTATTTGGAGCTTTGGTTTAATCTTTGTCCATTTGGCTCTTATCTTAACACCCCCCCAGCTCCAGAGAAGATGGTGCACGGTACGAAGCTTTTGTTTAGGCGTTTGCTGTTAGGATACAGTAGTGTAGCATTGGCTGAATGGCTCAGTGATATCCACAATTACCACTCTCCCTCGCTCAGGGGTGGAGCCAGGCTTAGATGCTGATGCCTGTCCAGTTGGGTTCAGATACAACAACCATGTTTTAAGAAAGGAGTTTCATTGTTTTGTTACTGCCCGTTGCAATGCAAAGTTTAGAAACTTTGTGTTTTTATGATTTGACATACTCTTTTAGATATTATGGAGAGACTTACAATGAGATGGACATCTTAAAGCGAGTGTCTTATCTCTGCTGTTGTATCTGACTCTGGCTCTGTGTTCCCCTCTCTAGAAGTGTAGGCCCATGCTAGTGTGGTTTAGTAGATGTGCTGTAGACCAATGGCTGGGGTGGATTACCAGCCCTTGATGTTTGATTGCTCAGTCGACAGTTTGGTCCCATTTAGGACCTGTAGATTCTCCCTGTAGAAGTGTACAAACTATAGGATGGTCTCAAGATCCTGGGAATACTCTTGTGTCTTTTGTAGCAGGCCTGTGTCAAATACTATTTGAAATCCCTCCAAATACTTTGAGCGTTTGCTTGAGTCTGCCTGGAGTGTCAGATTGGTTGATAGTCCATCGGTCCCGTTGTGCCAGGCAAGGCCAATCAAACACAGATCAGTATCTGAAATTATTTAAAATAGTTATCTTTTTCAACCTAGGTCTCAAGATTTAAACCATGATGATTTCCTGGTTCCCTCTCTTGATCCTAGATGTTAACATTTGTTTTAGTCCCCCTGTTCAAATCCCTAGACTTCGAGCACAGACCTTCCTGTTACTTGAACTGCTCTTCTGCTTTCTCCCCTAACAGGAAGTGATGTTGGTGAAGGCGGGCGGACCCCTGGGGCTGAGCATCGTGGGGGGCAGCGACCACGCCAGTCACCCATTCGGCATCAGCGAACCTGGGGTGTTCATCTCTAAGGTACATCTATGGGAATACACCTTTACTTGGGCTTGTTTGTTCTCTGTGTGCCCCCACCCCCCCTCTCTCTCTCCTCCCTCTCTCTCTCTTTTCTCTTCTGTCTCTCTCTTTCTCCACATCTCTCTCTCACCTCTCCTCTCTCCACCCCCTGCCTGTGTCAGGTCATTCCCCAAGGCCTGGCGTGTCAGAGCGGGCTGCGCGTGGGCGATCGGATCCTGGAGGTCAACGCCATCGACCTGCGCCACGCCACCCACCAGGAGGCCGTCCGGGCGCTGCTCTCCAACAAGCAGGAGATCCGCATGCTGGTGCGCAGGGACCCCTCCCCGCCCGGGATGCAGGTATACACACACACACACACAAACACACACAAACACACACCTGCCCTGCCTCATCTCGAGCCGACATGTTAGTACTCTCAGTGCGCTGTCTGATGACGTGTGTGTGTGTGTGTGTGTGTGTGTGTGTGTGTGTGTGTGTGTGTGCGTGTGTGTGTGTGCGTGTGCGTGCGTGCGTGTGTGTCCATTGCAGGAGATCGTCATTCAGAAGCAGCCAGGGGAGAAGCTGGGCATCAGCATCCGTGGCGGTGCCAAGGGCCACGCTGGCAACCCCTTCGACCCCACCGACGAGGGCATCTTCATATCCAAGGTCCTGGCCTGTACCCCCACACTGGTCACTGCAGTTACACTCTTTATCATGGGGCCTAGTTCTCGAACAGCAGACTTCAGGAAATCCAGCTAAAGTCGTCGTTACTTCCTGTTTACGTTGACTCCGACTATGCCGATTTGGCTCTTATGAGCTAGAGAGGGATGGCGGGACTCATTCCCCCCTCTCCCGCCCCCTGCAGGTGAGTTGTAGCGGCGCGGCGTCCAGGGACGGGCGGCTGCAGGTGGGCATGCGCATCCTGGAGGTGAGCAACCACAGCCTGCTGGGGATGACCCACACCGAGGCCGTGCGCGTGCTCCGCGCCGTGGGAGACACACTGCTCATGCTGGTGTGTGACGGCTTCGACCCCAGAAACGCCGCCGCCATAGAGGTGAGACGGGAGGGAGGGAGGGATGGAGGGGGGAGAGAAGGAGGGAGGGAGGGAGGGATGGGTGTTGTCAACATGGGAACAAGCTCACAGTGGGTATGCGTTTCTCTTAATTAGCCTGAAAGTGGCAGAAATAATTATTAATGTCCTCAGTGATCATTTTCTCAGTCAGATTATATGATTAGCCCAGTGTTCATTTTGTTTGTGTGTGTGTGTAGGCGTCGCCGGGCATCATCGCCAACCCATTTGCGGCGGGCATCGTTCGCAAGAACAGCATGGAGAGCATCTCGTCCATCGACAGAGACCTGAGCCCAGAGGAGATGGACATCATGCAGAAGGTCAATATCACACACACACACACACACCCCTGCGTGCTGGCCTCACATAAAGAATGCCAGCCAACCACAGCACTACATCTTACATAGCGTGGCGTAGTGAATGTGGGAAGTTAAGAAGAATAAAATCCATGCTAAGGAAGTTGAGAAGAGTGATCTTAAAGTGGATCTGGTGTACGGGAACAGACCGAACGTCTCTCTGTGGTCTCCAGGAGTCTGAGATGGTGAGGGAGGCGTCCCAGTGGGAGAGAGAGGAGATGGAGAAAGTGGTGAGTGGGACCGAACGCGCCGGTTGGGTGTCAGTCGATAAAGCTCGGGAATAGCTCCGTTTGATTATTCTGGTTCTTCGCCTGTTGGGGTCAGCTTACCTTGGCGCTCTCCTCCTGAACACCCCTCCCGTAGCCGAGTAGCACTGCACGGTTTTGTTCCGCCCTGGTAGATGAACAGAGCACTTTCTAATGTGTGTGGGATTGATCTATCTATCTATCTATCTATCTATCTATCTATCTATCTATCTATCTATCTATCTATCTATCTATCTATCTATCTATCTATCTATCTATCTATCTATCTATCTATCTACCTATCTATCTATCTATCTACAGTATCTATCTATCTATCTATCTATCTATCTATCTATCTATCTATCTATCTATCTATCTATCTATCTATCTATCTATCTATCTATCTATCTATCTATCTATCTAATTTCTTTCCCCCTCCCTCCGTCCCTCCCTCTCTCCTTCCACCATGTGTGTGGGTCCACCATCTTCATCCATCCCGCTCCATCCCTCCGACTCGTTTGTCTTTTCTCCATTCCACCATTCATTTTTCACGTCTTCCCATCTTCATTTCACTCCTCATCCTCATTGCGCGCGTGTGTGTGACTGGCCGTGGCTCGTGTCCTCCCCTCCTCCTCCTCCCCTCCCCTCCCCTCTCCCGTGGTGAAGGAGCGCATGCGTTTGGAGCGAGAGGAGGCTACTCGCCTGCTAGAAGAGGAGACTGAGGTGAGACACCCCCCCCTCTCCCTCCCTCCCCTCCCCTCTGGGGGGGGAAGCCAGCCTGACTGACTGGAATAGGATACAGTCTTAAATACCAAGACATCCCTCAGGAATACATGGAAACAATGAATGAATGCACAGAATGCGTGTCGGTGTGTGTTTGGCGTTTGCTGGAACCTACGCTCCTTCAGTCTCTTGTCAGCCCCTTCTCTTGATGACTCTGCAAGGGGTGCAGGGTGGCAGAGCGAGTGGAGATACGTATGCCTTCTTCCTCCAGCGCGTCCTCCTCCTCCTCCTCTCACACCTGATCCTCTCCTCCCCCTCCAGAGCCTGAGCAGCGGACCTCTAAAGCTGGACTACAGGACCCTGGCGGCGCTGCCCACCACCAGCCTGCAGAAGGTCAACAGGGTAAGGACCCTCCTCCCCTTTATACTGGGAACAGGGCTGCTGCGTTCTGTGTTTTCGCGATGCCAGGCGTGAGAGATTAATGCCTGAATACCCCCCACAGAGAAGTCTATCTTATTTTGCTTGCGTTGTGTTGCCATGTCTCTCCATATTTGTGAAAATGCGTGTTCCGGTGAGGAAGTAAGTTAAATTCCGAATCGTTAAGTGCATTGGGGTCCTGTTCTGACTGATGGGAGCCCTTCTAAAAGCCCTCTACAAGCCCTCTTCAGACCTGTGACCCTGGACAGGGCTGTGGAATGTCTGGATCTGTGCTCCTGAGTCACTATATTGGAAATGGCCTTCAGCGCCCAGAATAGACCTCTCTGGAATCCAGTGTGTCGTGACCAAACCCCCTCCCCCACGCCGGGAAACTCCTCTGTGACCCCAGACCCTAGCCAAGCAGGTGTCTCAGGATTGGGGAGAATGTGAAAACGAACTCACACACACCGTGTCCAGAACCCGAGAACTACTTTGCCCTCTCAGTCCTGATCACAGCTGTGATATGAAGAGCTAACGCACGGCGAAGCTGAACCTCAACTTCTGGCCTAATCAAAGAACCATCCTGCTGCACACTGGGTAATTGAGAAGAGAAAATAAAGACTTACAATCAACAAAATGAAGCATTGAAGAAGTTTAAAGCAAGAAAAGTGGCCCTTCAGTCTCTGGGCTGATAGGGAGAGGTGTGAATGTGGGGGGAGAGAGGGGAGGATGGTGGAGGGCGACAGCTGGCCGCCCCCCCAGCCTCTGCTCAAGGGGGGTTATTTTAAACTTGGTCCTGGCCGGGATTGGAGGGCGTGTAGGTGATGGGAGGGGTGCAGGAGAGGGTCACGCAGAAATGAAAAAGCGTCTCAGCGTGGCTGGCCAGTGTCCTTGGAAGTGTGTGTGGACATATTGTACTGTACTGCAGCTCCTGGTCCTGTCTAGTGAGTATGTTATGACCAAGGGGGTAGACTGTTCTCTCTCTCTCGGTCTCTCTCTTGGTCTCTCTCTTGGTCTCTCTCTCTCTCTCTCTCTCTCTCTCTCTCTCGTTCGTTTTCTTTCTCTGTGTCTTCCTTTTCCATATCTTCACTTTTTAATGTATCTATGGACACTGGTGTTAATTTGGCCTCTAGGGACACTAGTGTTAATTTAGCCTCTAGGGACACTGTTGTTAATTAAGCCTCTAGGGACACTCTGGTGTTAATTTAGCCTATGAAGAATTGTGTGAATGTTGGTCATTAGTGTGAATGTCTGATCTTCTGTGACATGTTTTCTGTGATCTGTTAAATTGCTGGTTTCTTGGGTGATTCATTTTCATCGCCATGGGTCCTGTTTGATAGTACTGGGAACAATTTAGGCCATGCTGAGAAAATAGTGTGAAATGCACAAATTTGGCTTTCGAGTCTGTGAGAACATGATCATCAAGGAGCTTTATTTTCAGGTATACAGTAATATCTATTAAGCTGTAGTCATTCATTTCCCAGACTAAGATCTAAAGGTCCTTACTGGGTCTTGTTAGTTTTCTCTGGAGGGTTCTTAACCTACATACAGTAGCGCCTGCAGCTGCCCCTGGGCTGAGCTGTGCACTAGGAATGGAATGACGTTCAGTGGAGACAGACCCAATAGTACAGTAAACAGACTCCATAAAGGAACACTACTTGACACTTCAAACTGATGATCATCCATTCATCCATTCATCCATTCATCCATTCATTAATTCGTCCATTCATTCATTCATTCATGTATTTGGTTTATATACAGTAGGTCTATGCAGTTCTGTCGTTGGTCAACCATCTTAGGTAGCTCGGTATCTTCGAGGGGTTCATTTTGATATGTTTAATCTATGCAGTCTTACGGTATGTAGTCTAGTGACGTCTCAGATTTTAATTCAACTCGTGCTCGGCGTGACAAGCGAGCGCCAGTGTCTTTCGCCGGTTTAGTTGGTGACTCCCACTCCCCAGGCTGGGAGCTCATTGCGCTGGTATGTTGCTGTGTTAGCTGTCAGCTGTCCCCCACTGCCTCCTGTGCCTCTCTGCCAAAAAGGGTACTGGTTCACATTCCACCCCACTGACCCCGACACTACCGGTCACATGAAGCAAACTACAATGCCAGTATTCTTAGTCGTACTATTCTTGACGGTCAGGAGATCATGCCAAGGCTGTCTCAGAATCCACAGGGCCGACCTGTATGGTCAGACTGAAGGGTCATCTGTGTGACCCCCACGGCCCCTGGACACCTTTCTATATCTGACCTCTTCGGTCCAGTTTTAATTACAGTGGTATTAACTGTTAACCATTCTGTCAGACGGCATTTAACACTGTGGCCTTAAGGTTTGCAGATTTTTCCCCCTCTGAAATGTAGCGAAATGTAGCTAGTTCCTTAGCCTTATCCAATATAGTATAGATGGAATATTAAATGTTTGCACTTTCCATATGAAGAGTGTGTAAGTCAGGAGTGGGCTGCTTCTGTTCTTGCCTCTCTTCACTGATAGTGTGGGTTATTTAAGGCAGGGCCGGGGCTGAGCTAATGTGACCACTACCCCTGGGGGACAGATAACCCAGTCATGGTTCTGCTATGGCCGTCACCAGGAAGCTCATCTGCTGGGCTGCTGAGCAGATTAGCTAAATACAGTCATAATGGCGCTGTACCCTCTCAGCAACCATGGAAGATGTGTGTTTGAGAGAGAGGAGTGAGTGAGTGAGTGAGTGGCTGTGTGTGTGTGTGTGTGTGTGTGTGTGTGTGTGTGTGTGTGTGTGTGTGTGTGTGTGAGAGAGAGACTAAGGTTGCGTTCACATCTCAAGGTTCGTTTTCTGATTCGAATGAATGCAAGGATTATACATTGTTTCAATTTTCCAACTGGTAACTGTGGCTCAAAGCTTGCCTCTGCGCTCGTTCAACCATACCTCCATGCGCTCAGCACTGAATTTTGTCTCAAAAATAACACCAGAGCGTTAGAAATGTGCCAACTTTTTAGGGAGGTATCTGACTAGGGCTGTCTTCAACCAAAAAAAATCTTGGTTGACTGACGGGCATCTTTTTTTTGACCAAACGATTGTGGGCACACTTTTTCAGGCACTTTTTTCCCCAGGCTTATACATTTCTAAATTAGACTGATTGTTAATTAGTAACTAACTAATAATTAGTATCCGGTATATGTTATTGTATTTTATTAGGATATATTAATTTATTATTTATGTAGGCCGTTTTCACTCCTGGAGTTTGCACCAGTCATGAAGCCTTCCGTTTATCCCATCCCTCCCATCTATCCCAATGATTTAATTAAATTTAATAAAATGCACTGGTATTACATCATTTAATTTGATCATAATCCTAATCATCTTTATTGTGGGCCTATAGTAATAATCCAAATGATAACATGTAGCCTTGGCCTACATAATGACATGACAAATGTGCTCTGCACTCCCAAAAATGCAAAATGTAGCCAATGACATAAGAGTAAAAAGGATTATAACCACAATATGAAGCCTATTTTCAACTTGTAGGCTAGACATTGTGGGACTTGGTTCATAAAACAATGACCTGTCCAGCAAACGACCTCAGCCCTACATCTGACTTCAAATCGTTGGTCCCCTGCTATGTTCACGGAATACAAACTAGTTGCCATCTTCCTGCGCTGCGCAAAGACAGGTGCACTGGAAAATAAATGCCTTTTTTAACCCATAAAATGGTACACACCAGAAATGGACCGCTCCAAAGTTCACTTGACAGCAGACCGAGACCACCTCGTCCAGGAGGACCAGAGAGCGGTTGTTTGGTCCGTACCAGAGTTCAATTCCTACATTCGAACCGTAACAAGGGGTTTGGTTTTGTTCAACCTGACTAAACCAGGTTGGTGTGAACGCGCCCTGAGAGTTTGTGTGTGTGTCTTCTGTGTGTGTGTGTGTGTGTGTCTTCTGTGTGTTCTCTCAGCTCCATGTTTCTATCTCTCTATAACAGTTACTTTATCTCTGAGTCTCTAGAAGCTCTACAGTTCTTTATCTTTACCATTTTTGTCTGTCCGTCTCTCTCTCTCTCTCTCTCCGTCTCTCTCTCTCTCTCTCTCTCTCTCTCTCTCTCTGAGTTCTGACTTCTTGTTTACGCTGCGTCTACTACTCATCATTTCAGTCTCACCGTATCGTTCCCTCCTCTCCCTTTCTCTCTCTTTCCTCCTCCTCCTCCTCCTCCTCAGTTCTCTCCCTGTATCAGTGAGACTGCTGTCATGGAGGTCCCCCTGCAGGCCCCGTTAGAGCCCCTGGGCTTTGGCCTGGTTCAACCCTCCGCCTCCCTCTACAGGGACCCCCACGTCTCCCCTCCCCCCCAGTCCTGCCCGCCTGTGAGCGCCGAGGCCGCGCCTCTCCCCGCCATCTCCTCCTCCACCCAACAACAAGCCGCCGACCCGGCGCCCTCGGTCCCGAAGGCACCCCCGCCCTCCGCTGAGGAGGAAGACGAGGAAGAGGAGTGCCTGGTGGACTCTCAGCCAATCTGCTTCAGCGAGAACCCCTTCCTGGTGGCCAACCGCAAGGGCAAGGGCCAGCCCCCCACGGAGCGCCTCCTGTCGGGGCCCCCCGTGGGCTACGGCAAGCAGGGCCAGCTGCAGCCCTGGTTGTTCAGCAAGGCAAGCGGCCCTGTGTGGTGTGGGGTTGTGTGAGGCAGCAGCATGGTGTGGTGTCACGATGGCCCGGTGTACCGTAAGCACCCACCCCCCCCCGCGCCCCCCTCTTGTCCGTCAGCACTCATCCCAGCGGTGAACCTGAAACGGCATGACAGAGAGTTTTGACACGGGGTCATTCCTCATAATCACACTCGAATGGGACGATGCCGAAGTCACCCGTTTGGGGCGTCCGTGCAAACTAACCATCTGGAAATCAAAAAGAAGCATGCTGGTTTGATGTAATGACGGGAGTCGCGCCCAGAGTCTCTTTAGCGGGCGTTGGAGTTATATTACGTGGCGGAGAAGTTCAACTGCGCACTGCAAATACAATCCATTCATTCCCACCCAGAGGCTCCCATCAGCCCAACTCTGTAGACCCTGCGTTTTCTTTTTGTCTTTTTTCTCGCCCTGCTGGGAAGGGACTAGTCCCCGACCTCCAGGTAGTCCTGCCGCATTAGCGTTTCTGCCCCCCCCCCCCCCCCCCCCCCCCGTTCAAGAATGTGAGACTGGCAGCTGTGTGCTGCGGTATGAGGGCCACCCGCCTCCCTCCTAGACATCCTGGGTATGAAGAAACGTGAGCCTGGAGTTCACGTGGTGGGGAAGATGTGCATGCTGATCACAGGGGGCTTGTTGTTCATCTAACCATCTTCACTCTGTAGCCCAGGAGCTCGAGGACCCCACTGACCCGCGGACGACTCTTCACCGTCGGTGTTGTTATTGCACCAATAACCCCCCCCCTTTACTGCAGTGCTCTGTCAACAGACGAGGTGAAAGTGTAAACAGCTATTAAAAGAGTGTGTGTGTTGTCTCCCCCAGGCGCCTTCCACTGAACCCCTGAGGACAGACAGTCCTGTCAGAGACACCCCCTACTCTCCCAGTATCCAGCCGGTAAGACCCCACCCCCCCCACCCCACAACACACTCACAAAACACCTCCACATCCTACTCACATCCCATCAGCATCTCTGCTTCCAGATTCTCTTTGTTTGCCTTTTCCATCAGACATCTGTGGGTCAATTAATTGATTGATTGGACAATTTACAAATGCATACACCCAACACACCATTGCACTACATACTGTAATTAATTGTCGCGGATAACGCAAAGTCCTAGCCTCACGGCCATTGCTGGAAATACGGGGTAGACATAGCATAGCAGTAATAAGCATAGATGCACCTTGACCCTGTCCTCCTCCTCCTCCTCCCTAGCCCAGCTCTCACTCCTCCTCCAGCTCTCTGAGTGGGGGCAGGGAGACCCGCTTCGTAAGTCTCACCCCCCCTCGTCTGCTCCCACCTTGCCTCAGGCGTTCCTCCTGCTTATCTAAAGTTAGTCAGGGCTGCCTTTGCACTCCGTCTGCAGACATGGCAAAAAGATCATTGGAATGTAACGACCCCGGCGAGGTAGGAGCGTTGGGCCATCATGTGACCGCGCTCGCTCCCCAGGGCCGGCCGATAGCGGCCCGTTAAGCCTGGATGTCCCGATGACCTCCATGTGGCTGTCCCGTGTGGTCCGCTGTGGCTTGGGTTGGACTCATTGAACTGGGCTGCATCCTTATGCGCTGAAAGCAGTTGTTGAAATAGTTTAACAGGCGTGTCTGAGTGTGGATTTGATCTATTCTAGGCTGCTTCAGATATTGCGCCCGTAACCAGTCAAATGAATAATCACATAAGCGTTGAATGTTAAATACATAAGCACCTATTGTATTTATATTTTGCTACTCTTGAATGCAGTTATCGTAAGTCACTTTGGAGAAAAGCATCTACTAAATGACTGTAATGGAATGCTACGTTGTTTGTATTATACAAAGCTTTGCATTTTGTCCTATTAAATTTGGCACCGTGTCATAGGCTAGGACACTAGCGACCGCTCTACTTGGTTGTGTACCATGTTGTTTGCATGTAGACTCCTCTACAGTGGCCTCCAAACTAAAGACTCAGTCTGTGTGTGTTTGTTTGTTTTGTGTGTTGGAGGGAACACAGCTGTTGAAGCACCAGCAGGGCCAGGGGGGGGTACAGTGTGTGGGACTGATCACATCACACAGGGCATCATTTTAACCCACACATTCTCCTGTATTTGTTTTCAGGCCAGCATCCATCTCACCCCCAATGCCTCTGCCAAGGAGAATAACTCATCAGTGAGTGTGTGAGCGCCTGGGCTGCCTCTAAGGCTTAGTGGATGTACTGTGCTGTACTGTACAGGAGAGATTATACAGTGGATCTGCACTCTGCATTCTCATGCTTCATTATTGACATTCACCATGTTTTGGGTTCTGAACTGTGTATTGATGTTTTGGCACTCTGACTTCATTGATATTGAGGTTATGACGGTTATGGCTATATTGAGATTGTCACCTTTATGGTTTTACATTGATGTTTTGACGTTAACCGTTCCGTTTTGTGTCCCCCCTCCCTTTCCAGACGAGGCCGGGGGCCATCCAGCCGCTGTCGCGCGGGCGCCCCAGCCCCTCCCCTGTCACACCGGACGGCCACAGCAGTCCCAACCCCTTCCAACATGGCCCCTCCCCCATCAACTCCCAGACCCCTGTAAGGCCCCTCACCACCACGTAGGGCTGACCCCCCCCCCCCCCCCCCCCAGCGGTCTAACATGGCGTCTCACACACTACTGCAGTACAGCGCGGTCTCACAACTGTGCAAGAGCAGTTTTCTTTACTATGAGGCTAAAACCAAAGTGCTGAGCGGGACGACAGCAGTTAGAGAGGCTGTTTAGCGTGACTGATCGCTGACCTCGTCAGTGCTACACGACATCCAACTGACCGGTCCCATATAGGGTGGGTGTGTGTTGCAGGCAACAGCACTGGCAAAGTGGAGCCTCTGACCTCTCTGTGACCTGCTGGATGACCCAGAGCCGACCAGTGGCTAACATGGGTGTTCCGGAATGCTATTTCCATTTTTGACAACGGTTCTGGAATGTTCCTCGCATTCCATATGACAAAGGGACTAACCCCTAAGTTCTAAGGCCATATAGCCTTGAAGCAAATGGATTTGATATGATACCCCTGTCTTCCTGTATATACCTGAACCATGCAGGTGTGTGTCGAGTTCACACACACTGTAACTTCATCCTGGCCCCTTCTCCCTCTCTCTATCTCTCTCTCTCTCTCTATCTCTCACACACACAAACACACATCCCCATCTCCCAAATGACACCAGCTGGCATGCTGTCACTGTCCACCTGTTCTCCCAACCCTCTGCAGCTCTGCCGTTTTGTCTCATAAGTCTACCCTCTACGTGTCCTTGTCTGTCTCTGTCCGTCTTGTCTTTCCGTCTGTCCTCCTCCTCCCTTTGGCTTCCCACCACATGGAACCTCCCCTCTCACCCCTCCAGACCCCCCTGCAGCCTCGAGCCCCCTCCCCCGCCTCGCCAGACGAGTTCCCCCTGAATATCAAGCAGGCGTACAAGGCATTCGCCGCCGTGCCTCACTCCCACGCTGTGCTGGAGGTGCCGCAGGTAGGCCCGGCCGCCCAGGATCCCCATCCCCCCCATCCGGGCGGCGACGAACACGCATGCTGTGGTTGGTCATGGCTCCCGTGTGCCGACTCCCCCACCCTCCTCCACCTCACCTCACCCCTGCCCCTCCAGACTCTTGAGGCGGGCTCCGCGGTCCAAGCCTGCCCTCTGTCGGGGGCCTGTCATCATGTGCTGTGTGGAATGTAGTCACGTGTGGCGGTGGTCATCGTTGGTTTTGCACACGGCCCCATCCTCTCCGGTCCTGGCGTCGGACCGCCATTTTGAGTTGTGGTCGTTCCCATGCTCGGGGGTTGCTCTCCTCCTCGCCATTGCCTGCTCTCTCCCTGGATCTTATGCGTGTGTGTGCCGACTGACGTGCCTGTCCTAATCCCTGCCAGTCTCTCTCTCTCTCTCTCTCTCTCTCACACACTTTTTCTCTCTCTAGTCTCTCCTCTCACTCTCTCAAGCGCACACTCTCTCTCTCTCTCTCTCTCTCTCTCTCTCTCTCTCTCTCTCTCTCTCACACACACACACACTCCATCCCTCCCTCCCTCTCACGCTCTCCTCTGTGTTCACCGACAGGATCTGTACAGCCTGAGGAACCATGTCCACCCCAGCCAGTCCTCTCCAGAGGTGAGTGGCTTCATGGACATTAAAGAGATCAGACTCTTCAATATGTTCATCATGTTGTCAATAGGATCTTTGGGGAGTTTGAATATCAGTCTTCTCATATTTCATACTGAAATAATAGAGGATATTTAGATGTGTAAAGTGTTCAAACGTGTGCAAACACGATACAAAGGCCTGTGGTCAAGGGACAATTTAAAGATTGCTGACTACACATGTTATATAGAGTGACTGACCAGACAGTCGTTATGTGGTTGTGTCCTGTTGGGCTGACCGTTCTGGTGACGACTTGTGTGGCTCTTTCAGCCTGAGCTGAACAACGAGGTGTTCATGGATGAGGAGAAGGTGGGTGGTGGAGAGGGGGATGCTCGGAAGGCCCCCCTCTCCCCCATCTTCCCTATCTCTGACCGGCAGGAGTATATGAGTCTGGCGGCGGTGCCGCGTCTCTCCAGAGCCTCCATGGACCTGCAGGTACCACCCCCAGGCCGCCCCCCTGCCCATCCCGGCTGTGGGGGAACCAAACCCCGGGTCGCCTCCCGTAACCTCCATGGGGCTCTGAACTGTTTAGCTGCGGTGGTGGGGGGCCGTTTTGCCGACACAGCGACGCTGCGTTGTTGTCGGAAACGCAGGCTGTCAGTGATCCGACTCATAATCAGAGCCAGTGGTGTTGGGTTGTGATTTTGGCCACCTAGTTCGTTGTCTTTGACCTCCTGTCGCAGAAATACTCTGTGAATATCTTTGGGTATATTCATCTCTTGGTACGGCAAAGTGGTCATTCACAAAGTACAGTGGTCATTCACAAATGGACAGACCATCATAAATGCTGACCTTTCCCTAGAGATCAATGGTGACGGGCTCTTAATTCTTTAATCTTAGTTCTTCAGGTATGTTTCAGTTCCACAGACTTCTCTTGTTCCTCCTCTAACCCTCCAGGGTCTTAACCGTCCAATCCCTGTGCTCCGTCTCCCCCCCCAGAGCCCCTCCCCCGGCGGCCGAGACAGCCCCGAGCAGCGCTCCTTCAGGGACAGGCAGAAATACTTTGAGATCGACGTGAAGCAGCAGACGCCCGACAAGCCCAAACCCCGCGTGTCCCTGGTGGGAGAGGATGACCTGAAGAAGATGAGGGAGGAGGAAGGTACGCTTGACCTCGTGTACCGGCCAGAACCCTCTGTCCGCCATTTTAGAAACTTGACCCAGAACCCTCTAGCCACCATTTTAGAAACATGACCCAGAACCCTCTAGCCACCATTTTAGAAACTTGACCCAGAACCCTCTAGCCACCATTTTAGAAACTTGACCCAGAATCCTCTAGCCACCATTTTAGAAACTTGACCCAGAACCCTCTAACCACCATTTTAGACTGGACCAACTGTATATGTTGGTGCAGTCCAACTGTATATGTGCCCTAGTCCAACTGTATACAGTATGTGCCTAGCCGGTCAAAGTTGGCAACCCCATTTTACCTAGATCATTTCCTTCTGTAATGTTAATCTGATTGTTAGTCTAATATGATGAGTCTAGCCTGATGAATCTAATCTGACAAATCTAATCTGCTGAACCTTATCTGATGAGTCTAATCTGATGGTCTAATCTGCCCCAGCGAGGAGGATGGACCAGCGGGCGCAGGAGTTCCTCCTGGATGAGGAAGAGGAGGAGGAGGAGGAGGACCTGGCGAAGCAGATGGCAGAGATGAAGGCCCATGGCAAGGTGCTGCTGGACGGCGTGGAGTACAAAGTGGAGAGCGTAGCCACGCCCTCCAGGCACTGCTCCACGCCCCCTAGCTACAATGCCACGCCCCCTAGCTACTGCGGAAGCTCAGGGTACTGCTCTGTTTCGTATTCGCACTTTTGAATGCTTTCAAAAGCATGCCCCTGAAAAATGGTGACTGACTAGTTTGTGTGTGTGTGTGTGTGTGTGTGTGTGTGTGTGTGTGTGTGTGTGTGTGTGTGTGTGTGTGTGTGTGTGTGTGTGTGTGTGTGTGTGTGCGTGTGCGTGTGTGTGTGCGCGTGTGCGTGCGCATGCGCAGGCCCTCCTCAGTAGACTCCCAGAGGAATTCTCTGGAGGAGAGCTTCAGACTGGAGCAAAGACCCAACTCCATGACTGGGTAACTAAAACACAGTTCTGTGTTATAGATTTTATGAAGTTTCTGTGTGTGTGCGAGTCTGCACCTGCCTAGTATCTTACACTGTGTGTGTGTCTGTGTCTGTGTCTGTGTGAATGTGTCTGTGTGTGTGTGTGAATATGTGTCTGTCTGTGTGTGTGTGTGTGTGTGCGTGTGTGTGTCCAGCCTGATCCCAGTGTACCCCGGGGAGACGGCGGCCCCCATCCGAACCGCCAAGGCGGAGCGGCGGCACCAGGAGCGTCTGAGGATGCAGAGCCCAGAGCTGGCCCCGCTCACCGCCGCCGACAAGGACCTGTCCCCCGCAGAGAAACGAGCCCTGGAGGCCGAGAAGAGGGCCATGTGGAGAGCCGCCAGGTACAGCAGGACACACACACTCTTACAGACACACACCCACAATAACTCACTCATTTAGAAATGAGGAACGAGAACAATCTGAGAAATGCATCAAGAAGTACGAGGCACAATGGAGACCTAGGATATGATGGTGGACAACAGTGGCAGGGACCCCTCTTCTCCTCCCCAAACTCCTCCTCTTCCTGTTTCCTTCTGCTGATGTCATGTTTCTCATCATCCTCTTGTTATTGTCTAGATACATGTTACAGGAAGAGTTTAGTTTTGCAGAATATCTGCCAGAACTTGATCCCCCCCCTGTCTTTGAGTCAACAATGGGGAAACGGCCATCGATCTGGATGTCATCGTTACGGTGATGGTCCTGTCCAGTCCAAAGTCCAGGGTCTCTGTACACTGTGTACTAGACTGTGATATCTATACTCTTCCTTTGTTCTCCAGCTCTCCTGTCCTCTCCCCTCTCTCTCTCTCTCTCTCTCTCTCTCTCTCTCCCTCTCCCTCTCTCTCTCTCTCTGTCTGTCCTAGCTGTCTCAATGTTTTATCTCCCATCAAATGCTTTTTCCTCCCTCTTTTTCTGTCTGTTGTACCCTGTCTGTCCATCTGTTTTCCTCTCCTCTCCTCCACCCTGGTGCCCCCCCTCCTACTCCTTCCCCTTCTCCCCTCCGTGTGGGGGGCGCCAGGCCCTATGGTCTGGAGGAGGATGTTAGACAGTATGAGCAGGACCTGGCCAAGAGGCTGTACCAGTCCCGAGTGAGGGCGTCTCAGGGCTCCGCCTCTCCTCCCCAGCCCCCCTCCGCCACCTCCTCCTCCTCCTCCCAGCTCAGGTCTGCTCCGAGGCCCCGCCCAGCACAGGCCGCACGGCATTGTGGGGGAGGGGGGAGTGTGCCGGGGTGCTTTTGAGTGTGGTCGGGGTGGGGGGGGTGTTTGCCGGGGCTGCCGGGGGTCAAGGCGAGGCTCGCCTCCACCAGCGCTGCTCCACGGCCACCCTGCTTCTGCACGTCCACATGGCTGAGACCATCCGCTCCGTGGCTCCTTCTCTCCGTTCCTCTCTCTCTCTCTCTCCTCATCTCCTTCTCTCTCTCTCTCTCTGTATGTCTTTATTCCCTCTTTATTTATTTATTTTTCTCTCGTTTATTATTTCTCTCTCCCTCCGATCTCCCACTTTTCATTTATTTTATTACTCTCGTTCTCTCGTCTTTATTTTTTCTCTTCCTCTCTCTCTCTCTGTCTTTATTTCTCTCTTTCTTTTTCTCTTGTTTCTTATTTCTATCTCCCTCTCATCTCCCTCTCTGTCTTTATTTCTTTTGTTCTCTCTGTCTTTATTTTTCTCGTTCTCTCTCCTTTCCTATTTCTCTCTTTCCGGCTGTTCTCTTGATTCTAATGCTTTGTTCATCTTACTAACGCACAGCCCTTAGTAAGGCTTCAGCAGTGTGGTAGCTGAGAGTATGCTGCCTAACTACAGTAGTGATGAGTAGTACAGTAGATAGTCCTTGTCCTGGAATGCTCTGTCTATCAGTATACAGTACCTACACTGTACTATTACCAGTGGGTTCTGAGTTGGAGCATCTAACTAAGGATCTCTTGAGTTCCTGAGTCACAGCAAGCCAGGACAAGGAGCTGTCTGTGATCGCTGAATGCACTTTACACTATATCACTGTTTTAGTATACTTTGTTGCTCCCCCTCCATTCCTTCCTCCATCTAACCCCTCCTCTCTCTCTCTCTCTCTCTCTCTCTCTCTCTCTCTCTCTCTCTAGGATGAAGTCCCTGGAGCAGGACGCACTGAAAGCTCAGATGGTCATCGCCAAGTCTCGGGAGGGCAAGAAGCGCGGCACGCTGGACCAGCTGGCGGAGTCTCCGTCGCCCGCCCCCACACCCTCGCCCACGCCCCTGGAAGGTAGGCCCCGCTGCGCACCCCCGGCTACCCCAGCCACCGTACCCTCAGGGCGCGGTCTCGTCCACGGGGTTCATAGTGAGGAGGAGGAGGTACTGTGGAAGGGAGCACACGCTAAGGAGAGGCGCTGGGATGTATTTTAGGTTGATTTATTTCAGTGTCCAATGCAGGTTATTCTGTGATAAATGCTCTAAAAGATTTTTTTTTACTTTTGCCTGCGCCCCTCCTACCTCCTCACTACATGCTGTGTCTCTACAGACCTTTGGATGGGCACCATGCCTTTACAATCGTATGTCTCTGCTCGGTGCGGGAACTTCAGGTCTTGTTTTGAGTTATCTCTCTCTCCCTCTCTTTCTCTCCCTCTCTCTCTCTCTCTCTCTCTCTCTCCCCCTCCCTCTCTCTCTCCCTCTCTCTCTCTCTCTCTCCCTCTCTCTCTCTCTCTCTCTCTCTCTCTCTCTCTCTCAGATGTCAGTCCCAGAGGAGTGACGTCTCCTGGCAGACTGGTAAGCCTCCCCTTACTGCCCTGTATGTGAGAAATGAATAACAGTTCCGGAACAAATACAGCACATCTGAAGCCTATTTTGTTGGAGACGGCGGCGATAGACTGAGATTCCTTTTCGGAGAGTCCGAGTTCAAATTAACTGCCAAAACCAGTTCACAATTCATTCACATTCACAATGTTAACAATCGCCTTCCTTTTCATTGAAGTAGCTTCACCAGTTTCGCAAGCCGAATGTTCATCCTCCACAGTGCTTTCATACGAAGGGGAAAAGAGAGCAGTGTCGATGGGTGTCCAGAAACATCATTTCAATTTCACCATAATCATGCACTGTCACCAAACCAGCCAATTAAAGCTCAGGACATGGCGCTCTCCTTCCATTAGCCACACCCCCACCGTATGATTCATTCCATCCACATCCTTCTGCCACCCTCCCTTCCCCTTTCCTGTTCTTCTCCTTTCCTCTCTCGCTCTTTCTCCTCACCCCTGTCTCTGTCCCTCTCCTCTTCACCCTCTCTCTCTCTCTCTCTCTCTCTCTTTCTCTCTACCTCCCTCTCCCTCCCCCTCTACTCCTCCCTCTCCCCCTGTTTGCTGTCCTTCTAGTCCCTGTCGCAAAAGAAGTTTGACTACCGACAGTTTGCTGCCATTCCTTCTTCCAAACCCGTATACGACATCCAGGTATTGCCTGCCTGCATGCTTTAGTCCCCAGGCCCCAGCCCCTCTCCCTGGCCTCCCCCCTGGCTTTCCCTGCTGCCACTCCCACCAGCCACCATCCCCCCCCCCTCTCCTCCCCCTGGCTCCCCTAGTCACCAGACCCCGGGTGGATGCCATGATGGCCAC
The DNA here is from genome assembly GCF_949987555.1 of Borostomias antarcticus. Classification (NCBI taxonomy): domain Eukaryota; kingdom Metazoa; phylum Chordata; class Actinopteri; order Stomiiformes; family Stomiidae; genus Borostomias; species Borostomias antarcticus. The sequence continues at coordinate 20,982,658 of NC_140235.1, forward strand.
AGCTCCTCCCATTTTGTCTCCCCCCCTGATTTAGGCCTGTCACTTCCAGGTCAGTTGCGGCTCGCTATCTCTGATTCACTTAATAGAGGTTGATGGCCAATCATGCTAATATGCTATTACTATTTATTATGTACTATACTGTTAGCATTTAGCAATCACACTATTTGGCCCTGGGTTTTAAGTTTTGTAGTTCTTGTATTTAAGGATGACCCCCCCCACCCCCCCTTCACCTCCACTCTAGCTCCTCCCCCATTCTCCCACTCACCATCCTGAAACCCTCAAGCATCACCGCCAACACTGACCAATCACAATTCACTTATTTCCACCAACTAACAAATCACGCAGCACTAGCCAGCATCACAACTCACTCACCACTCACTCACCAACCAACCAACCAACCAACCACGTGATTCTAGCCCACTAACCTATCAGCTTCCGGGGAGCCTGGCAGCCCAGCCTCTACATCTGGCCCAGTCTTCTCTCCCAGCCCCGCCCTGCTCCCCATCTCCCTGCTGGGGCTGAGAGCTGGCAGCCATTTTGGCTCCATCAGCCTTCTGCTGTTTCTCTCCTGGCCTTCTGAGCATCACCGAGGACCGTGTAAAGACAGGAGCGTCAGAGACATCAGAAATCCCGTCTGCAACTACTGCTGCACTGGGGAACGGAGTTGACCTGATGTGGCTCCCTCTCTATGCTCTGTCAAGTCCACCTGTGATGAGGAGATGATTCCAAATCATCCTCACAATTACCCCCGTAGTACCCGGTAATCAATAACACACTGGTGGGGGCTGAGTTCTGGTCCAGGGCTTTAGTGAGGTGGGAGCCAGGGACCATACATTTCTCCATTAGCTTTGTTTCACTCAGTCTGCTCTTCTCTCTGCTCTTATTATCTACAGATACTGTAATATATTTTCGCTACTCACTGAAGTGAAGACAGTTTTTGAATGATGAACGCCTTTTCTCCAAGGTGGAGAAAGCACTTTTCACACTTAAATAGCACATATCTACTAGCCTGGCTTCACCATCCTGATCATGTGATCTCATATTCGGCTTCTTTATTGTCACACCTGCAAACTTGTCACCTTTTGGCTAGTCCCCTTTGTTATGTCAAACAGGGTAGTTGACGTGAATCTAGAGGTATGTTGTCACCTTTTTCACTAATCAAGAGTTTGCAGGTCTCTATTGTGGAGAGAGGTCAGGTGATCAGGATGACGAAGCCAGGCTAGTGGATATGTGCTATTTAAGTGCAAAAAAGTCCTTGGTGGGGGACGGAAAGGCATGCCACCTCGGAGAAAAGGATTTCATTGTTCGAAAACCGTCTTTGCGTCGACGAGTAGAGAAAATATATTATCTGTAGATACTGGAGAGCAGACTGAGTGGGGAAAAAAAAGTTAACAAAGAAACGTATGGTCCCTGGCGGGGCATAAGGGAGCGATCCAGCCTCACTAACGCCCCGGTCTAGTGGGAGCTCAGCTTCCCGAACCTGGGGAAGACAAGGAGGGGATACATGCTATACAGACAAGCAGCGTATATACAGTATCACGCGTCCCTCGGGGAGGAGTCCACGCAGGGGAAGCCGGGGCGGCCGGAGGTGGCGCTGGAGCCGGGGGAAAGCTTGTCCTTTCAACGGTTGTGGTTCCTTCCCGGTCGAGCTTCTGTGGTTGCCTGTTCCGCCGGTTGTGAGGAGTGTGTGGGGGGGGGTTCTCCTCTGGAATGTTGTACAGTCAGTCTCAGGTTCCATCCGCTTTCACAGACACAGATCAAAGCCTAATCCGAGACTAGACAGCGAGGTCTCCAGTGGAGAGCGCGGGCTTGGTAATCTGTGTGTGGGAAACCTGTGTGTGTTTAGGAGATGTGTGTAGTGTAGTGTGTGTGGTGGAGTTATGGTCGTCTCTTCTGCATCGCTGACTCAGTGGTTACCCTTGTGACTTGTGTTGAAACTGTACCTTTGCTTGTGTATTGCTGCACATACACTCTCTGTTTGCAGCTATCTGCACTATGGAATGACCCTTCCCCCCACCCCTTTCCCAGAACTGATGGACTAACCAGACCTCTAACCTCTCCTAACTCCTAGCCTGTAGGAACAGACTGCTAGAGGTTGTGGGTCTGTGTCCCCCCCCCACCCCCGCCCCCTCTACTCTGGCAGTGAAAGGGTCTGTGTGTTAGCGCACTGGGGGTGAGGGTGGCTAGACGTATACCCCGGGGGGCCCTCCAGACCTGGGTTAATCACACTGACCAAGTACTTGGAAGTATTTAAAAGTAATTCAGGTTTGTTCAATTTGCACTTATGCGATTGGGTCCGTTTGTTTAATTGCACTAGGCAGGCTAAATCAAGTATTTGGCAGTATTTTGCTAATAGTATTTGACCCAGGTCTGCTTCCCTCCATAACCCCCCTGTCTCTGACAGTCCCTCTGCCCCCCGATGGTGAAGGTGCTCCTGGGACCAAGAGTAGACACACACACACACCCTTCCTCCCCCATCCCTTACTCTCTGCTCCTCTCTTCCAGTCCCCCAACGCGGTCGATGATATCCAGTTCATCGACGACGGCTCCAGCAACCCAGGTGAGTGCTTGTACCCCCCGACTGTAGGAGGGCAGCTTGGTAGCCGTCTGATCTATACAAGCCCCCTAGCTAGCTAGATATGGCTCTGTATGTGTGCCTCATCAATGGTAGCTGTAGAATCATATATAGTTGGCTAAAAGCGCGTACAGATGTGGAGCCAGGCTAAGCGAGGGCAGGAGTTTGGTTGGCCCAAATGTAGTACATCATCATCATCACCTGATAATTTCTATCCCTTTGATTCAGGTGACTACCTGGGATAAGAACCTCCTCTTGGTAGGATTCACACGCTGTGTGGTTTGAACGTGTGTGCACGCACGTGTGAGTGTGTGTGTGTGTGTGCGGGCGCACATATACACCTCGGGCTGAGTGTGTGGAATGCTGTGTGTTCAGTCTAACCCTGCTAGTTAAGTGTGGATAAACCCCTAGTCTAGTTCTTCTTCTTAGTACTCGCTCTCTCTGCCCCTAATACTGCTTCCTAGAGTAGGACTTGGGCTGGGCTCCATTCCAGAAAAACAATCTCCTCTCCCATTCCCTTGTTCTCTCCTCTTCAGAGATCTTGAGTGCAGTCGGTATAGCCTCTAGTGGTTTCCACCTTGGACCTTTCCTGTCCAGCTAAACAACCATGTTAGATCTGTGAGGGGAGGCGAACGAGAGGACATCGAAGGGGGGATGGCTTTCTTGGATGGGAACACACCTTAGTCTGTCTCCAGTCCTGGGAGGGGTGGCTTGTTGTCATCTTAGTCTTAGTCTCTGCCTGTTTTCAGTTCCTCAGGTGTCCAGTGGCTAGTTCAGATGATTGTGCTGCAGTAACAGTTCCTAGTGTTTGGTATTGAATTTGCTCTAGCTCCAAAACCTGCATGATATAAAATTATTTACAGACTAAAATTTGAAGGACCTCGGACCGGATATGGCTAAATTCTTTAACCAATTTTAGTGGACAAAAAAGTGTAGTCAATGTTGCTTCTGAAACAACAATGCATGGAAACACATTATTTGAACACAATAGCCAATTTACCTCTTTACATGTAGGAGAGGAGTTCAATATTGTATTTAATGGAATTTACCCCAACCCCTGATCTGAACAATGGGCATCACCTCATTCAGGTACAGTATGTGTAGATGATTCATTAGTATCTTATTGGACAGCTGGCCTGACTAGCTGGTGATGGATGAGGTGGTTAGTTCTGCTGCTACTGTGGCGTTGGGCCTCTCTCTTCCAGGTGGCTTTCCCTATTCGGGAAACCATGCCTCCTCTTTCCCATCAGCCACCTGTCTAACAAGAAGTGTCATGCTGTTGCCGAGCAGACTAGCGCCTCATTTTCCTTCCATCTTTCCCAGAGCGTCCTCTTCCTTTCCACAGCGTTGGCAATGCTGGAAACGAGGGCTCAATATGAACCATGACTGGCAGGTAGAAGTGAGGAGGAGTGTGGTGTTGATGTCCTCCTCTCTGCCCCCTCCTTCCTGCAGTGCCAGCTGTGGACCCTGGCGCTGAGGTGCACGCCGCTCTGCCCGCCAGCTCAGCCCTGGAGGAGATGGCTCTCTACAGCAGCAAGCGCAAGCTGAGACAGGGCCGACGCAGCCTGGAGACCGCCGTGCCCACATAACACCTCACACACACCTGCCAGGAGACACACACACACACACTGCTGTTGAGAAGCTGAGAGAGACACACACACACACCCAGAGGAGGCGCGGAGGCACTCTACAACACACACACACACAAATACACACACACAGTTAATAGTTTGGGAGGTGTGTGCTCCCATGTGTAACCACTGTAGAGACTACAATGCTGATAATCACCAAACATACACACACAGTCATATCCTGCGTGCCAGTCTTGCCTTTACAGTCTGAGGATGAGTTGGCATGAAGAGATGGCCCAGAGTCCCGATGCCACTAGGGATAGGGGCTAGCGATGTGAGCTTGCATTATGTTTCAACACCATTCTCCATTTTATTTTGGTTCCATCTTCAGTTTGCGTTTTAGAAGCTGAATTATATTAACAGGGGAATGATACCTTTTTAGTTATTTTTTTTGCGCCTCCTCTGATTTTGCTATTTAAAAAAAGAAGAAGAAAAAATGTTGTGGATGAGGGAAAAAAAAAAGATGAATTGTAGCTGTAATACTAACTTTTCAGATGATATTTTCAGAGACTAGATTGTAAAATGTCAGGGTTTTTAGATTGCTTTGGGAGGGAGGTGTATATATTGTATGAAGAGAGAAGGACCTGCTACCTTCACAGTCACCGGCCTGCAGGGTCTTTTAAAACACTATATATCTACTGCTCTGCTTTTTAAATTGTTTTATCCTTTTTACATAATTTATTTAGCTTTGTATTGTATTACTCAAATCAACTGCCTTCTCTGTAATACATTGTTGTGACCCCCTGTACTTTTGAGTGGAAAAACTAACAATGGAGTGATGCATATCATTTTATCATATACAATTAATTAAGATAAATTGTTAAATATTTATAAAGGCTTCTAAAAAGCCTTAACTGATTTGCATATCAATTCATATGTCATATTCATATCCTATTCATTCTGTACACGTTGAAATATGTTGATGACTGAATCTGAGTATAGAGCTAATCTGGACCACGTTTATACTGTTCTGTTCCATTCCCACTCTAGAGAATGTGACCACTAGAGAGACCAATAGGTAGTCGGACACATTCACTACTGCTGAAGCTACAGATGGTTTCTAATACTTCAAAACGCCAGTCACTTTGGGAACATAGTCCATTAAACGTTCTCATCTCCATTTAAATACGGTACTTTTCCTGCCCCTTGTTGTGGCGTCTTTTTTGAATGTGAACCTCACTCATATCTCTCTTATCTGGGTGTGGTCCAAATTGGCTTGTGAAGGTAGCAGGTGTTGTGTTTTTTTTTTTTTTTTTTTTTTTTTTTTTTTTTTTAAATCTGTCTTGGGTTAATTTAAATCTGACGCCACTGAAAATCCTTTATTATTGTGTGAATAATGTACAAATACCGAAAGGAAAGCGAAACTTTGGGTTGAAGCTGAGCCAGTCTATGCTTAGACCAAGCCAGTGTGTACTGCTAGTCTGTATGGGCTCGCGTCACCAGCTCTCTGCATGTATACTGCCTGAGTGGGAGAGCCTCCTGAGACGGAGTAGCTCTAACTATCTCTCCTCTATCTCTCCTCCGATCATGCATCTCTCCTCCGATTATGTATCTCTCATCCGATCATGTATCTCTCATCCGATCATGTATCTCTCATCCGATCATTCTCAATCTAGTCTTTCCTCGGCTTTACTGGCGACCAGCTCCTTGATGTGCTTCGCTGGGAGAATCATGAGAAAGAAGAGTAGCATTTAGCGTTAATTTAATGTACTTACTAATCATAGCTTTCCATGTTGCTCTCGCTGACTGAAATTCAGTTTGGACGAAAACATTTGTGAATGGCTGATATCTTCTTTTTTTTTTACTTGCCGTAGGTAAATCTTTCCAGACAAGTGGGATTCACTACATTTTAATGCAGAATAACTGTTTTGTTTTTTTTCTTTTGGGGTTATTCTCTTGGGCGGGCAGTTGTTTTTCCTAATGGATTGGAGGAAAACGGACAGAAGTGCTTAGGGTCGGGGGTCAGAGCTCATCCATGACTGTAACTAGTGAATTTGTACAACCAAAGAAGTCTATTTTGTGGTTCAGGAATAATAAAGTTTACTTTTCATTTAACAAGCTGATTCATTGCATTGTGTCTTTGTGTTCTTGGTGGATCCTAATGATCTGTTCTGTCCGATGTCATGAGCTCCAAGGTCATAAGTCAACAGGAAACATGAGCTACTCTGCACCCACACATTCTCATTCTTCAATAGATCAAGCCCACAGCAGTACTAGATCCTCTTGGTTTTTATTTTGGACAAATCATAGGAAATGATTCTTGATGGAGCACCTGTTGCTCACTGGTCTCCCTAGAGGAGCTGTGCAGCGCCCCCCTCAAGTGACCGAGAGCAGGCAGCCTGGTGTGTCCAGAGTCCCGAGGAGAGCTCTTCCGGACCGACGTCTGAGATGTGGCCCTACTGTAGGTCCTCTGCAGAGAGACGGCAGAACGAGCACAGCTGTTTATCATTTCTCTAACCTGTACAGGCTGGTCAGTCAAGAACAAAGTCTTATTTACATTATGATGGCCTGGCAGGAGTCAAATGGCTTAGGGAGGCAGGAAGCTGGGACAAAAACACGGGTTGTTCAACTGTGTGAGCATGAGACCCACCCGCTGCAGTGTCCTGTTGCGTGCGTTGTAGAAGGAGACTTCGCTGGGGCTGTCTGCGAGCAGCCCACACCGCAATCGCTCAACATGCTCCTGCTCATCCACCTCCTCCTCCTGAAGACAACACAGAATCACGCTATTCACAACAACACCACAATCAAAGTCAGTGTTTGTGATACCAAAACTAGTCGGATCATGTGTCCACTGTTCTGTATCCATGTGTCCAGACTGGGACTGACCAGACCCAAGGCCTTGTCCACGGGTATGAGACCCGGCCTGATGGGGCCTCCGGACCTCAGCAGGGCCTGTACCTCCTCGGGAAGTAGGAAGGACTCGTTATACCAGCTCTCAAACTCTGGGACACGCACAAACACACACACACACACACACACACACACACACAGTCTGTGAGCCTACAATGTATCACAATCGGCACTTTAACAGAGCATCATATTAACCACACTGACATAATTGTTCCAGTTGGCCCATTCCTGTTGCTGGCAACATCACACGTGTCCGGTGTCTTACAGAGCAGGTGGAGTGGCCTACTGTATAGCAGGTGGAGTGGCCTACTGTATATACGGCCCAGTGTGAGCTGGTGTGGCCGCTCACCGCTCACTAGGCGTGTCCTGCACTGGTCCACCAGGTGCTGACAGTAGCTGGCCTCTGCCTTGGCGCCGCGCAGCTCCTCGTACTGCTCCCGGTAGCGATCCTTCAGATCCCGCAGATGCAACACCAGAAACAGCTCCTCCTCCTCCAGCACGGGCACCCCCTCCGCAGTCACAAACTGACCTGCGGACACACACACAGAAACACACACACAGAAACATGGTGCATCGCCGTAAAATGAATGTTCCCTCCCTGTCTATCTGACAAGCCTAGGCCACACAGACAATGTGAGAAGAGCAGTGGGGTGTTCCACAAAGCTAACTGACTAAGCCTGACACCTGACAAGTAAAACCCGGAAAGCTATTTTTTTTTCCAAATTCAGTCCATGTTCCAGATTTGAAGAGTCTCCAGGTTTTACTCATTGCAAAAGTCAGGCTTACTCAGTTGGAATTAGCCTGGCGTCACCAGCCTGATCTCGCAGATCAGACTGGATATCCAACCTTTCTAACTGAATCTGCTCGAACAGAGATTTGTTCGTACCAATCACAACCGTTTATCTAATATGGGGCGGGTTTAATAAGATGACGGAACAGAGGAGCGCCGTAGAGGCATTTTCGCTGATTGGTTGTAGGTCTATCCAATTGCGTCCAGAGGCATTTTGATCTACGCCCATTGGTAACGCCCCTTGGGAATCGGAAAGCAACTGTGAGTTTCCAGACCTCCCTCCCTTTTTTGCGAATTGGGTCTGGCGAAAGCAGGCTAAGTTGGAATACTCTCACTTGTGGAATATCCCCCTGGACACAGACACACACACACACACACCCTGGCTCTGCCTGCGATCCCTCCAGTGTTGCAGGGCGGAGCTGGTGTGGTCTATCTCTCTCTTGGCCGCGTTCACGGCGTCAGTGAGCTCACGGAGGCGGCCCCGGCGGTCCAGCAACACCGCCTTGTTGTCCCACAGGATGCGGTTGATCTCACTGCCGCGCTCTGCCTTGAAGTCCTCGAACGCCTCCGCCTTCGAGGGCGGAGAGCTGCGGGCGGGGGGACACACAGTCGGCATGAGACAGAAGCCGTAGAGCGAGAGTAGAGTAGAAGTATAGAATGAACAGAATAGAATAGAACAGAAGTACAGAATAGAACAGCTCAGGGACCAAGGAAGTACTAATGCAACACAAAGCTATTTGGAAGGGGAAATACTCAGTCCTGGGGGGCTCTCTGGAGCCGGACTGCGGCCCCTGAGGCTCCTGGCCCTGGGTGTCTGGCTCCTGGCCCTCAGGGTCCCTCTGGGGGGGCAGGACAGGGTTGACCCTAGCGGGGAGCACATCCTCCACTGCCTCCTTCCTGCCCTGGCTGGACAGGCACAAGACGTGGAGAGAGAGGGGGGGTTAAGGGTAAGGCTCTACAGACACTTAGAATGTGACGGCCGTATTGGTGGTGCATTGTGTCGGAACATTCTGGACCGCAGCCACGACAGCAGACGGAAGGTAAACCAGCCGTCATTAAAATGTGTTGATACTAGCTCTCTAGTGAGATGGGAGGCGATCTGAGAGTTACTGACGTTTAAAACGCCGGAAGAATGTCTCTTCAACGAGAGGGAGAATCATAAAAGACGTAAGGCAATGTCGTTACTGTTACATTACTGTACACGTTCACGGGGGCCAGGCCAGGACACTCACCTGGACGGCTCCTTGGCCTTCTTGGCTCTGGTCCGGCCGGGGGACGGGGGGCGGACGTGTCTCAACGTCGGAGCTGCCGTCCCCACCCCGAATCCGTGGCCCTCCACCTCTCCCGCTGTGCCTTGGGGCGACCAGGGCTGCAACAGCACAGGCGACAGCATTCAGCTCTCCATCCAGAACCAGCTCACAAACAGCCTCTCAGCCTCTAGGCCTTGTGTCAAAAGCCTGTGAGGTTTTGCTTGAAATACCGATTTCACATGAAGATATACCGACGTCACAGCAGTATCTGTCCACGATGAGTGAGCAATGTGATTGTGAGCTGCAGGGCTGACCTTGGTAGCAGCAGATCCATTAGTGCTCTGGGTCTTCTCCACCAGGGTGTAGGTCCGGCTCAGCTCGGCCTTCACCTTCTGTTCCTGCTGCCTGCTCAGAACAGCACACCAGCGCTCAGATACAACAGCGCAGGCCGCTTTAGAATGGGAATTTGATTGTTGTCGTGTTTTAAACTCCCTCTTTTTCAGGGGGTCCGCGGTGGTGTGGAGGTGTAACGCATCGTGTTTCGGTGCAGCTGCCCACCGGGGACCCGGTCTCGCTAGGTCCTGAGTTCTGAGGGAGCGGCATATTGGGCTGCTGTTCACTGAGGGTGGTTACTTTGACCTCGGTTCAAGGGTTCGTCGCATCACGGAACCACAGAATTACGGTCTCGAGCTGAGAGTCGTGGAGTTGTCTCTCTCCTTCGCATCGCCAACCGGCGGGGTTGCACAACTCCTCGACAGTTAGTAAGGGGTAATTGACTACCAAATTGGGTGAAACAAGATAAAATCTGAAAATAAATTTATAGAAAACTGACTGTTTTTTTTGTTTTTTTTACGTCTTAAGTTCTAAAACTTTTTTAGATTCAGCATGTCAAATCTAAGACGGAGACTTATGACAAGACTAAAGCTCGAAAACTAGCGTCTGATCTTGAATCTGAGCCCGGCTTAACACTCGCATACAGGCTTTCTACATGATCTTAGTCATAAGTGATGTCTGTGTCAGTGAAGTCATGTTGTACTTGTTCGACTGGTGGCCATTACTCACTGTACAGCCAGCTTGAACTGAGCGAAGACCTCCTGGATCTGCCGCATGTTCACAAACTGAGGAGAGAGACCAGGCGCGAGAGAGACCAGGCATGAGAGAGACCAGGCGCGAGAGAGACCAGGCGCAAAGCAGAGAAACATACAGCGCTTTATCCAGCTCAACTGCATCAATAATTTCTATGTAGGGGATATATTGCACTTGTACTACACACAACTACACATGCATCACACGTATACATTACAACTCCTCTTAACCGAGTCGGATGTGTTGAGAGAGAGAGAGAGAGAGAGACACAGATAGAGTGTGTGTTAGCTACCAAGGCCTCTCACATTGATCTCCTCCAGGCTTCCGTCCAGGTACCCCTGCACCTGGCTCTGGATCTCCACCACCTGGGTCTCAGTCAGAGGCTCGTGGGACACGCCCACACGGTTGGCCTGGCGAATGGGAAGAGGAGCTATGATCACATCACTCACTCATGATTCAGACTCTGTCTGTGCACGATCGTAATGTGACATCTATAGAGGGATTGTAGGGTACAAACCAACCTGGAAATGCTCAGATATGCATCCCGGGGCTACCTCGCTACTGATTAATGTTATAAGAGAAAGCTGTGGTACTGTGTGTGTGTGTGTGTGTGTGTGTGTGTGTGTGTGTGCGTGTGTGTGCGCGAGTGCGTACGTGTTACATTCCGAGGTGTGAAGAGGGTCAGGTTAATGAGGTGTCTCACTGTCATACCTGGCAGCACCTGTGTTCAGTCACCCATCACCTCTAGTCCTACCAGGTTCTGTAGTCAGGTTCTGTAGTCAGGGCCTGTAGTCAGGTTCTGTAGTCAGGGCCTGTAGTCAGGTTCTGTAGTCAGATTCTGTAGTCAGGGCCTGTAGTCAGGTTCTGTAGTCAGATTCTGTAGTCAGGGCCTGTAGTCAGGTTCTGTAGTCAGGGCCTGTAGTCAGGTTCTGTAGTCAGGTTCTGTAGTCAGATTCTGTAGTCAGGGCCTGTAGTCAGGGCCTGTAGTCAGGTTCTGTAGTCAGGGCCTGTAGTCAGGTTCTGTAGTCAGATTCTGTAGTCAGGGCCTGTAGTCAGGTTCTGTAGTCAGGGCCTGTAGTCAGGTTCTGTAGTCAGGTTCTGTAGTCAGATTCTGTAGTCAGGGCCTGTAGTCAGGTTCTGTAGTCAGGGCCTGTAGTCAGGTTCTGTAGTCAGGGTTCTGTAGGAGCGCAGCAGCGTCCTTACCAGGGTGTCGTGGATGGAGAGCTCCTGTTTCAGCAGCTGGATCTCCTTCTGGAGCTTCCGGACATGGAGCTGCACACAGTGAGCGCGCCTGATCAGACCGCACCAGATCCCCCAGGATCTCACACTAGTATGCAAGTACTGAATAAAAGTATGTACTGTAGCATGTATGTAGTAGTATGTAAGTGAGAGTGTGTGTAGTATGTAGAGTATGTGAGAGTCTCACCACGGGGTCTATGTTGTGGTTCACAGCAGGGTCGGTCTTCACACGCTTCATCCTGCTAGCGAAGCGCAGGGTGGACAGCTGCAGCGAACATGGAGTGGGTCAAAGGTCATGACACACACCAGGTCTCTGTTGTAGACAGGGGCTGCGTTCCAAATTGCATACTTATACTTTTTACTATTAGTACGTACTTCAAGTGCCCTTACAAAGTATGTACTTTGCATGCAGTACACATACAAAGGGACATACTAGCCTACCGCAAGTTAATTCACAGAATGCATTTCTCACCAGCCGACAGCGATAGAGGGGATTTTAAAGCAGGCTAAAAGTTGTTATAATTTTGTCTTTTAATATGGTTAATATGTCACTATATTTTTGTTTAGATATTTTTTCAGGTGAGAAAATAACCATGTAGATTCCCAATATCTGGTCGATTTATCCAAATAACCCATGTCTGTAAATCTGTTCCTCTTCTGTTAGATAAGAGGAAAACCAAACTTGTTCATTCATCTGAAGTTATAAACTCTGGATGGTCATATGTGTCTTTATGGCGACAGGCAGGGGTTAAACTGGGCCGGAGCTCTCCAGGGCTCAGGGGTTAAACTGGGCCGGAGCTCTCCAGGGCTCAGGGGTTAAACTGGGCCGGGGCTCTCCAGGGCTCAGGGGTTAAACTGGGCCGGAGCTCTCCAGGGCTCAGGGGTTAAACTGGGCCGGGGCTCTCCAGGGCTCAGGGGTTAAACTGGGCCGGGGCTCTCCAGGGCTCAGGGGTTAAACTGGGCCGGAGCTCTCCAGGGCTCAGGGGTTAAACTGGGCCGGGGCTCTCCAGGGCTCAGGGGTTAAACTGGGCCGGAGCTCTCCAGGGCTCAGCCCCGGCACATAGGTTCCCAAATGTCATAAGCCGGAGCTCAACCTCAGCACATCTATCATCAACATTTTATTTATTTTTTCATTTTTTCTAGGATTCTTTATTGTTAAAAGAATGCAGCCATTTCATGTTTACCATCGTGATCTCACGTGCTGTTCCTATATCATCACGTGATCAGGGTCGCAATGCCAGGCTAGTGGATTGTGTGGAAAGGTGCTATTTAAGTGCAAAAAGGTGCTTTATGTATAAAAGGTGAGGCGCTGCAAGTGTAGCCACCCAGGAGAAAACGCTCCCCCCAGATAACAAATCCCAATTTAACCCCTGGCGACAGGAAGTCAAAGAACTTATCCAATAAGCTTAAACTAAACATTTCTTTGGGAACACATACAATAGTTGGCTGGCACAACCAGTTTGTTGGCATTTCGTTTTGACAACTGATGAACTGATAATGATGATACTAGAAATACTCATGTCATGCTACCACCTCATCATTGCGCTGTCAATGCACCGTCATCTGTCTGTGCCATCTCGGCAGCTCCGTGGATGTGACAAATCTTATGCTGCGCAGAGGATTGTGGGTCAGAATAGCCAGAAAAGCATGCTGGCTTGCATACTGCAATATGCGACTGGTCGTAGTAGGTCATCCTGGTATTTTTGGCATACTGCATTGGCATACAGAACTATGTATTGGAACAGACCAAATCTTTTTTTGGGATACTATATAGTATGGAAGTATGGGATTCGTAACGGAGCCAGGGCGTTACAATCAGGTATATGCCAGCTGTCTTCCTTGTTGGCATGATAGAGCCTGATACTTACAGTCTCCTCTACCTGCCGAGCCTCTCCGTAGATGTTGGCCACCAGCACTGTGTTGCAGTTCCCACCTAGACAGAGAAGGGAGGGAGAGTTGATTATCCTCCTCTCTTCAATCTATACTACATGTGGGCTATATTCTAAATAGACATACTATTCACTGATTTGAGTTTGATGTGGTATCAACACTCTGAGTCATTTGCTGTAATCAAGCGCCCAGATGTACAGATGACCCGATCATTCCTGTTTGGTGGTTGCCCGGCACCCGTCCCGTCGGCAGGCCTACCCAGCGAGTCCTTGAGGGCGTGGGTGAGCTTCGTCTGCCTGAAGGGAACGTGCTCTCTCCGCCGGTCAGCCAGGGCCAGGATGGCCTGCTCCAGGAACGACAGGGACCTGTTGATATACATGGCCTCCTTCAGCACCTGGCCCTCCGACTGGACCACACAGAGAGGACAGGCGGTCAGATAGGGGGCTTTTACGCACAAGACCTGGCAACCTTTGCCCAGTAATGGGAAAGATATTATCCCCTCAAGGTCATGCACAAGGTGGGTAGATGCACAAGGTGCAGTCAGTAATTCTACATGTGGACTTATACAGTAAGTGAAAGTTCTTCAGAAGTCACCCCGGTCTTGCTCAGTCTCTCGGAGCCGGCCAGGTCCACCAGGTTGAGCTTGGAGGTGACGTACTTGGCGTCAGACAGAGTGCGGGAGCGAGACTACAAAGCACAAGTGTTACATTTAGCCCCGTCTCTGCATTCCAACAATTGCTGAAATTATTGTTTAAAGACATAATGGTAAATGACACTCCTAATTTACATTATGCCAATGTGAATACTGAGTGCTGTGACCTTTGTGTGTGTGGGTGTGTGTGCATGCGTGTGTTTTGAGTGTGACCTCTTACCTCGATGTGCACGGTGAAGATACAGTGAGATCTGGAAGAGTTCTTGTTGAGGGCGTGAGCTCCGATGATGCGGTTCATCTCTCCCTAACGTCAAGAAGGACATTGTGGTTCAGCATCTACACGAGCAAGCACTATTTCTCCCAGCTAGGTTACGAGGTTGAGCTGTCTGGTATAGATAGATACAGTCCAGATCTGCGTCACATCATATTTGAATTCCTTTGACATACTTTGAGCGTTCGCTTGAGACTGCCTTGAGTGTCAGGTGGGTTGGGTTAACATTTTTGGGACCATCCCATTGATTCTATCATGCCAAGGAATATCAATCAAGTTCAAAGTATTTGAAATGATTTTGAATAGTATTTGGAAGTACCCGGGTCAGTAGTACTCACTTCAAAAAGCAGGTTGAGAGCCTCCTCCTCACTGCAGACCGGATGCAGGGACAGCCCTCTGATGGACACGCCCCCTCCTAGCTCCTCCACCACCGCCATGCCCCCTGGAGCCGTGCTTGGGCGACCCCGTACCGAGGAGAGCAGATCCACCAGGGTCTCGTTATAGATCTCTAGGAAGGACAGGTGCACAGCGAAGGTGTGGTCGGACCGCTGCTCCACCTCCCGGAACACCTGGGGGTTTCAATCAATCAATCAATCAATCAAAGCTTTATTTGTATAGCGCATTTCATACCCAAAGGCAACACAATGCGCTTTACAGAGAACAAGGGAGGTGGGCATACGACCCACTCTCTACATATTCCAGAGGGAAGCAAAAAATCAGTAATCCCCCGGGGGCCAGATAAGTGAGCTGTAATCAGTACGAGACGGAGACACAGCCAATGGAGTGGGCGGAGTGTGACCACCGCGAACACAGGGCAAAACTTTTTCCTCTTAATATTGTAACTATAGATATTTAGCAGAATTGGTAGCACAGGATAGCCAACAGAGGAGCTTGTGTTGCCTAATAGTTGTTAGGTTTGGTCTTGGGCGTGAGTATAACGTTACTTCCTGTAGGGCGCGAGGGATGAGTCCTCTCTGCTTGTAGCTCTCTGTGGCTCCAGTCATGGTGTAGGTCTTCCCTGCCCCGGTCTGCCCAAAACACATCACAGTGCCTGAAACAACAGGGGAAAATGAGAGATGTTCCCTTGGTTATTCAGACAGCAAGACGTCCAGCAAATGCTACGTTAACAGTCTTGTCAAACAAGTGGGCTGGCTCCGAGATGATGTTAGTGAGTGAGCGAGCTACTACCGTTGTACCCTTCCAGCGCCCCCAGAACCACCTCTCGTCCCACGCGGGCGTACACCTCTTCCTGGGACACATCGTGCAGGACGCCGTCCAGGCGGAAGGACCAGGAGCTCGGCTGGTTGTTCACCACCCCCTTCCTAGAGTCCTTCCTTTGACGGACATTCACTGTCTGAGGGGAAAAGAGAGGGAGGGAGAGGGGGACATCGTGGCACACGAAAAAGGTCATGCTCACAGTCACTCCAAAACTATTGCTTCATTTGATCTTTTAGCGCAAATGAGCTGTGTTTTGAAGCGGTGCAGCAGCTTCTAATATGTGACATATTATATGACATATATATCCGTGTGTGTGTCTGCTCGTAACATGAGATTTAGACCAATCAGGAATCACCAACACAGTTGCACAACAGCACTAGAGGGCAGTAGAGGGTGCTCATAAAACTGCACTGCTTACTTCACCACCTGGGTGTGATTTTTATTCACAAGCTCAGTGTTATCTAGACTAATGCTGTTAGCTTAATCAATAAGCATATTGCCCTGGTCACAATTAATGGTACGTTTCACAGATTCAAACTCCAAACACTGCTTGAAATGAAGTGTGCAATCACGCTTACCTGTCCATCGGATAGATATTCAATGAGCTCTTGTGCAAAGTTAGCAGTCGGTCGAATGCGAACAAACACGCTCACTTCACTGCTCCCAGTACTCATAGCGCCACACTCAGTCTGAAAAGATGCTCTTGGTCAACTTTCCCTTTAACGTGATATCTAGCGAAATGGCATGAGGGAAAACATCGTACCTGTGTTTTTGAAGTTTGGAAACGACATTAAAGGTTTAACTGACAGGTACCTGGCTCGATAGTAGCCTAAAATCACACTACCATGAAGACTTACAGCAGCACATTTCTCATGTTGACATTCGTTGTCATGGTAACAGTGGGCGTGTCTGAGAATCCAGATAATTACGCAAGAGGACAGTGGTCAGGCAGGAATAGAATAGAAGGTTTAGTTTTGACTTTAAAGGTTCCCAAATTGGCAATTTACTATCCGTAGTCTAGCAGTCAATCAGTATCATCCTCAACTATGAGGCAAATAGAATGGCAGGCAATCAGACAGACAGGCAGACGGAACGAACACTTCCTACAGTAGAGTACGGGGATGGGACAAACGCAGCAGCTCATCCACAAAACAAAGATCACATAGCCTAATCCCCGCCCATGAACAAACCACCCATAGGCCTTAGCCAGACAGATGACGTTCCTAATAAAAGCGAGTCACTGTGGGGAAACGGAACCACTGGTCCTAAGATGAAGATGAGAACAATAATTCTGCTGTGTCTGGTGGTGGGTCTTATTCTGGCGGATAAGACAATTGGGGTAAGAAAGAATATCCTTTAATACGGCTGAAAAAACTGTCAGTTATGCCTAATCAACGACAACATATGACAGCAAATTAATAAATATTGATAATTTTAAAGGTTTGACATCATAAAAATACTGATTTCAATATTGATTCATAAGTGTCTTTTGAAACAAGTTATGATTTAGTACAGAATTTAGTCTAAACGCTTATTATGGGATTAACATTAAAGTAGCCTACCAGAATTGGGGGTGGTGTCTGGGTAGTGCGTGTCCTTTGATATCGGATTTGTTCTTTAACCAGTCAATGACCTCACTAGAACAGGGTAAACTGTGTTAGTCAACAATAGTCCCTCGGCTATGATTGATTAGAGGAGCTGGCAAACAAGCCACCGTCATGTTATTGACAAAACGTATCGTGGTGTGCTCTAATACAGAGCCTAATCATATTACTGTTTTTCAGTCGCCAAGAGACCAACGATCACCTAACGATTCAAAAGGGAACAATCTACCAAGGGTAACTCCAGTGAAGGATGCTGTTGCTTCAGTCTGAAATCTGACAGAATAATAGTCAATGTTCATGGATCATGGATGTGCTACAATTTAAACAGTCTGGTCAGTGGCCTCATGTTGACAATAATAGTTATGTTAGGTTCTTGCTTTTCTTTTTTCAGAGGCGAAAAGGATCAACATATCATAACCTTGAGAATACAAAGGGATTCGTGACAGCCAAGCCAGAGGAAGATGTTGGTATGAGTACAAGTGAATGACAGAGAAGGTGAGTGCACTGGGACTCTTCCAGGGGAATCAGTTTAAGGCCGGTTGAGTCCCAACAGTCTTCATTGGCTCCTCTCCTTTGTGACACTTAAATATTTCCACCTGTTGAAGTGATGAGGAAGCAAGTTAGGAACACCAATGAGGAGTGTTGGGACAAGACTAGTCTGTGGGTCTAATATGATGACCTGAATATGCCTTTCCTTTATTTCTCTTTGCAAGGTAAATTATTCCTTGGCAAAGATGCAACAGGGAGGCCAAACTCAACAACCACCCTGAACAAACTACACCACAGCTTGAAGAGACCAAATGGCTCCAAGGCATATTTTAACCCTTAAGTGTAGCATGCATTGTATATCGAAATAAACGTTGATTTACCGCTGTGAAATTCCTTTCTGTTCAAAAACTCAGACAAGACACAAATCACAAGGATGATTTTTATTTTGAGTTCAACAGGTCTCAGATTCAGTCTACATCCAGCCAGTGTTTTGGCAGGTTAGGGCCCACAGGATGTTTCCAAGATGGCCCTCTAACTCAGCAATTCTTTATCATACTCTAAGATTCATAACATTTTGAAATAGCCTTGATTAAGATCTGTATGTGCTCCAGACAGCTGGCCATGACTAGCAAGTTGTCTACAAAAACATCTACAGCTATACATGTCTAGCCAGTGATAGAGGGCTGTCCGAAGCACATACAGATCTAGATCCAGGATCATTTGAATGGCTTTGACAGAAACATGAACACAACTCCAGCCCTCCTAACCCATTGTTCCACCTAAGAAACACAAGCTATTCCAAACCATCTGATCCTATGGAATATTCTCTAGAAAAGCATCCTCCCTCCACCTTTTCCTTGGGAAATCACTGATCTGACAGGATGGGCATCGGCTATGTCCCGTCACCTGTCCAGTCAATCAGATCACTGGTTGAGACACTGGAAGGATGCATTTGAGAGAATTCAAACAGGGCCTGGGTCACACGTCTGGCTCACTAGAGACACATCAGCTGCTTTTGGTGCCAGATAGGAAAGTCACTTCAGCCACTGAAGCTCTCCAGAAACAGGGTTACATATATGGGGTATATACCTGCTCTAAAACATTTCAATGAAGTGCTGAGACCCCATCTTCCATGAATAAAACCCGTCTGATGAAGGAACAGGGATGACTTATGCTGCATGAGTTTCTATGCCTAGTTGGGAGACATGAGCAATGCAATGGATAGGAACAAAAAAAAGAAGATATGCAATCAAAATGATGTAACAGGATGAAGACTAGTTTCCATGGGGTAATACAGATGGCATCAATTAGTCAAATGTTTATTACAGGCTGCTGCAGCCAGTGTTGTCTTTAACATATAGGGGGTCGATATGCCCTTAAACCCAATTCAACACTAGACCTCCTTCTTTACACTGACTTAACACCTAGGTGGAAACACTGCCTACCAGAAAGTCAACACATTTACCAAAAGGAATGACTTCAGATTAGAAATTAGAAGTTTTAATAACTGGTTTGTCGGTGTTAAAGAAAGCCAAAAAAACGGGGGTAGCAAGAAAACAGTGGATATAATGTAGCTGGAGTTGTTCAGACAAACTACAACTCAGCACTACATTCTTGAACAGAGGTTTTTTTTCTCAGAGTGGTGGGATCCACAGGCAGCCGACAGCCCATGAAGACGACGTGCTAGCAAGCTTCTCTTCAGAAGACAAAGCAGTTTCTCTCTCTTTACAGTAAGGCCACTTTTAATAGTAATTCTATATGAGGACCATAACCTTTATTCCTTGTCCACAGATCTTTGCAGAGTCTCATTATCGAGGGTCTTCAAGTTTCTAGGTGAAAGAGCTTGGCGGTCATCTTCTGTGGGGGCTGGTGGTAGCCCCCCCCCCAATCCTCTGCCCATCACAGGCTAAAGCCCAGCCAACATGGTCACCACAGCTATGCCACGGAGGTAGTCTCCCCCCACCTCTCGTGCCCCAAACTGTAGCTCAAACACACACACCCTCAGAAAACCATGTGCAGTTCTGGCTATTACGATCTCGCAAAAAATATATCTATTTCAACAGAAGTTCATAAAATCATCATCTCGCAAGAATTCGTCATCGATCCTCTGTGGCTTTATCAAAGCAAGTTGAGAAGTCCAGAGAGAAGTTGTAGAACACAACTGCTGCTCCGATTACAATCCACAAAAGACAACAATACGTTGTCCTTTGTTGTTGTTGTTGTTGTTGCTGCTGCTGCTGCAGCAGCGTCGTTCATATGGGTGTATCATGTACAATTGATTATTTTCTTTCACCACAGCCCCTTGAGATGCGGTCCTTCAGTCCTTTCAAGTGCTTGCTTGTGTGTGCGTGTGTTTGTGTGTTTTGTAGGTATGGTGTATCAATATCATGAGAGCATGTGTACATCCATGTATGGGTGTGTGTGTTTGTCTCAGAACGTGCCAATGTGGTGTATAGGAGTGCCTGTGTGTGTGTGTGTGTGTGTGTGGGTGCATGTGTGTGCGTGTGTGTTCTGTGGTGTGAGAGAATGATCTGTGTGGTGGTGGTGGTGGCAGCGCCCGCTTTGTCAGGCCTGCTCTAACACACATCTGTAGTTCAGCTTCCCTCTGGGGTTTGGGGTGGGAGGTGGGGGGCCGGGCAGGACCGCGCTGGATGGGCAGGGGAGTGGCGGGGCGTGGGGGCGGAGGGGGTGGGGGGGGCAGGAGAGAGGGGCTTACTTGGCCCCCAGGATAGCGTACTGGTTATCAAGCTGCAGCTGCTGCATGGTAGCGCCGCCACCTTCCTCTCTGCCACGGCTCTTGTGCTTCACCACTTCAAAGGTCTTCTCCATTTCTCTGTCCCTGAAACGGCCAACACCAAGCATGACCGGGTCAACGCAATCGACACAATAGTGTATGTCAAAAACACGGTGTGTGTGTGTGTGTGGCCTTAACAGTGGCTGCCTAGGCGTACTTACTTGCGAGTCTCCACGTGTTTGGCGGTCGCCGCCAGAGAGGGGAACTGCGTGTCGCTGTTGATCTCCGGAGGGCCCTGGGTGGGGCCTCGCTTGGTGGTGGTCAGCCGGGCCCCTGGGGGGCGATACACTCCTGCAGGCTTGGCCTCAGGCACCTCCACTTCCTCTGCAGAGGAAAGAGGGGGGACAACAACTACCAAGTTGAACATGGGGCACCGCACTTTGTCTCCCATGCATTTTAAATAGCGTGGTGCTGTTATTGTATAATTTGTGAGTTTATATTTGTCAATAAATATGAGCAGAGTGATTTTTCCATAGTGCAAAGGATAGAGGAGCCTTTACTCACCCACAGGGGTAGCGGGGGCAGCTGGCGCGGCACCAGACTTGTTCCAGGGACCAGACACTTTGTCCCCAGAGACCAGGATGATCTCTCCATCGTCACCAACCTCCTCCCTCTCGTACTCCTCCTCTTCCTTCTCATCACTGCCAAAACCACCAGACACAGTCAGACACAAGATGTGGTTATGCAAGTACAGGTACTGCAGTAAGCCACCAGATACGTGAAAGGGCGAGACGACAGGCAAACGTGGCATCTGGGACAACTGGTGAAGACGCGCAAGAGGGTACAGCCCTATCTCTTCTCCCTCCATCTTACCTGATCTGCAGGGCCTGCAGTCGGAGCCCACTGTAATCCACCTCCTTCTGCTCAAACTCCTTCCATTCCTCCTCGTCCTCCTGCAGACAAGACATTATATAATTTCCAGTGACAGCAGAGAGGTGTTAAATTCGGACAGTTCTTGGTGCATCATGCCCACACACCTTAACGTTAAAAACCAAATATTATTTCGTTCAAACGCAGATTGCGTGAGCAGCTGGTGGGCAATGGACGTTTCCCATGGGCAATCCTGAACATTGAGTCTGACAACAAACGTTAGATGTGATCAACAAGACCTAGAAAGTAATACGATTTACGATCTATCGAAAATGACAAATTAACCAAAGAAATACCGTTTAACGTTGACTGGCTAACTATGCCATTCCAATGAACCACCAGGCCTACGCCCTAACGTTACTAGCTAGATGGCTTAGTTAGCATGGCCGGCTAGCCAGGTTAATGTTACCTTCTCAATCTGCGCATCTTGGTTTTCATTTTTCGTTGATTTCTCCTTTTCCTTTTTATTCTTTTTCAGGACAACGGGCGCGGGTCCCGCTCCAGTTTCCTTTCCCTTCCCCTTCTCTTTCTTCTTCTTCTTATCCCTCTTGGCAAAGAAATCATCCAGGCTCTTCTCCGCACCAACACCAGTTGTAGCAACATCCGCCATTTTCAAAGAGCAACCTCGCTAGCTAGCTAGAGACCCAATGACTAATCTGAAAACGACTAGTGAAAATACCCTATAAAATCGGGTTGAAGACTCGGCTTGGTTTCGTAGACAACAGGAGATATTGCACGATTTAAACGCTGCCGTGATTATCAAAATGAAGAGACTCCACACGCCTGTTTTTCAATGCCACATTTACTAACTAGCTCTAGCTAAGCTAACAAGCTGGCTGTCCACCGTGAGATCGCACACGACTGACTGACTGACTGTAATATCTGCCGGATGTACAGCAGACGCATTTCAGACTGCCCCGGATACAAACATCCACGAGACTCGTATGATAGACATGCTGAATAACCAATCGACTAAAAGAGATACATTGTCTCTTGTGTTTATGTAACCTATCACATTTTAACCGGGTGTAAAGACCCACCCATTCTTTTGCAGGG
Source organism: Borostomias antarcticus (assembly GCF_949987555.1). Lineage (NCBI taxonomy): Eukaryota > Metazoa > Chordata > Actinopteri > Stomiiformes > Stomiidae > Borostomias > Borostomias antarcticus. The sequence goes on from NC_140235.1 coordinate 21,004,923, forward strand.
TACCACGAGGTTTATTCATGTGGCAGTGGGTCTTTAGTGGAAAAAAATTACCATCATAATATAAATGTTTGGCAAATTGGACCACTATTATACAGCATTATAAGAGATGATCCCATGTTATTTTCAACAAATCATCTATTCAAACATCTCTCATTTTTCCTTTGCCTACTGTTACTGCTTTCTTTTATACACATAGCCAACAACACATGTAGGCTATTTGTAGGCCTATTCTCTCCATCAAAGGTTTGGCATGAATGGAATCACAGATAACATTGTTATTGCAAACATTGGACATAATCAAGCAGAGTATAGTTTATCTTGTGACAAGTATGGCTCAAAGCCGTATATATAATTAAATTAGATTATTCTATTATGATACCGCCCTTGTGTGGTAATACTGCCACAACCAATGACCACTGGACATGGCCTAGGATCAGGATTCTATATCAATGGACCATTGGTCAGATCCAGCACAGATGAACAAAGAACATTCTATAGCACTGAATAGTTTAGCTGTGGTCAGCAAGACACCTACCTAGTGTTTTGTCATAGTGGTTGAAAGTATGTTTGTTATGTTATCATTATCCCACATATAGGCCTATAGGCCATGCGGCTACTCCCTCCCTTATGTATAGTATTCTCATTTTGTGGGCTATGCTCATCAAAATCCCAGCTAGAAACAAGACAGATGTTTTCCCAAGCGTTTCTCTTTTATTGCTCAGCAGTAAAAAGTACAGTGTTTATGCTACAATAAAAAAGACATGACGTTGGACACAAGGTACTGCCCCAGCTTCCCATTCTACATACAGTAGCCTACTGTGGAATAATGACCTTTCTAATGACTCTTGATTACTGTCCCTTGCAGTGACAAACTTCCAACAGATCAAGATGTTAACATTATCAATGGCATGGTGTATCATTTTCAACATAATCCTCCATGGTTGCATGAATGAGCTGGCAATAACAGACAGGCAGCATTTCACAATTTAAGACAGAATTTGTGAGGAAAAAGCAATGGTAAAGCATGATAAATGAAATTGATTTGATGATGAAAATATGCATTCGATTGAACTGTCACTGCATGTGCTCACAGTAAATATTCTGGATGAAAATATCTCAGTGTTTTCATTGGTCAGTTATAATCAAACATCATTCAATAGGCCTACCTGTACATTACAGTAATTCACACAGTTTACTTGCATGGACAAAGACTGAAGCCTATGGATGGACGAGGTTAGAAAACGTAATTATTTCCTACAGAATAGTGATGAAAACTTCCCCTACACTAGATGCTTCAATCAGAACTCCATTCCATAACACAAATTCTAACACACACGTACACACACACACACGCACACACAGAATAAACTAGACATGTAGATATAACAGGGATGTTGTTTATTTGAACACCAATCATCTGGTTTGTGCTCAGATTGATTTAATAACGAATTATATCACAGTATATCATATAGTGTAGTGTATGTTATTCCTTGATCAAATCCAATTACTCTAACAAAATAAACACACTGAATGCGGTAATAGTAGGCTATAGAACCAAAGAACAAAGCAAATTAATGCACATTTTCTTGAGCTTTGGAAAAAGGTGTGCGGTGTAATTTTACATGACATTACAGTAATAACCTTATTATGTGTGAATTTCAGCACTTGCAATGTAGACGTTTTATATAAAATTGTAATACACACGCATAATATGTGACACCCAGACCAACTAGCACATAGAGAGCCACACCAGCTTGACACATTAGTTAAGACAAGTTGAGACATCTATGTGGTCCCTCTACTGAGAGGCTGGTAACAAACAAAGGGAAAAGCCTTTCAAATCCTGTCCAGAGACCCCCAACCAACACATCTCAGATTCATCCCCCCCCACCCCCCAACCACCACATCTCAGATTCATCCCCCCCACCCCCCACCCCCAACCACCACATCTCAGATTCATCCCCCCCACCCCCCACCCCCCAACCACCACATCTCAGATTCATCCCCCCCACCCCCCACCCCCAACCACCACATCTCAGATTCATCCCCCCCCACCCCCCAACCACCACATCTCAGATTCATCCCCCCCACCCCCCAACCACCACATCTCAGATTCATCCCCCCCACCCCCCAACCAACACATCTCAGATTCATCCCCCCCCACCCCCCACCCCCAACCACCACATCTCAGATTCATCCCCCCCCACCCCCCACCCCCCAACTACAAAAGCTCACACAATAATACTTGTATTTCCATTCTACTAAGACTTACAAATCCAGCTCCAGACCTTCCAATCCCCTCAAGTGCGCAGGTGCGGAATTCAAGTTCAACAGGCTTTTAAGTAAGTGTTTTGGGTTTGATTGAAAATAAATGTTTAAATGTTTTTATTTTTATTTTTTATTTTTTTTTACAGCATTTTTCTCTCTAAAGCAGAATCAGAATTCAAGTGGCAACACCCACAATGCAATCAAGCTGCTGTAACAAAACTGAAACCACACATACTGTGTATTTTATAAAGACATAAAAACCCTTATCACAATTAAGCATTTGTAGAAAATGTACATCAGAAAAATATGTGGGGCCTCACCCTCATAGTAAATATTTACTGTTTATTTCTCTCTTCCTTTAGGCTCATCTTCGTAGTCTTACTGTACAGTATAAAGTGGAGTCTCTGAAGATTTATCACACGTATAAAAATGACAACAACAGTGGGAGGAGGGGAAGGAAGAAAGCCGTGGAGAGGAGACTTTTATTTTGACAGTCTGGTTCTGGCGGTGTCAGGATATGGCCTCCAGCATCAGCTCTCTCTAAATGTCGGAGGCTTTGTCTCTGTTGATGAAGAGGGTTTCCTGACAGAAGGGGTTAACCAGCACCACGCCACTATCACTGTAGTCTCCATTAGGGGGCAGACAGGTCTCCTGCTCCTACAAACACACACACAGACACATCAAAATGGGGCCCCTGAATCCTTAAGCCTAGTTTATATACTGTATAAAACAAGCTATGGCTCATGACTGTCAATGCCCGGAGCTGTGAGCCATGAGCCATAGCTTGTCTTATACAATAAAAGCTATAGGCTTTACTCCTCTCCTTGAGATAATATCAGACATAACATGATTGGATAGGTGACAGTGACATAGCTATCACCAATCCAGTCCTATTAGATTAGGGATTTTCCAAGGGAGGGACGTCCACATTTGCCGCAAAGAGTCTTATTAATGACCTTGAATACTACAAAATAACACTACAATAAGGCATTCCGGACGCACGATCACAGAGACTAGCTAGTCCTAAAGGCTGCTGAAAAACAGGCAGAGGGGTTTTGTATGTCTAAGCACACTAGACATCACTCCAGCTGGGGCTGTATTTGACATGGAGGACAGAGGATATATGGGGCTAATAAAACTAGCAGAACAGAGCAAGAGAATAGACAGAGGGAGAGAAATACAGGGAGGGGCAGCTGAGCAGAGGAACAGAAAAGAAGGGAGGGGTGACTGAGCGATGTAACAGAGGAAGGAGAGAGGGAGGAGAGAGGGAGTGAGAGAAATCTTCCGGTGGGGATGACTCAGCAGTAGCGCGGTGCCATGGTGGAGCATAAGGGAGAGAATAATGCCAGAGTGACAGAGATGATTAGCTCTACAGAGGGCGCAGGGAGAGGAGAGGGAGGGAGGAGAGGGAGGGAGGGAGGAGAGGGAGGGAGGAGAGGGAGGGAGGGAGGAGAGGGGCCATTCCACCAAGTAATATCCACCCTCTGATGAATATGGCACTGACATAATATGAATAAGAATTATGTCAAATTCCACAGTCAGCCCTGGGACTAGCTAGGATTGGTATAACATGAATGTAAACAATTATGAATATGAGAGCTTAAGGGTGGTGGAGGGAGAAATATGGTGGTGACTACAAGGGGGAGTCCTTAGTCTACGAGGCAGAGCTGTTATTCCAGAGGAGGGAATTCTAGGAGCTACCGTCTGCTCTACACGGAGCACGGAGACAACACCTGCATGTCACCGACAGGGGCGCCCTAAGCACGTCCCGGCCCCGCCATCACACTCCTGTACCATCGCAGGGGAACGGCAAATGGAGGGAGAGCGAGCGACGGAGGGAGCCAATCGGAGGAGGGATCCGAGAAAAAGAGGCGGTCAGGGAAAAGAAGAAGAGAGGAGATGAAAAGTGATGTGACATCATCAACAGTGGCTGTTAGGAGTTGAGATGATGTGCATGTGCTGAGAAGCAGACATAAAGCATTCACACCAACATACTAGTTGAAGTTTGATACTATGCAGTACCATCAAGGAAACAGCAGAGGGCACTGTAGTCCACAAAATAAATAGCCCTGTTGACCTATGGCTATATTGTAGTCATCCTACTGTCAGGACATGTGCATCCTTCAGTAATAACAGATACTAACATATTGATGGGGTCTATAAAGTCGCAGTGTAAAATATGCATTGGAGATACAGTACATTTCTATTGTTTTTTCTTAAATCGTAAATGATATATCCTGTCACCTAATCGAATCACACTGACTGGCTCCATCGTGGGGCAACAACTGGATAGCCTGGAGTCTGTGGCAGAGAGGAGGATGAGGGACAAACTGAAGTCTATCCTAGACAACCTCTCCCATCCCCTCTATGGCGAGCTGTGGCAGATGGGGAGCACTTTCAGCCAAAGACTCATCCCACCCAGGTGCAATAATTGCATAGTTCAGACCTTCCTTTGTGCCAGCAGCCAGCAGGCTATACAACAGTGCCTGAGTGTTCCGTGTGTCATAGAGGTGTTCACGTATGTCTGTATACATGTGTATTACTACATATATCTAGACAGCCGGTAGGTAGGTAGGTAGGTGAGGTAGGTAGGTAGGGAGGTAGGTATGGAGGTAGGTAGGTAGGTAGGTAGGTAGGGAGGTAGGTGGGAGGGAGGGAGGTAGGTAGGTAGGTGAGGTAGGTAGGTAGGTAGGTGAGGTAGGTAGGTAGGTAGGTAGGTAGGGAGGTAGGTAGGGAGGTAGGTAGGTAGGGAGGTAGGTAGGGAGGTAGGTGGGAGGGAGGTAGGTAGGTAGGTAGGTAGGTAGGTAGGTAGGTAGGGAGGTAGGTGGGAAGGAGGTAGGTAGGTAGGTAGGTAGTTAGGTATGTATGTATGTACAGTATGTATGCCTTTCTGTAATCTTCAACTGCTGAAATATCTAATTTCCCCCTGGGGGTATCAATTAATTATCTTATCTTATCTTAAAGCATGTAAGAGAGACGTCCAATACAAGCACTGTGACATTTCCAATATTGTGAGTGAGCTGTACAGGAACTGATGGGCTGGGCTGAGATTAATTCAATTCAGTCAGTCCAGGAAGTGAGTCACAGTCTATCTTAAAATGCCACAAAAAGTTGATGTTATTACAAAATTGCTATTTCAATTAAAGTTCTGAATTGATGGATTTTTATATTGAACTGTTTCCTCTTCACTAGCTGTGTGTGTGTGTGTGTGTGTGTGTGCGTGAGTGAGTGTGTGTGTGTGTGTGTGTGTGTATGTGCGTGCATGAGTGAGTGTGTGTGTGTGAGGGAGTATGTGTGTGTATGTGAGTGAGTGTGTGTGTGTGTGTGTGTGTGTGTGTGCGTGCGTGCGTGCGTGCGTTAGTGAGTGTGTGTGTGTGTGTGTGTGTGTGAGTGAGTGAGTATGTGTGTATGTGAGTGAGTGAGTGTGTGTGTCTGTGTGTTGTGCGTCGCCTACCTCTGCCGTCTCCAGGGACTGGATCTCTCTGGGCAGCTCCACAGCGTGCCTGCTGAAGTAGTCCATGGTGATGGCGTTGTTCCAGTAGCTCAGGTTGTTCTCCTGGCTCGATGACTTCTTCTTCCTCCTCATGCAACAAATGGTCAGCAGCACCGCTAAGAGGAGGACCCGGAGAGAAATGGGGGGGGGGGTATGGAGTCAGCAGAGAGGAGGTAGACAGCAGGAGAGAGAGAGGGAGGGATAGAGGGAGAGAGATCGAAAGAGAAGGTAGAGATATTAGAGAGTACCGTAAGACCAGGGTTTATAAAATGTTAACATGACTCAACGAGTACTGTAAGAGCTGCTCATACTCATAATTCATGTGTTCTTACATCCCTGTGATGACTCATTCAAAAACCGACACAATTGTAATTTTCACTCAAACGTTTTTTGGACTTAGAAGCAGTTTTTTTTCTCCAGAGAGAGCCTTAGATCTGGGTACTCACAGCAGGAGGACACAGGCACACTGATGGCCAGCACGATCCACACAATGTCCATCTTACTGAGGCAGATGGTCGCCCGTGCCAACGGAGAGTCCAGAGCCGGGCCCGACCCGTTGCCAGGACCCCGTGTGGTGGCCGGCACCTGCCTGTTCAGGAAATTGCCGCTGTCGGTGGAGGTGGGCGCCGGGTCTGACGAGCTGTTTCCGTTGTCGGAGGAGGAGGGGGGCAGCCCCTGGGCGGAGCTGCTGTTAACGAGGAGGCCGCCCTCGGTGGCGTTCCCTGGCCAGCCGCCAAACGGGGCGTCTTCGTCTGTGGCGTTACCCTGAGGGGCCACGACGCGGGGAGGGTCGCTTCCTGTGGCGACAACCTCCTCTGCCGTGGTATGATTGGCCACGGTGACGGTAGGTGAGACTGGGGGG